>NC_054471.1:24646969-24968012 GCF_017639515.1 Carcharodon carcharias
TGATATGACAGTGTGGTCAGCCAGGAGTGTGAAACCTGAATTTTGTAGCTTAGACCGGCTTAGAGCTGGTCTGAACTTGGTGGATTCATTTGGAAGCCGGGGAATCCCTTTGGAGAAGTAAGGGACACTTTGGGATTGTTAAATGTAAACGTGATTGTCATAAAATGTGCGTGGACACACTGGAACTGTCAAAGCTGTCAAAGAACAGTCAAAGCATGTTTATTATTTAAAATAGTGACGCCGGCAATAAACACATTATTTCGCGTCAGTGCGCACGCTGAGATCTGCCCATGGGGGAGCCTAGGTGGGTTGACATGGTGGAGGGGAAAGAGAAAAGGGCAGTGGGTGGGGGAGGGGGTGGGGTGGGGGGCATGGGTTAGCATGAATTGGGCAGGTGCTGAGCTGCAACTCCTGCTCCTCATAGCCTCTCCGGCTTGCTCTGCTGTCTTGACCCCTGGGCTCAGCACCTGTGCAGGAGGATGAGAGGGAGGGAGGAGGGAGAGAGAGAGGGAGGGAGAGAGGGAGGGAGAGAGGGAGGGAGGGAGAAAGTGTGACCAAAGGCGGAGAGGTAATGCACCAAGGCTGCTCGCCATTACACAGCTCACCGCTTCTCCAATCACAGGCTGCTTCTCTCCTGTATTTGCATGAGAAAAATGGTCTGTGTTTGCAGGAGCATCTCCTTACAGACCTTTCACTTACTCTTACCTATATTTTGAACAGTGACAGACAGATGTGTTAAAAAAAAAGCTTTTTAAAAAGAAATCACTCATTCATTGGGCAGAATTTTGCCGTCGGCGAGCAGGGGCGTGGGGCCTGCTCGCCAACACGGAAAATGACACGGGATGATGTCAGGGGAACCCCCAATTGAGGCCATTGACAGGATCATTCAAACAATTAAAGGACCTGCCCATCCAACCTTAAGGCTGGTGAACAGGCCGGGACCCCTGGGGGTGGTGGGGGGGGAACAGAGAAAACATGAAACCTCATTCACCATCGGGATGAGGATTCATGTAGGGTTTTAAACAGTTTAATAAAGTTTTACTGTAATTTATGAACATGTCACATGAGGGGGACATGTTAAGGATTTTTTTAAATTTCTATTTTTAATCTTTTTCAAAGTGGAAGCGAGCTCCCTGAGTCTGCACTTAGCCGCAGGGAGTTGTGCGCTCTATCATGCACATGCGCCAAAGAGCGCACTCTCGCTTTTGGGGAATCCCACCCCCCCTCCCCCGCCCGTGTAGCGCTTCCCGCTGGACATCACGCTGGGCAGGCCTTAATTGGCCCATCCACATAAAATGGCGGCGGGGCCCGCTTCTCCGGCGGGGATCGGCTCCCCGCCAGCCGGAGGCTGGGTCAGACCCACCCACCCGACAGGCTGAAAACTCTGCCCGTTAACTTTTCACTACAGGCCAATAAAAATGTCAATCATCCTGACCCAATAACAGAAACTGAATTCTCAGATTGCGAGAGCAGGATTTAAACTCACTTTCCCTGGAGTACTGGTTTGGTGGGATGCCCTCTCCTCTCCTGTACCCTAACAGCACGCTCATCTCTGCCACTTGCCCACGGTTAAAGCTCAGGAATGGCTCCGGGTAACCAGCAAACTCAGGGGGAAGCCAGTTGTACAGGGGATAGAAGAGCAGGAGAAAGGCTCCTGCCAGGGAAGATATTCACTCTCACTTCCCTCACTAACATTTCCCAAACTTCCCAGCCGGTTACCACGCCCAAGGCTGCTCCTCCTGAAGAATCAGCTGCACTTTTTCTGTGTGTTCCTTTTAAAGGTTGAATTCACAAAGGGAAAAGATGAGGGAGGAGTGACTCTTACCACCGAGGTGGTGCAGCAGCCCAAGAAGGAGCCAAGGTCGAAGGCTCTCTTCATTCTCTTCCATAGGTCCGGAGGCGGGTTCTGCAGGGAGATCAGGGATTTAATCCCACCCGTGAAGTCCACCATGGCTTCCGAAATCTGACCCATATGCAAATCTCTGTATGATCCATACAACCTATCACACAGGAGAGAGAAGAAAGATTAACATTTGGTGGGAACTCTGATCAAACAAGTCGGCCCAAAATGATTAACTTAATTCTGGAGCTGGTTATCAGGTGCTGGTTGTGGGGGGTGGGGGGTGGGGTGCAGGGGCTAACCAATGCCATCCCACCACCGTGGGTTTTTGGAAAAGGTATTTGAAATAGACTCTAAAAGTGGAGGGCATAGGAATATAGGTGATTTCCAAGTGTAAATATACCAAAGTGTATCTTGTTCACCTGCTACCATCCTGATACAATGACAATAATGGAGTTGTTGATTATACATAGTGACCAATCTCTCGCCGTTAGTCTACAACAGACCCAGACATGAGATGAGGAAAACCCCCAGAGTTGGAGGGATTTGGGAGCCATAAGTCGAAAGGCAATTGATCCTGCCCAGCCTGTTACTCTCACCACATGCCATGTCACAAATTACATGTATGCTAAATCCCAACATGTTATTTTCTGAAAGAAAACCTATCTCATTTTCATTTGAATGAGTCAACACAGTGCGAATTGCTGATTGTCTATGAAACACAGAGAACAATGTTAGAAGCCAGCAGGTATTGCTTTTCACTCCCTCAAACAGGAGGGCAATGGAGCTGGTACACATGGGTATGTACCTATCCTCCTGGATAGGAGCCGGGGATTAGAATATAGTTGGGATGAAGAGGTGCTGAAAAGTGTTACATGATTTGAGAAGCGGGATTAATCTGTAAAATTATCCGAAGTAGCCTATCCTCACTGTATATTTTTATATAATATATATGTAAATATGCTCATTGCCATTTCTAACATTTTAAAAACTGAACAAAGGACTTTAAAATGGCTGAAACTGTGTCTGTCTGTGACCCCAGAACAAAAGAAGCCATGTTCCAGTTTCAGGGAAACTGACACCTTGTAATCTCTGAGGAGTTACTAACAACCACCTGCAGACTGAACAGCCCAACTTCAAAAGGGAAATACATGAGGTTATTTGTATTTGGTAACCAGGCTGGCCAGTGGAGACGAAACATCTGTTAAGACAGTGGCCTCTCAAACATTTCTCTTAACCCATAATGGCTGAGAAGTTATCAGCCTGGAACACAAAGCCAATTTCCAGACACTGGATAAACACTCTTTGTTGAAAACACCATGGAAAGGTAAAGTCATGTGACATGGACCTCTGGCTTCTAGATCAAGTGATATTGCCTTTCTGAACTGCATAGCTCAGTCTGCTATTTAACATCTGACTAGCAGGCCACACTGAAGAAGCTCTGGTCCAGGTTGGACACCTGGCCCCAACTACCCTGCTTCACCTATAAGACTAGTTCACCTCTGCATGCCTATCATAGTGTGTTAGGTCAACATCACCTGAAAAGTAAATTATCTAGCATCGGTTTTCAACCCACCAACCTCCATGAAGTAACATCTCATTGGATTCTGGACTCTGGAACCCACATGAAGCAATATTTCTTTTCTCTGTGACCTTTATATTGTAAATCTTTCTTTTGTCTTTCCCCCTCTTCACTATCTGAATATGAGGGGGATGTTGCAAGCCCTCTTTTGTGTTTTGAGCTTGTGCAAATAAATTAACCCTTTGAGTCCATCCTATCTTGAGTTTGCTGTGGGGTTATTAATAGAAAATTGGATCACACCAAAACTGAGGAGTTGTGAAATACGCCATCACTTATAAAGGGGCAAACAAATCAAAAGCCCCCTTCTGTTTATGGATGGATAGTGAGAGGAGAAATTAATGCTGTTTAAATTAACTCCACTCCTGTCCGTAGCACTTCTATGAGGCCCCATAGAATGATGCCGTACAGAGCAAGTTTGTGAAGGTCTCTTTAAGAATTAACATTGACAGTGTCCGGTATTGTGGCACTGTAGCAAGTCCTAATGGTCAAAATGAAGGGTAAAGGTTCACAGGGATAAGGGGAAAGGGCAGTGGGACTTGTTGCACAGCCATTTGGCCTATTGTGCCTATGTTGTCTCTTTGTAAACTATCTAATTAGTCCAACCCTGTT
Organism: Carcharodon carcharias; assembly: GCF_017639515.1. NCBI lineage: Eukaryota > Metazoa > Chordata > Chondrichthyes > Lamniformes > Lamnidae > Carcharodon > Carcharodon carcharias. The sequence continues at coordinate 24,651,001 of NC_054471.1, forward strand.
GCTATTTGCCCTTTGCCCTGTACACTTTACTCTTTACCTTGAACATTAATGTTGCTGACTGTCAGTGCCATCCAGTCACTTCTGCCCAGTGTGAATGGATGTTAGCTGAGATCAGGGTCAGGAGTGGCTGTGATCATCTCATTCCCACCACCGTCATCGTCATTGAAAATATGGCAGAATGTGAAGGAAAGAACTACCGTTATCCTCCAGACATTGCGGCCCTGGCAGTGGCTGACAGTCAGCGATGTATAGAGCAGGCGCTAGTCTTGGGTAGGGCTGCCAGACGTTGAGTGTGAAGCACTGTCTCCAGTGAGCTTTACTGAGCCGTGGTTGTGTCCCTCTCCCTCCCAGTGTCACCCCTTCCCCTGGACAGTCTCTTACTTGGCGTAGGCCTTCTCCAGCAGAGCACACCAGAACTCATTGCAGTCACACGACCTGACAAAAATGAGCTGACCCTTTTCGTTGGTAGGAAGACGATCGTCAACCACAACATCCACCCAGTCACCATAATGCCAGAACTGAAATTAGAGAGAGAGAAAAACACTTTGCATTTATGCCATTGACAACCCTTCCTCCTTCATGTGTATTACATAAAATGACTTCAGCACCCACACAGCCTGTCAGTTCAACTGGCCCATGCTGGTATTGATAATGTGCATGATTCACCCCTACCCTACTTCATCTCACCCTATTGGCATAGTCATCTATTCCCTTCTCTTTCACGTGCTTATCCAGCTTGTTTCCCCTTCAAACCTCTTTAAAGGAAACAAAAACATCAGAGATGAAGATACCATGCAACAGTCTGAAGGCTGGTGTTTGCAGTAGCTCAGTGTCACTCATCGAGAGTCAGAAAGTTCCACTGTGGGAACCTGAACACACTGACACCCCAGTGCAGCACTGAGGGAGGGCTACACTGTCAGAGGCACTGCTTTTTGGAGGAGATATTAAATTGAGGCCTGATTCTCCCTAGCAGTTCTCCCTTGAATCCTGCTCAATATTTAGCATTCAATCAACATTATCAATAACAAAAGGTTTTCAATTGGTCAATATCTCATTGATATTTGTGGGAGCTTGCTTTGTGCAAATTAGCTGCTGTGTTTTCCACTTTACAACTTTCCAGACTACAGGGATACTTAATTATGCATAAAGCGCTTTGGGGTGTCCTGAGGTTGTGAAAGGCGCTAAATAAATGCAAGACTTTCGTTTTTATTTGACCACATAATTGTAACATCTTTCTGCATTTGGGGAAGCTCTTGGAAGAGTCTCTCACAAGCCCGTGTATCACAAAAGCCTTGTCTGTCAGATGGTTTGAACTATGACCTTTAACCTCTGCCCAGGCACAATATAACGCTGGATAGATTTTCAGCATCACAGTCTGGGTAGTGATCTGGTGGGGCAGCTCACAGGCCCTTTACAGAACCCACTAATGGATGGATAGGGAACAAAGTCTGCCCCCTTGCTATTAGTGCTATGGTCACTGTTCCTCTCAAGCTTACTTCTCTTGTGCCTTCAAAAGTTGCATTGCCACTGTCCGATGTCCCCTTCCTCCTCTCTACTTGGAATCAAGTCTCATCGCATCTTGTCTCATTCATTCCCAGAATTCATTGGCTCATAGACTCAGACATTTACAGCACAGAAAGAGGCCATTCGGCCCATTGTGTCTGCGCCGGACAACAAAGATCTGACTACACTAATCCCATTTTCCAGTGCTTGGTCCATAGCCCTCGAGGCTATGGCAATGCAAGTGAATATTTAAATACTTCTTAAATGTTACGAGAGGTTCTGACTCAACCACCCTTTCAGGCAATGTGTTCCAGACTCCCACCACCCTCTGGGTGAAAATATTCTCCTCAACTCCCAATAGCCTTCTACCTCTTACCATAAGTCTATGCCCCCTGGTTATTGACCCCCCTACTAATGGAAAAAGTACCTTCCTATCCACCCTATCTATGCCCCTCATAATCTTATACACCTCTATCAGGTCCCCTCTTAACCTTTGCTCATCCTCTCTCAACCAAGGAAAACAACCCCAGCCTATCCAATCTTTCCTCATAGCTCAGACTCTCCAGCCCAGGCAACATCCTGGTAAATCTCCTCTGCACCCCCTCCAGTGCAATCACATCCTTCCTATAATGTGGTGATCAGAGCTGCACACAGTACTCCAGTTGTGGCCTAACCAGTGTTTTATACAGTTCCAGCATAACCTCCCTGCTCTTGTATTCTACGCCTCAGCTAATAAAGGCAAGTATCCCATATGCCTTCTTAACCACCTTATCTACCTGTTCTGCCACCTTCAGGGATCTATGGATATGCACACCAAGGTCCCTCTCATCTTCAGTAATTTCCAAAGTCCTACCATTCATAGGAATTCACCAAGGCTCCTTAGACAGCACCTTCCAAACCCACGACCACTACTAGAAGGACAAGGGCAGCAGATAGATGGGAACACCATCACCTGGAAGTTCCCCTCCAAGTCACTCACCATCCTGACTTGGAAATATATCGCCGTTCCTTCACTGTCGCTGGGTCAAAACCCTGGAACTCCCTTCCTAACAGCACTGTGGGTGTACCTACACCACATGGACTGCAGCGGTTCAAAAAGATACCTCACCATCACCTTCTCAAGGGCAACTAAGGGTGGGCAATAAATGTTGGCCCAGCCAGTGAAGTCCATATCCTGTGAATAAATTTTAAAAAAGTAATCCCTCTTGTTAGCCCTCCCCAAGTGCATTACTTCACATATTTCTGGGTTGAATTCCATTTGCCACTGCTCTGCCCACCTGACCAGTCCATTGATATCCTCCTGCAGTTTATGGCTATCCTCCTCACTATTTACCACCCGAGCAATTTTCATGTCATCTGTGAACTTCTTGGTCATACTCTATACATTCAAGTCCAAATCATTTATGTACACCACAAACAGCAAGAGCTCCAGCACCGAGCCCTGCAGAACCTCATTGGAAACAGACTTCCAGTCACAAAAACATCCCTCTACCATCACCCTCTGCTTCCTACCTCTCAGCCAATTTTGGATCCAATGTGTCACTTTGCCTTGGATCCTACAGGCTCTTACTTTCTTGACCAGTCTGCCATGAGGGACCTTATCAAAAGCCTTGCTAAAGTCCATGTGGACCACATCAAATGCATTATCCTCATCAACACTCCTGGTTACCTCCTCAAAAATCCGATCAAATTTGTCAAACATGACCTTCCCTTAACAAATCCATGCTGACTATCCCTGATTAATCCATGTCTCTTCATGTGCAGATATACTCTGTTCCTCAGAATTCTTTCTAGTAGTTTCCCCACCACTGAGGTTAGACTGACTGGGCTGTAATTTCCTGATCCACCCCTTCCGCCCTTTTTTAATAATGGGATAATGTTAGCAGCCCTCCAGTCCTCTGGCGCCTCACCTGTGGCCAGAGAGGATTTGAAAATTACTGCCAGGGCCCCTGGTATCTCTTCCATTGCCTCCCTCAACAGCCTGGGATACATCTCATCTGGGCCTGCAGATTTATCCACTTTTAAGGCCACTAAACCCGCTAGTACCTCCTCTCTCACTATGTTAATATCCTCCTAATATTTCACAGTCCTCCACCCTGATGTCTATATCTGCGTCATCCTTTTCCATTGTGAAGACCAACGCAAACTATTCATTGAGGACTGCACCCACATCTTCCGGGTCCACACACTTTACCTCTATGGTCCCTAAGTGGCCCTACTCTTTCTCAAGTTATTCTCTTGCTCTTTATATATTTAAAAAACCCCTTTGGGTTTTCCTTTATTCTACCCACCAATGCTTTCTCATGCACTCTCTTAGCTTTTCTAATTTCCTTTCTAAGATCCCCTCTGCACTTTGTATATGCCTCTAGGGTCTTTGCCATTTTGAGGCCTCAGTTTCTGCCATAAGCTTCTCTTTTTTTCTTAATCCTAACCTTTATGTCCCTCGACATCCAGGGTTCTCCAGACTTGGTCCCCCCTTTGTCTTTACGGGAACATATTTGCCCTGTACTCTCGCTATTTCCTCCTTGAATGCCTCCCACTGCTCTGACACAGTTTTATCTATAAGTACCTGCTCCCAGTCCACTTGGGCCAAATTGTATCTCATCTGAGTAAACATTTATTCACGGCCCAACCTTATCCTTTTCCATAACTATCCGAAATCTAACTGAGTTATGGTCACTATCTCCAAAATGCTCCCCCTACTGATACGCCTTCCACCTGCCCGGGCTCATTTCCGAATATTAGGTCCAGAACTGCCCCCTCCCTTATTGGGCTTTCTATGTCCTGGCTAAAAAAGTTCTCCTGGATGCAGCCAGGAAAATGGTGAGAGTGATGGTTCCTCTGGGGAGTGCAGCCACGCTCATGGCACTGTGAGTGGCTCAGCTGCACGAGGGGAGAGGAAAAAGAGGGGAAGAGCAAAAGTAGTCGGAGACTCGATAGTAAGGGGAACAGACAGGTGTTTCTGCAGCCGTAGACGTGACTCCAGGATGGTTTGTTGCCTCCCTGGTGCCAGGGTCAAGGAAGTCACTGAACGGCTGCAGGGCATTCTAAAAGAGGCAGAGATCATGGTACACGTTGGTACCAAAAACATAGGTAGAAAAAGGAATGAGATCCTGCAAGCAGAATTTAGGGAGCTAGGAAACAGATTAAAAAACAGGACCTCAAAAGTAATAATCTCTGGATTAATTCTGATGCCTCGCGCTAGTGAGTATAGAAATAGGAGGTTAGTCCAGATGAATGTGTGGCTGGAGAGATGGTGCAGGAGGGAGGGCTTTAGATTTCTGGGACATTGGGACCATTTCTGGGGATGGTGGGACATGTACAAGGTGGATGGGTTGCACCTGAACTGGAATGGGACCAACATCCTTGCAGGGAGGTTTGCTCATGCTGTTGGGGATGGTTTAAACTAACTTGGCAGGGGGATGGGATCCTGAGAGGAGATTCAGCAGGGGGAGATGCACAGCCAAAATTAGAAGAGAGAGCAAGTGAGTCTGGAAGGCATAGAAATTAGTTTTAGGCCATAGTTTTAGGCTAAGGGGCGGTAGATTTAAATCAGAGATGAGGAGGAATTACTTTTCTCAAAGGGTCATGAACCTGTGGAATTCACTACCTCAGTACAGTAGATGCCGGGACGGTGAATAAATTTAAGGAGGAGATAGACAGATTTTTAATTAGTAACAGGTTGAAAGGTTATGGGGAGAGGGCGGGAAATTGGAGTTGAGGCCAAAATGAGATCAGCCATGATCATATTGAATGGTGAGGCAGGCTCGAGGGGCTGAATTGCCTACTCCTGCTCCTAGTTCTTATGTTCTTATGTTAAATTATAGGCCAGTTAAGGCACAAGGGAGTTTGGCAAGTTTGGATGGTATTTATTTTAATGCGAGGAGTGAGGCAGATTAATTGAGAGCACAAATTAACACATGGAAGTATGATGTCATTGCTGTCACAGAGATATAGTTGAGAGAGGGGCAGGATTGGCAGCTCAATATTCCAGGATATAGGGTCTTCAGGTGAGACAGGAAAGGGAGTAAAAGAGGAGGGGATATCGCAATATTGATCAAGGAATCAATTACAGCAATGAGGCGGGATGACATCTTAGAATGTTCCTCAAATGAAGCCATATGGGTAAAGCTGAAAAACAAAAGAGGAGAAATCACATTGCTGGGAGTGTACTATAGGCCCCCAAACAGTCAGAGAGAAATAGAAGAGCAGATATGTAGGCAAATTTTAGAGAAGTGTAAAAATAATAGTGTAGTAGTAGTGGGGGATTTCAACTTCCCCAACATTAACAGGGTTAGTCATAGTGTGATAGGTTTAGAGGGAGTGGAATTCTTAAAATGCATCCAGGAGAGCTTTTTAAGCCAGTACGTAGAAGGTCCTACAAGTGAGGGGGCAGTCCTGGACTTAACTTTAGGGGATGTAGCTGGGCAAGTGGTAGAGTTATCAGTGGGGGAGCATTTTGCAGATAGTGATCATAACTCCATCAGATTCAAGATTGTTATGGAAAAGGACAAGGATGGGCCAGAAATCAGAGTTCTAAATTGGGGGAAGGCCAATTTTAATAAGATCAGATATGATTTGGCCAGAGTGGACTGGAAGCAGCTACTTTTAGGTAAATCTGCGTCAGAGCAGTGGGACTCATTCAAGAAGGAAATAGGGAGAGTACAGGTCCAACATTTTCCAGTAAAGATAAAGGGTGGGACCAACAAATCCAGGGAACCCTGGATGTCGAGGGATGTACAGGATTAGATAAAGAGAAAAAGGGAGGCTTGTGGCAGATACCGAGGGCTCAAAACAGCAGAAGCCCTAGAGGAGTATAGAATGTGTAGGGGGAAACTTAAAAAGGAATTTAGGAGAGCAAAAAGGGGGCATGAAAAAACATTGGCAGGTAAAATAAAGGAAAATCCAAAGTTATTTTACAAGTACATTAAGAGTAAGGGGATAACTAGGGAAAGAGTAGGGCCCATTAAGGACCATATTGGTAATTTGTGTGTGGAGCCGGAAGATGTAGGTAGGGTTCTAAATGAATACTTTGTGTCGGTGTTCACAAGTGAGAGGGATAATGTGGGAATAGAGATCGGCAGGACTGTGATATAATTAAAGAAATTAGTATAGAAAGGGAGGGGGTTCTAAATGATCTGGCAGGCTTAAAAGTAGATAAATCTCCAGGCCTGGATGAAATGTATCCCAGGCTATTGAGTGAGGCAAGGGAGAAGATAGCAGGGGCGCTGGCAATAATTCTCAACAACTCTCTGGCCATAGGAGAGCTGCCAGAGGACTGGAGGATAGCCAATGTGCTACCGTTATTTAAGAAGGGAGGAAGGGAAATAAACCAGGGAACTACAGGCCAGTCAGTCTAACCTCAGTGGTGAGGAAACTATTGGAAGCAATTCTGAGGGACAGAATTAATCTACACTTGAAGAGGCAGGGATTAATCAAGGACAGTCCACATGGTTCTGTTAAGTGGAGGTCATGTCTGACCAATTTGATTGAATTTTTCAAAGACGTGACCAGGTGTGTAGACGAGGGCAATCCATTTGATGTAGTCTACTTGGACTTCAGCAAGGCTTTTGATAAGGTCCTGCATGGGAGACTGATAACGAAGGTAAGAGCCCATGGGATCCAAGGTAATTTAGCAAAGTGGATCCAGAATTGGCTGAGTGGCAGGAAGCAGAGGGTGATGGTCGAGGGGTGTTTTTGTGACTGTGTGCCTGTGTCCAATGGGGCTCCACAGAGCTCGGTGTTGGGTCCCTTGCTCTATGTGGTATATATAAATGATTTAGACGAATGTAGGAGGATTGATCAGTAAGTTCATGGATGACACGAAAATTGGTGGGGTGGTAAATAGTGAGGATGATAGCCTTAACTTCAGGAGGATATAGACTGGCTGGTCAGATGGGCTGATCAGTGGCAAATGGAATTTAATCCAGATAAGTGTTAGGTGATGCACTTGGGCAGGATAAACAAGGCACAGGAATACACGATGAATGGTAGGGCCCTGGGAAGTACCGAGGATCAGAAGGACCTTGGAGTGCATGTCCACGGGTCCCTTAAAGTAGCGGGACAGATAGTTAAGGTGGTTAAGAAGGCAAATGGGATACTTGCCTTTATTAGCCGAGGCTTAGAAAATAACAGCAGGGAGGTCATGCTGGAACTGTATAAGACACTGGATAGGCAACAGCTATGCAGTTCTGGAATCCATATTATAGGAAGGATGTGATTGCACTAGAGAGAGTGCAGAGGAGATTCACCACGATGTTGCCTGGGCTGGAGAGTTTTAGTTATGAGGAGAGATTGGAGAGATTGGAGCAGAGGAGATTGAGGGGGTCATGATTGAGGTGTATAAAATTATGAGGGGCATAGATAGGGTAGACAGGAAGGAACTTTTCCCCTTGGTGGAGGGATCAATAACCAGGGGACATAGATTTAAGGTAAGGGGCAAGAGGTTTAGAGGGGATGTGAGGAAGAATTTTTTCACCCAGAGGGTGGTGGGAATCTGGAACTCACTGCCTGAAGGGGTGGTAGAGGCAGAAACCCTCATAACATTTAAGAAGTATTTGGATGTGCACTTGCGATGCCATGGCATACAGGACTATGGGCCTAGTGCTGGAAAATGGGATTAGAATAGTTAGGTACTTGTTTGATTGGCACAGACTGGATGGGCTGAAGAGCCTTTTTTAGTGCTGTAGACCTCTATGACTGTATGACTAACCTCCTCACCTGTCTCAGTATTTCCTTTCCTCATACGCTCCACAAGCTTTTAAAACTTGCTCTTGGAAGCTCACTTTCTATTTTCCCTCCTCTTGTGCCCTGAGTTCAGGGCGTGTATCACATGCTGGAGTTTGGACTTACAATTGTGTTTCTCAACTCTAAGATAACCATATCCATAGCAACAAAAGTAAATTAATTACTTTTGACCTTCTATTGAAGGTCTGCCTAAGAAACCACTGTTTGCTTATTATAATTGGTTGGCATTAATTTATTACAAAATACCAGAACTATTGTCCTCAACTCAATGGTTTGTTTTGATTGACAGATTTAAGCCATTCATAGCTACAAAGCATGACAAAAATAGAGACTTATACCTGTTTACTTTCATTGTATTGCCAAATTGACATAATCAGTTTCTGTATTGTGAATGTCAAACTCCAAATGCCTTTCTTTTAACACATGAATATTCCCCCAAAAATCATAGGAACAGGAGGAGGCCATTCATCCCCTCGAGTCCCTACTACTCAGTCAGATCCTACTGATCCTGCACTGTGACTCCATTGCCTCTGATCCATGTCTTTCAACACCTTTACCCAATAAAAACCTGTCAGTCTCAGTCTTGAAAATTTCAGTTGGTCCACACCCTTTGCACGGAGAGAATTCCAGGTTTACACCAACCTCAGCGAAACCTCCTGGTTTCATCCTAGAAAGGGTTAGCTCTAATATGAAGATTTCATCCCCTTGTTCTGGGCTCCCCCATCAGAGGAACTAGCTCCTCTAGTCTCTACCCTAGCAAATGTGTTCATTAATTTTGACCAGGATGCCCCTCAATCTTCTAAATTAAAGGGGATAAAAGCCAAAGAAATGCAATTTGCCCTCATGAGTTAACCTTTTTTGCCTCAGTATCATTCTGCTGAACCTTGGAATTTCTCGTCAATGTCAGGCTGCGTTTCCCACTGTCCAATGTTGAGGACTTAATTTTAATGCATTTACATCTCATCACTGTGCCTGCTCACTAGAATCATCTCCCCACGTCAAATTTACCACCCACGTTAACATAACTTCGGAGCAGCGGGATTTACAATTGCCTTTAAAGGGCGTGCACCTGGCGAGCTGAACTTTGAGGGGAACTTGGAGGTGAAAGCACACAGCCTCGGGCAACACTCACGAGGATCGCCCACAGGACACCAAGGAAGAGGCGTCGCTCGTTCCGGGTGGGGTGGCTTTTTCCAGGCTGGCTTTCAGTATGGTGCCAGGACAAGGGCTCCAGTGCGGATGGGGCTGGAGGGTGGTGCAAGGCAGCACAGACTGAAGGAAGCACACAAGCTGGGTTGGGGTGTGGGGGGGATGGGGGGGGCGCGGGAAGGGTGGGGTGGTGGGGGCGGTCGTGGGCGAGTGGGGGATGGAGGGCAAGGGAAGTGGCTAAGCACTTGGAAAAGCTGGTCAAAAGTGAACATTCTTCCACAGCTGAGGCCGTGCAGCAGCAGCTCCATTGACATGCTGGGAGTCGGGCCTCTGGAGCTTTTCTGCCCACACAAGCAATACAAAAGCATGGAAGTGCCACAAAGTGCTCCAACAGTGGCAGTCCAGTAGCTGAAGCTGCCACCAATCGGTCAAGTGGAGTGGGACGGAGGTGGGTGGGTTTCGGACAGCCAATGAGCGCACTACACATTGACCATCCAAGTGGTGGCCAGGACCCTCCTGCATGTGTGATGGGGCCTTCAGGCTTAACCAAGAGAGGCTCTTAGTACACCCATACTAACCCACGCGTCTCTCTCTTTCACCCTGCAGGAGGAGAATATCAGGATCATGGAGCCTGGTGATTTAGCGGTTACAGGGAGCAGAGAAGAAGAAGAGAGCAGTGGAGACACCTGGCTCGGCAAAGGGAGGAGCACCCCCCTCAAGTTGAAGGGGTGACAGGGCTGCTACGCACGCAACTGAAGATCCACAGTGAGCTGTCGCTCGTAGGCACCTCGCTGGACCTTGGGTCCATAGACGGCTCCTGTCATTCCTGAAGATGACCAAGAACCAGTGTCACCGAAGACTGCGCATGTCTAGGGAACTGGTCGGTCACATCTGCCACTTGCTGCAGGATTTGGCACCGAGGGGACATGGAGGGCATCCACTGTCCGTGGCTGTGAAAGTGACAGCGGTGCTCAATATTTATGCCAGTGGCTCCTTTCAGGGCTCCACAGGTGACCTCTGTGGATATCACAAGCCTCCACCCATAAACACATCCAGGAGGTCACAGAAACCATCTTAGCGAAGGCACAGAACTTTGTGCATTTTACCCAGGACCAGGAAAGCCAGGAAGCAAGAGCGCTGGGATTTACGCAGATCTCCATAGGGGCAGAGTGTCATCGACTGCACTCACGTGGTGCTTAGATCTCCATGGTAACAAGCAGTCAACTACGTCAATCGCAAGGGCTTCCACTCGCTGAATGTTCATCTGGTCTGTGACCACCACAAACACATCCCACAGGCCTGTGCACGATTCCCAGGGAGCGTCCATGACTTCTACATCCTTAGCAGGTCTCAGATCCCTGACGTCATCCAAGGTCCACAGAGGCTGTAGGGATGGCTCCTCAGGGACAAGGGCTTCCCACAGGGGCCGTGGCTGATGACACCCGTGTGGGGGCCTCAGGCTGCAGCAGGGGCTGATGCCATGACCCGGACTTTGGTGGAGCAAACGATAAGCATTTTGAAAATGAGCTTCTGATGCCTCAACAGGTCTGGTGGAGTCTCCAGAGGGTGTTGCGCATCTTAAGAAAATAAGACCATAAGACATAGGAGCAGAAATTAGGCCATTCGGCCCATCGAGTCTGCTCCACCATTCAATCATGGCTGATAAGTTTCTCAACCCCATTCTCCCGCCTTCTCCCTGTAACCTTTGATCCCCTCACCAATCAAGAACATATCTATCCCCATCTTAAATACACTCAATGACCTGGCCTCCACAGCCTTCTGTGGCAATGAATTCCATAGATTCACCACTCTCTGGCTAAAGAAGTTTCTCCTCATTTCTGTTCTAAAAGGTCTTACCTTTACTCTGAGGCCGTGCCCTCAGGTCCTAGTCTCTCCTACTAGTGGAAACATCTTCCCCACGTCCACTCTATCCAGGCCTTTCAGTATTCTGTAAGTTTCAATCAGATCCCCCCTCATCCTTCTAAACTCCATCGAGTATAGACCCAGAGTCCTCAAACGTTCCTCATATGTTAAGCCTTTCATTCCTGGGATCATTCTCGTGAACCTCCTCTGGACCCTCTCCAGGACCAGCACATCCTTCCTGAGATACGGGGCCCAAAATTGCTTACAATATTTAAATGTGGTCTGACCAGAGCCTAATAAAGCCTCAGCAGCACATCCCTGCTTTTATATTCTAGTCCTCTCAAAATAAATGCCAACATTGCATTTGCCTTCCTAACTACCGACTCAACCTGCAAGTTAACCTTAAGAGAATACTGGACTAGGACTCCCAAGTCCCTTTGCACTCCAGATTTCTGAATTCTCTCCCCATTTAGAAAATAGTCTATGCCTCTATTCTTCCTACCAAAGTGCATGACCTCACACTTCCCCATGTTGTATTCCATCTGCCACTTCTTTGCCCATTCTCCTAATCTGTCTAAATCCTTCTGCAGCCTCCCTGCCTCCTCAATACTACCTGTCCCTCCACCTATCTTTGTATCACCTGCAAACTTAGCCAGAATGTCCTCAGTTCCTTCATCTAAATCATTAATGTATAAAGTGAAAAGTTGTGATCCCAACACTGACCCCTGCGGAACTCCACTAGTCACCAGCCGCCATCCTGAGAAGGACACCCTTATCCCCACTCTCTGCCTCCTGCCAGACAGCCAATCTTCTATCCATGCTAGTACCTTGCCTCTAACACCATGGGCTCTTATCTTACTGAGCAGCCTCCTGTGCGGCACCTTGTCAAACGTCTTCTGGAAGTCCAAGTAGATAACATCCATTGGCTCTCCTTTGTCTAACCTACTCATTACCTCCTCAAAGATTACCTCCTCCTAACAGATTTGTCAGGCATGACCTCCCCTTGATGAAACCATGCTGACTTTGCCCTATTTTACCATGCACTTCCAAGTATTCTGAAATCTCATCCTTAATAATGGACTCTAAAATCTTACCAACGACCGAGGTCAGGCTAATCTGCCTGTAATTTCCCGTCTTTTGCCTCACTCCCTTCTTAAACAGGGGGGTTACATTAGCGATTTTCCAGTCCTCTGGGACCCTCCCTGACTCCAGTGATTCCTGAAAGATCACCACTAACGCCTCCACTATCTCTTCAGCTATCTCCTTCAGAACTCTGGGGTGTAATCCATCTGGTCCAGGTAATTTATCCACCTTCAGACCTTTCAGTTTTCCTAGCACCTTCTCCTTGGTAATGGCCACCATACTCACCTCTGCCCCCCGACTCGCTTGAACTTTGGGGATGTTACTCGTGTCTTCCACTGTGAAGACTGACACAAAGTACCTATTCAGTTCCTCCGTCATTTATTTGTTCCCCACTACAACTTCTCAAGTGTCATTTTCCAGCGGCCCAATGTCTACCTTTGCCTCTCTCTTAGCCTTTATATATCCAAAAAAACTCTTGCAATCTTCTTTTATATTACTGGCTAGTTTACCCTCATAATTAATCTTCTCCCTCCTTATTTCTTTTTTAGTTGTCCTCTGTTGGCCTTTGATCATTGTTTGCTGTGCACTACACAACCTGGCGCTGCAACGGAGGAGGACCTGGCTGAGGAGGAGATGGGGAGCTGCACGTATCCTCCGATGGGAATGTCGAAGGGGATGATGATAATGAGGTCCTCGAAGACAAGGATGGTGATGATGAGGCCCTCGCACTGCCAGGTGATGCAGGCACGCTCAGGAGGCCCTCATAGCCCAAGATTTGTGGAGGATGGTAACAAGATGCAGTGAGGACTGTCCTGAAATCCTCACCTTGTATCTGTGAGTGTTTGACTCCTGTGTGGCTGATGGTAGCGCACATACCCTCAGTGCTCAGGCTCATATCATGGAGACCCTAATAAATAGTCGTTCAATTGCAGGAGGATGATGATGATATGCAGTGAGGGCACTCTTCACACAGCCTCTGAGAATGTCTGACTCCTGTCTGGCTGAGGGCAGATTGCTTGTGCTCTGTGCTCAGGGTCATATCATAGAGATACAGCCCTGAAACTTTAGAAGCATCTGATCCTCTGTCCGCCTTCAGCACCTGACCCCTTCAGGAGCAGCGTCACTGGCCACAGGTGCTGAAGAGATGGGGGCCAGCCCCACCTTAAAGGTGCTGAGAGCACACAGAGAGAATGAAGGAACTCTGTAGCACCTGCCCACTACATTCTGGCAGCAATGACCAGCATCACCGAGGTGCAGGCATCAGGAATGTGTCCAGGGAGTGAGAGGCCGGACCATCACTTTGGTCTGAAGGCTGCACAGAGCAGAGGGAAGAGGCCCTGGGCTGAGACACCTGCCATTATCTTGTGCAGAAAGGTTTCACACCTGAGTGACAAGAACACTGCTCATCAGAACAAGGAGCCACAGGCAGGGAGACATTCTTGGGATTTATTTATAATAGTGAATATTGTGAACAAGTGATTAATACCTGTACCCAAGCTGTGCAAATACATCTTCTTCACCTTCCTAACCCTGCTGCTACATTTGTTACCACCCCTCCCCGGACATCCACAGAAGAGGTGGAGGCAGCCAGTTGACTGCGATGTCCTGTCTGTGATGACCTTGGCAGGTGTCCACTAGAGGGCTGAGACCTGGAGGGCCCCGGCCTGCTTTGGGTATCATGCTGTATGCCAGATGCACCCTCCTCAGCCTGTGGAGCTGGAAGATGATGGGGTCTAAGAAAGAGGGGATTTGGATGGGCCGGACACTCTCCGAGTCACCTGGGTAGTTGGCCCCGGTGTGTGCACCTGCTGATCCCCCTCCCTATAGGTGCCTGAGGGCCCCAGGCTGACGCCTTGAGGGGCAAGAGTAGCTGGAGTGAGATTTAGCATTCCAGCACCCCTCTCACATACTCACTGTTGGAGGCTAACTATGGCGTCAGTGATGGAGTGACCCACACAGCAGTGCAGGAGGGACATCCTGGACCAAGGTCTCCATGACAGCCTCAATCCTACCAGTGTTGACCTCGGTGTGTTGCAATGCTGGCGCTATCACCTCAGCCTGAAGGCGGACGGACTCCTCCATCGTGCCTTGCAATCTGAGGAGTGCAGCGGACACCCCTTCCTGATGTTCCCGAGCCTGACTGTGCGGCTCCAGCAACTGTGACATGACCGAGTCCAGAGGCTGGTCATCTGACTCGGACTCAGCGGATTCCTTGCCTCCAGCTGTTCCCCAAGTGCCGGCGATCTCGGATGTCCCTGTCTCCACCTCCAGTGGAACAGATTGTGCACTGTGCTCACCAGATTGTGACCCATAGGCTGCTCTAGATCTCGGTCCCACCGAGGTGTGTGTCACTGCGCTGGTGGAGGGTGCGGGTGAGCGCTGTGATGGGTCTTCAATGATACTGCCCTCAGGGTCCTCATCCGAGGTACTTTCAGCACTGGGGTCAGGGTCCCAGCTTGTCTGAGAGCGACAAATCAGGTGTGCCTAGGAGGGAAAACGGAGATTATGAGTGCTTGGCAGCCATGAGGCAGAGTTGAGAGAGGGCTGATCTGGTGCAGGATCCCCCTGTGGGTGTTTGCTGCAGGAATGGTCCACATCCTCTCTGGCCATCTCCAACACGTGACTCTCAAACGGAGTGAGGACCTTGATGTCTGGCACTCCACCCCCCCCACCGCAACCCCGCACCCCACCCCCCCCCCCCCCACTCCGGTCTGGGACATCTCCTCTTGATTGTGCGTGAACTTGTCCTGCATAAAGACAGATGGAGGGAGTGTGTGCAAGGCACATACCAGGCCAAATGAGAAGGATGCCAGGCGTGCGTGTGTGTGTGTGGGCTGAGTGGAGCTATGGATGGGATGAGGAGGCAGTCTCCAGAGGAGATGAGGCCAGATGGAGATGTGAGGGTGTGTGTGTGTGTGAGAATGGGTGGTGATGTCCCTAGAGCTGGCAGTGAGTGAGATGCCAGTGAATGTGTGACGGGTTTGTGAGTGTGTGAGTTTAGAGTGATGAGCTGGTTGCCTTACCCTGGCAGCACGGATGAGAGATCATCCATCCTCCACCTGCAGTGGATGGCCAACCTCTTGTGTGCAGCACTGGCACCGACCACCTCTGCCAATGCCTCCCAAGCCGGAGCAGTGAGACTGATGGGCCTCCTGCGAACAGAGTGGGGGTAGAGGACATCTCAGCGTGTATCCACGAGGTGTCCCAGAGACGTGGCACAGAATTGGATTCCTGGCTTTTGGCTCAGTCCTGGCCTGTAAACACTGAGAACAGTGCAGCGGCTGCAGTTTACATATGGTGGCCTGTGTGAGGAAGCGGTGAGGTGAAACCGTGGCGGTCATCAGCGATCCGGCATGTTTCCCGTGACTGCGTAATGTACGAAGCAGGAAGGAGACGATATGGAGTGAAAATTCCCCATTGCAGCCGGCAGGTAAAACATTTTTTTTCACGCCTGCTACCACATTCTGCCCTCTGTTTTTTCTCTCTACAGCTGCTAGCTGACCTGCTGGATACTTCTATCATTTTCTGCTTTTGTCTCTGACTGTCTCTGACTCAGTTCACATTTATTCAATTGTTCATCTGACCCTGATGACCATTCCAGGAACTTCTCCACACCTGATGTTAGACTGTCAACACTAGATTTTTAAAAAGTCATTCATGGGATGTGGGTTTCACTGGCTGGACCAGCTTTTATTGCCCATTCCAAATGGCCCTTGAGAAGGTGGTGAGCTGCCTTCTTGAACTGATGCAGACCATCTGCTTTCTGTCGACTATCTTTAAATAATGGAGTGATGTTTGCAATTTTACACCCCAATAGCAGAATTTGCCAGTCTAGTGACTCGGGGAAATCATTTCCTGTCTGACTTCCTTTGATAAGCTGGGCTGGGAACCTATTGGATGCTGGAGATTTGTCTTGCTCAATTCACATGATTTTCTCCATTACAATAGCAACAGGTGAAAATTGATGGTGGTGGAGAGGTAATGCAGACTAATAACCCAGTGAAGCAGGTTAATGTCAGGCGGGGCAGGGGTTGGTAATGCAGACTAATAACCCAGTGACGCAGGTTAATGTCAGGCGGGGCAGGGGTTGGTAATGCAGACTAATAACCCAGTGACGCAGGTTAATGTCAAGAGGGACAGGGGTTGGTAATGCAGACAAATAACCCAGTGACCCAGGTTAATGTCGGGGGGGGGCAGGGGTTGGTAATGCAGACTAATAACCCAGTGACGCAGGTTAATGTCAGGGGGAGACAGGGGTTGGTAATGCAGATTAATAACACAGTGACCAAGGTTAATGTCAGGGAGGGGCAGGGGTTGGTGATGCAGACTAATAACCCAGTCACCCAGGTTACTGTCAGGGGGGGCAGGGGTTGGTGATGCAGACTAATAACCCAGTGACCCAGGTTAATGTCAGGGGGGAAAGGGGTTGGTGATGCAGACTAATAACCCAGTCACCCAGGTTAATGTCAGAGGGACAGGGGTTGGTAACGCAGACTAATAAACGAGTGACGCAGGTTAAAGTCAGGGGGGGCAGGGGTTGGTAATGCAGACTAGTAACCCAGTCACCCAGGTAATGTCAGGGGGGGAAGGGGTTGGTAATGCAGACTAACAACCCAGTGACGCAGGTTAACGTCAGGGGTGCAGGGGTTGGTGATGCACACAATTACCCAGTGACCCAGGTTAATGTCAGGGGGGGAAGGGTTTGGTAATGCAGACTAATTACCCAGTGACGCAGGTTAATACCAGGTGGGGCCGGGTTTGGTAATGCAGCCTAATAACCCAGTGACCCAGGTTAATGTCAGGGGAGCCGGGGTTGGTAATGCAGACTAATAACCCAGTCAACCAGGTTAATGTCGGGGGGGCAGGGGTTTGGTAATGCAGACTAATAACCCAAAGACCCAAATTAATGTCAGGGGGGGCAGGGGTTGGTAATGCAGACAAATAACACAGTGACCCAGGTTAATGTCAGGGGGGGCAGGGGTTGGTAATGCAGACTAATAACCCAGTGACCCAGGTTAATATCTGACGGGCCGCGGTTGGAAATGCAGACTAAGAACCCAGTGACTCAGGTTAATGTCAGGGGGGGCAGGGGATGGTAATGCAGACTAATAGCCAAGTGACCAGGTTAATGTCAGGGAGGGCAGGGTGGGGAATGCAGACTAATAACCCAGAGACCCAGGTTAATGTCGGGGGGGCAGGGGTTGGTAATGCAGACTAATAACCCAGTGACACAGGTTAAGGTCAGAGGGACAGGGGTTGGTAATGCAGACTAATAATCCAGTGACCCAGGTTAATCTCAGAGGGACAGGGGTTGGTAATGCAGACTAATAACCCAGAGACTCAGGTTAATGTCAGAGGGACATGGGGTTAGTGATGCAGACAAATGACCCAGTCACTCAGGTTAATGTCAGGGAGGGCAGGGGTTGGTAATGCAGAATAATAACCCAGTGACGCAGGTTAATGTCAAGGGGGACAGGGGTTGGTAATGCAGACTAATAACCCAGTGACCTAGGTTAATGTCAGAGGGACAGGGGTTGGTAATGCAGACTAATAACCCAGTGACGCAGGTTAATGTCAGGGGGGACAGGGGTTGGTAATGCAGACTAATAACCCAGTGACCCAGGTTAATGTAAAAGGGAGAGGGGTTGGTAATGCAGAATAATAACCCAGTGACGCAGGTTAATACCAGGTGGGGCTGGGTCTGGTAATGCAGACTAATAACCCAGTCACCCAGGTTAATGTCATGGTGGCAGGGGTTGGTAATGCAGACTAATAGCATAGTCACCCACGTTAAAATCAGGGGGGCAGTGGTTGGTAATGCAGACTAATAACCCAGTGATCCAGGTTAAAGTCGGGGGGGGGCAGGGTTGGCAATGCAGACTAATAACCCAGTGACGCAGGTTAATGCCAGGGGGGCAGGGTTTGGTAATGCAGACTAATAACCCAGTCACCCAGGTTAATGTCAGGGGGGGCAGGGGTTAGTAATGCAGACTTATAACCCAGTGACCCAGGTTAATGTCAGGGGGTGCAGGGGTTGGTGATGCAGACAAATAACCCAGTGACCAATGTTAATGCCAGGGGGGACAGGGGTTGGTAATGCAGACTAATAACCCAGTGACCCAGGTTAATGTCAGGGGGGGCAGGTGTTGGTAATGCAGACTAATAACCCAGTGACCCAGGTTAATGTCAGGGGGGGAAGGGGTTGCTAATGCAGGCTAATAACCCAGTGACCCAGGTTAATACCAGGTGGGGCAGGGGTTTGGTAAAGCAGACTAATAACCCAGTCACCCATGTTAACGTCAGGGGTGCAGGGGTTGGTGATGCAGATTAATAACCAAGTGACCCAGGTTAATGTCGGGGGGGAAGGGGTTGGTAATGCAGAATAATTACCCAGTGACGCAGGTTAATACCAGGTGGGGCCGGGTTTGGTAATGCAGCCTAATAGCCCAGTGACCCAGGTTAATGTCAGGGGGGTCAGTGGTTGGTAATGCAGACTAATAAACCAGTCACCCAGGTTAATGTCAGGGGAGGCAGGGGTTTGGTAATGCAGACTAATAACCCAAAGACAATATTAATGTCAGGGGGGTGCAGGGATTGGTAATGCAGACAAATAACCCAGTGACGCAGGTTAATGTCAGGGGGGGCAGGGGTTGGTAATGCAGACTAATAACCCTGTGACGCAGGTAAATGTCAGGGGGGGCAGGGGTTTGTAATGCAGACTAATAACCCAATGTCCCAGGTTAATGTCAGGGGCGGCAGGGGTTGTTAATTCAGACTAATAACCCAGTGACCCAGGTTAATGTCAGGGGGGGCAGGGATTGGTAAGGCAGACTAATAACCCAGTGACCCAGGTTACTGTCAGGGGGGGCAGGGGTTGGTAATGCAGATTAATAACCCAGTGACCCATGTTAATTTCAGAGGGGGCAGGGGTTGGTAATGCAGACAAATAACGCAGTGACGCAGGTTAATGTCGGGGGGGGCAGGGGTTGGTGATGCAGACTAATAACCCAGTGACCCAGGTTAATGGCAGGGGGGGAAGGGGTGGGTAATACAGACAAATGACCCAGTGACGCAGGTTAATTCCAGGTGGGGCAGGGTTTGGTAATGCAGCCTAATAACCCAGTCACACAGGTTAATGTCAGGGGAGGCAGGGGTTGGTGATGCAGACAAATAACCCAGTGACGCACGTTAATGTCGGGGGGGGCAGGGGTTGGTAATGCAGACTAATAAACCAGTGACCCAGGTTAATGTCAGGGGGGTCAGGGGTGGATAATGAAGACTAATAACCCTGTGACCCAGGTTAATGTCAGGGGGGGCAGGGGTTGGTAATGCAGACTAATAACGCAGTGACCCAGGTTAATGTCAGGGGGGCAGGGTTTGGTCATGCAGACTAATAACCCAGTGACACAGGGTAATGTCAGAGGGACAGGGGTTGGTAATGCAGACTAATAACCCAGTGACACAGGTTAATGTCAGGGGGGCAGGGGTTGGTCATGCAGACTAATAACCTAGTGACAGAGGTTAATGTCAGAGGGACAGGGGTTGGTAATGCAGACTAATAACCCAGTGACGCAGGTTGATGTCAGAGGGACAGGGGTTGGTAATGCAGACTAATAACCCAGTCACCCAGGTTAATGTCAGGGGGGGCAGGGTTTTGGTAATGCAGACTAATATCCCAGTGACCCAAATTAATGTCAGGGGGGGCAGGGGTTGTTAAAGCAGACTAATAACCCAGTGACGCTGGTTAATGTCATGGGGGGCAGGGGTTGGTAATGCAGACTAATAACCCAGTGACGCAGGTTAATATCAGGGGGGGCAGGGCTTGGTAATGCAGACTAATAACCCAGTGACACAGGTTAATGTCAGGGGGGGGCAGGGGCTGGTAATGCAGACTAATAACCCAGTGACGCACGTTAAAGTCAGGGGAGCGGGGGTTGGAATGCAGACTAATAAACCAGTCACCCAGGCTAATGTCAGGGGGGGCAGGGGTTGTTAATGCAGACTAATAACGCAGTGACCCAGGTTAATGTCAGGGGGGGCAGGGGTTTGGTAATGCAGACTAATATCCCAGTGACCCAGGTTAATGTCAGGGGGGGCAGGGGTTGGTAATGCAGACTAATAACCCAGTGACCCAGGTTAATGTCAGGGGGGCAGGGTTTGGTCATGCAGTCTAATAACCCAGTGACACAGGGTAATGTCAGAGGGACAGGGGTTGGTAATGCAGACTAATAACCCAGTGACACAGGTTAATGTCATAGGGGCAGGGGTTGGTCATGCAGACTAATAACCTAGTGACAGAGGTTAATGTCAGAGGGACAGGTGTTGGTAATGCAGACTAATAACCCAGTGACGCAGGTTAATGTCAGAGGGACAGGGGTTAGTGATGCAGACAAATAACCCAGTCACACAGGTTAATGTCAGGGGGGGGCAGGGGTTGGTAATGCAGACAAATAACCCAGTGACGCAGGTTAATACAAGGTGGGGCAGGGTTTGATAATGCAGACTAATAACCTAGTCACCCAGATTAACGTCAGGGGGGGCAGGGGTTGTTAAAGCAGACTAATAACCCAGTCACCCAGGTTAATGTCAGGGGGGGCAGGGTTTTGGTAATGCAGATTAATATCCCAGTGACCCAAATTAATGTCAGGGGGGGCACGGGATGGTAATGCAGACAAATAACCCAGTGACGCAGGTTAATGTCATGGGGGGCAGGGGTTGGTAATGCAGACTAATAACCCAGTGACGCAGGTTAATATCAGGGGGGGCAGGGGTTGGTAATGCAGACTAATAACCCAGTGGCGCACGTTAATGTCAGGGGAGCGGGGGTTGGAATGCAGACTAATAAACCAGTCACCCAGGCTAATGTCAGGGGGGGCAGGGGTTGTTAATGCAGACTAATAACCCAGTGACCCAGGTTAATGTCAGGGGGGGCAGTGGTTTGGTAATGCAGACTAATATCCCAGTGACCCCGGTTAATGTCAGGGGGGGCAGGGGTTGGTAATGCAGACTAATAACCCAGTGACCCAGGTTAATATCGGGGGGGGGGGCAGGGGTTGGTAATGCAGACTAATAAGCCAGTGACGCAGGTTAATGTCAGGGGAGCGGGGGTTGGTAATGCAGACTAATAACCCTGTGACACAGGTTAATATCACGGGGGGCAGGGGTTGGTAATGCAGACTAATAACCCAGTGATAAGAACAAGAAGAATAAGAATGTCAGTGGGGGCAGGGGTGGGTAATACCGACTAATAACCCAGTGACCCAGTTTAATGTCAGGTGGGGCAGGGGTTGGTAATGCAGACTGATAACCCGGTGACGCAGGTTAATGTCAGTGGGGGCAGGGGTTGGTAATGCAGACTAATAACTCAGTCACCCAGGTTAGTGTCAGGGGGGGCAGGGGTTCGTAATGCAGACTAATAACCCAGTGACACAAGTTAATGTCAGATGAGGCAGGGGTTGGCAATGGAGACTAATAACCCAGTGACCCAGGTAATGTCAGGGGGGGCAGGGGTTGGTAATGCTGAATAATAACCCAGTGACCCAGGTAATGTTAGGGGGGGCAGGGGTTGGTAATGCAGACTAATAACCCAGTCACCCAGGTTAATGTCAGGGGGGCAGGGGTTGGTGATGCAGACAAATAACCCAGTGACCAAGGTTAATGTCAGGGGGGACAGGGGTTGGTAATGCAGACTAATAACCCTGTGACCCAGGTTAATGTCAGGGGGGGCAGGGGTTGGTAATGCAGACTAATAACCCAGTGACCCAGGTTAATGTCAGGGGGGGGCAGGGGTTGGTGATGCAGACTAATAACCCAGTGACCCAGGTTAATGTCAGAGGGACAGGGTTTGGTAATGCAGACTAAAAACACAGTGACCCAGGTTAATGTCAGAGGGACAGGGGTTAGTGATGCAGACAATAACCCAGTCACCCAGGTTAATGTCAGGGGGGGCAGGGGTTGGTAATGCACACAAATAACCCAGTGACGCAGCTTAATACCAGATGGGGCAGGGTTTGGTAATGCAGACTAATAACCCAGTGACCAAGGTTAATGACAGGGGGGGCAGGGGTTGGTAATGCAGACTAATAACCCAGTGACCCAGGTTAATGACAGAGGGACAGGGGTTTGTAATGCAGACTAATAACCCAGTGACCCAGGTTCATCTCAGAGGGACAGGGGTTGGTAATGCAGACTAATAACCCAGTGACGCAGGTTAATGTCAGGGGGGACAGGGGTTGGTAATGCAGACTAATAACCCAGTGACCCAGGTTAATGTAAAAGGGAGAGGGGTTGGTAATGCAGAATAATAACCCAGTGACGCAGGTTAATACCAGGTGGGGCTGGGTCTGGTAATGCAGACTAATAACCCAGTCACCCAGGTTAATGTCATGGTGGCAGGGGTTGGTAATGCAGACTAATAGCATAGTCACCCACGTTAATGTCAGGGGGGCAGTGGTTGGTAATGCAGACTAATAACCCAGTGATCCAGGTTAAAGTCGGGGGGGGGCAGGGTTGGCAATGCAGACTAATAACCCAGTGACGCAGGTTAATGCCAGGGGGGCAGGGTTTGGTAATGCAGACTAATAACCCAGTCACCCAGGTTAATGTCAGGGGGGGCAGGGGTTAGTAATGCAGACTTATAACCCAGTGACCCAGGTTAATGTCAGCGGGTGCAGGGGTTGGTGATGCAGACAAATAACCCAGTGACCAAGGTTAATGCCAGGGGGGACAGGGGTTGGTAATGCAGACTAATAAACCAGTGACCCAGGTTAATGTCAGGGGGGGCAGGTGTTGGTAATGCAGACTAATAACCCAGTGACCCAGGTTAATGTCAGGGGGGAAGGGGTTGCTAATGCAGGCTAATAACCCAGTGACACAGGGTAATGTCAGAGGGACAGGGGTTGGTAATGCAGACTAATAACCCAGTGACACAGGTTAATGTCAGGGGGGCAGGTGTTGGTCATGCAGACTAATAACCTAGTGACAGAGGTTAATGTCAGAGGGACAGGGGTTGGTAATGCAGACAAATAACCCAGTGACGCAGGTTAATACAAGGTGGGGCAGGGTTTGATAATGCAGACTAATAACCTAGTCACCCAGCTTAACGTCAGGGGGGGCAGGGGTTGTTAAAGCAGACTAATAACCCAGTCACCCAGGTTAATGTCAGGGGGGGCAGGGTTTTGGTAATGCAGACTAATATCCCAGTGACCCAAATTAATGTCAGGGGGGGCAGGGGTTGTTAAAGCAGACTAATAACCCAGTGACGCTGGTTAATGTCATGGGGGGCAGGGGTTGGTAATGCAGACTAATAACCCAGTGACGCAGGTTAATATCAGGGGGGGCAGGGCTTGGTAATGCAGACTAATAACCCAGTGACACAGGTTAATGTCAGGGGGGGGCAGGGGCTGGTAATGCAGACTAATAACCCAGTGACGCACGTTAAAGTCAGGGGAGCGGGGGTTGGAATGCAGACTAATAAACCAGTCACCCAGGCTAATGTCAGGGGGGGCAGGGGTTGTTAATGCAGACTAATAACGCAGTGACCCAGGTTAATGTCAGAGGGACAGGGGTTGGTAATGCAGACTAATAACCCAGTGACACAGGTTAATGTCAGGGGGGCAGGGGTTGGTCATGCAGACTAATAACCTAGTGACAGAGGTTAATGTCAGAGGGACAGGGGTTGGTAATGCAGACTAATAACCCAGTGACGCAGGTTAATGTCAGAGGGACAGGGGTTAGTGATGCAGACAAATAACCCAGTCACACAGGTTAATGTCAGGGGGGGGCAGGGGTTGGTAATGCAGACAAATAACCCAGTGACGCAGGTTAATACAAGGTGGGGCAGGGTTTGATAATGCAGACTAATAACCTAGTCACCCAGATTAACGTCAGGGGGGGCAGGGGTTGTTAAAGCAGACTAATAACCCAGTCACCCAGGTTAATGTCAGGGGGGGCAGGGTTTTGGTAATGCAGACTAATATCCCAGTGACCCAAATTAATGTCAGGGGGGGCACGGGATGGTAATGCAGACAAATAACCCAGTGACGCAGGTTAATGTCATGGGGGGCAGGGGTTGGTAATGCAGACTAATAACCCAGTGACGCAGGTTAATATCAGGGGGGGCAGGGGTTGGTAATGCAGACTAATAACCCAGTGACGCACGTTAATGTCAGGGGAGCGGGGGTTGGAATGCAGACTAATAAACCAGTCACCCAGGCTAATGTCAGGGGGGGCAGGGGTTGTTAATGCAGACTAATAACCCAGTGACCCAGGTTAATGTCAGGGGGGGCAGTGGTTTGGTAATGCAGACTAATATCCCAGTGACCCCGGTTAATGTCAGGGGGGGCAGGGATTGGTAATGCAGGCTAATAACCCAGTGACACAGGTTAATATCGGGGGGGGGGCAGGGGTTGGTAATGCAGGCTAATAACCCAGTGACACAGGTTAATATCGGGGGGGGGGCAGGGGTTGGTAATGCAGACTAATAACCCAGTGACCCAGGTTAATATCGGGGGGGGGCAGGGGTTGGTAATGCAGACTAATAAGCCAGTGACGCAGGTTAATGTCAGGGGAGCGGGGGTTGGTAATGCAGACTAATAACCCTGTGACACAGGTTAATATCACGGGGGGCAGGGGTTGGTAATGCAGACTAATAACCCAGTGATAAGAACAAGAAGAATAAGAATGTCAGTGGGGGCAGGGGTGGGTAATACCGACTAA
The DNA here is from genome assembly GCF_017639515.1 of Carcharodon carcharias. Classification (NCBI taxonomy): domain Eukaryota; kingdom Metazoa; phylum Chordata; class Chondrichthyes; order Lamniformes; family Lamnidae; genus Carcharodon; species Carcharodon carcharias. Next base: position 24,676,063 of record NC_054471.1, read on the forward strand.
TAACCCAGTGACCCAGGTTAATGTCAGGGGCGGCAGGGGTTGGTAATGCAGACTAATAACCCAGTGACACAGGTTAATGTCAGGGGGGCAGCAAGTGAAGCAGCATTTCACTTGCATTTCCCCCAACTTACTCTACTGCATCCGTTGCTCCCAATGTGGTCTCCTCTACATTGGAGAGACCAAACGTAAACTGGGCGACCGCTTTGCAGAACACCTGCGGTCTGTCCGCAAGAATGACCCAAACCTCCCTGTCGCTTGCCATTTTAACACTCCACCCTGCTCTCTTGCCCACATGTCTGTCCTTGGCTTGCTGCATTGTTCCAGTGAAGCCCAACGCAAACTGGAGGAACAACACCTCATCTTCCGACTAGGGACTTTACAGCCTTCTGGACTGAATATTGAATTCAACAACTTTAGGTCGTAAGCTCCCTCCCCCATCCCCACCCCCTTTCTGTTTCCCCCTCCCCTTTTTTTTCCAATAAATTATAAAGATTTTCCTTTTCCCACCTATTTCCATTATATATAAAATAAAAAAAAACCCACTAGAGCTATACCTTGAGTGCCCTACCATCCATTCTTAATTAGCACATTCGTTTAGATAATATCACCAACTTTAATTTTAACACCTATGGGTTCTATTGTACTATTGTCGTTGACATCTTTTGATGATCTGCTTCTATCACTGCTTGTTTGTCCCTACAACCACACACCCCCACCGCCCCTCCACCTCTTTGTCTCTCTATCTCTCCGCCCCCCACACACACACCTTAAACCAGCTTATATTTCAACTCTTTCTTGGACTCGAACGCAAGTTCTGTCGAAGGGTCATGAAGACTCGAAACGTCAACTCTTTTCTTCTCCGCCGATGCTGCCAGACCTGCTGAGTTTTTCCAGGTAATTCTGTTTTTGTTTTGGATTTCCAGCATCCGCAGTTTTTTTGTTCTTATCTCTGTGTTTAATTGACTGCCACTGCTCTTCAAGAAATGCCTACCTCCTTGAAGAAGTTCTGTTCCTCTCTGCGACAAGATTTCCGTATCTCTCTGTTGTTTTGCTCACCTTCTTTGCTTTCTATTTCCCTCCTAGTGTTTGACAAGGTGTTTACTAAAACCCGCTTTCACAGCCATATCTCCTTTCTCAGTGACTGTCTCCGTCTCCGACTTACCCGACGTGGATTTCAACTGAAATTCCACCCCTCATGTTTCGAACCCACCCAGGATTACAGGTATCTCCGGGACATAAAACGTTTCTCGGACTGCTGTTCCCGTCACATTCTGAAATCCACACTCAGTGCCATGCGCCGCCATATGAACACAGTCGACCTCTCCCTCCATCAGCACCGCCGTACCCTTTTTCAAAGCTGCGCATGACCCCAGTTTCATTTTATCCTTCGGCTCATCCGACGCCTCAACAAGAAACTTTTTCTCTTTCTCTCAAGTGCTAAGGAACGCAAGCTACAACAACTCATCGACACCAACACCCATCTAGGACACCCCACCCCTGCCTGTTCCTCCGTCCCCACCCTTTCTTCCAATCCCAACCCCAGCCGTGTATTCACTATACCCCCTGACCTTCCCCTCTCCGATGCTGAACGTTCAGTGCTCAGCAAAGGACTTAGTTTCATACCCTTACGCCCTCACCTCAATGAATTTCGGGCTCGGCATGATACTGAACTCTTCCGCCGTCTTCGTCTCCGGGCTTACTTCTTTGGGCAGGAGTCCTCTCCCAGTTCAACGGATCCTTTTACCTATCTCCAATATTCTCCCTCCACCTGGACCCCTCCCTCTGGATTCTTACCTTCTCTTGATCTTTTCATTGAGAACTGTCGGCGCGACATTAGTCGTCTCAATTTCTCTGCTCCTCTCACCCATTCTAACCTGTCTCTCTCTGAACTTACTGCACTCCATTCTCTCAGGTCCAACCCTGACATTGTCATCAAACCCGCTGACAAGGGTGGTGCTGTTATTGTCTGGCGCACTGACCTCTACCTCGCGGAGGCTGAGCGTCAACTCGCAGACACTTCCTCCTACCTCTCCCTGGACCATGACCCCACCACTGAACATCAAGCCATTGTTTCCAGGACTGTCACTGACCTCATCTCCTCTGGGGATCTCCCTCCCACAGCTTCCAACCTGATAGTCGCCCAACCTCGGACGGCCCGCTTCTATCTCCTACCCAAGATCCACAAACAGAACTGCCCCGGTAGACCGATCGTCTCAGCTTGCTCCTGCCCCACAGAACTCATTTCTCGTTATCTTGACTCCCTTCTCTCTCCCCTTGTCCAGTCCCGTCCCACCTACATCCGTGATTCCTCTGACACCTTACGTCACATCAACAATTTCCAGTTCCCTGGCCCCAACCGCTTACTCTTCACCATGGACGTCCAATCCCTCTACACCTCCATCCCCCACCAGGATGGTCTGAGGGCCCTTAGCTTCTTCCTCAAACAGAGGCCCGAACAATCCCCATCCACCACTACTCTCCTCCGTCTGGCTGAACTTGTTCTCACACTGAACAATTTCTCCTTCAACTCCTCTCACTTCCTCCAAATAAAAGGTGTGGCTATGGGTACCCGCATGGGCCCCAGCTATGCCTGTCTCTTTATGGGGTATGTGGAACATTCCTTGTTGCAGTCCTACTCCGGCCCCCTTCCACAACTCTTTCTCCGGTACATCGATGATTACTTCGGTGCCGCTTCATGCTCTCGTCAGGACTTGGAAAAATTTATTAATTTTGCTTCCGATCTCCACCCCTCCATCATTTTCACGTGGTCCATCTCTGACACTTCCCTTCCCTTCCTTGACCTCTCTGTCTCAATCTCTGGTGATAGACTGTCCACCAATATCCATTACAAACCCACCGACTCCCACAGCTATCTCGACTACAGCTCCTCACACCCTGCTTCCTGTAAGGACTCCATCCCATTCTCTCAATTCCTTCGCCTCCGTCGCATCTGTTCCGATGATGCTACATTCAAAAACAGTTCCTCTGACATGTCCTCCTTCTTCCTTAACCGAGGTTTTCCACCCACGGTCGTTGACAGGGCCCTCAACCGTGTCCGGCCCATCTCCCGCGCATCCGCCCTCATGCCTTCTCCTCCCTCCCAGAAACATGATAGGGTCCCCCTTGTCCTCACTTATCACCCCACCAGCCTCCGCATTCAAAGGATCATCCTCCGCCATTTCCGCCAACTCCAGCATGATGCCACCACCAAACACATCTTCCCTTCACCCCCCTTATCGGCATTCCGTAGGGATCGCTCCCTCCGGGACACCCTGGTCCACTCCTCCATCACCCCCTACTCCTCAACCCCCTCCTATGGCACCACCCCATGCCCACGCAAAAAATGCAATACCTGCCCCTTCACTTCCTCTCTCCTCACCGTCCAAGGACCCAAACACTCCTTTCAAGTGAAGCAGCATTTCACTTGCATTTCCCCCAACTTACTCTACTGCATCCGTTGCTCCCAATGTGGTCTCCTCTACATTGGAGAGACCAAACGTAAACTGGGCGACCGCTTTGCAGAACACCTGCGGTCTGTCCGCAAGAATGACCCAAACCTCCCTGTCGCTTGCCATTTTAACACTCCACCCTGCTCTCTTGCCCACATGTCTGTCCTTGGCTTGCTGCATTGTTCCAGTGAAGCCCAACGCAAACTGAAGGAACAACACCTCATCTTCCGACTAGGGACTTTACAGCCTTCTGGACTGAATATTGAATTCAACAACTTTAGGTCGTAAGCTCCCTCCCCCATCCCCACCCCCTTTCTGTTTCCCCCTCCCTTTTTTTTCCAATAAATTATAAAGATTTTCCTTTTCCCACCTATTTCCATTATATATAAAATAAAAAAAAAACCCACTAGAGCTATACCTTGAGTGCCCTACCATCCATTCTTAATTAGCACATTCGTTTAGATAATATCACCAACTTTAATTTTAACACCTATGTGTTCTATTGTACTATTGTCGTTGACATCTTTTGATGATCTGCTTCTATCACTGCTTGTTTGTCCCTACAACCACACACCCCCACCCCCCCTCCACCTCTTTGTCTCTCTATCTCTCCGCCCCCCACACACACACCTTAAACCAGCTTATATTTCAACTCTTTCTTGGACTCGAACGCAAGTTCTGTCGAAGGGTCATGAAGACTCGAAACGTCAACTCTTTTCTTCTCCGCCGATGCTGCCAGACCTGCTGAGTTTTTCCAGGTAATTCTGTTTTTGTGTTGTTAATAACCCAGTGACCCAGGTTAATGTCAGGGGGCGCAGGGGTTGGTAATGCAGACTAATAACCCTGTGACACAGGTTAATGTTAGGTGGGGCAGGGGTTGGTGATGCAGACTAATAACCCAGTGACCCAGGTTAATGTCAGTGGGGGCAGGCGTTGGTGATGCAGACTAATAACCCAGTGACCCAGGTTAATGTCAGAGGGACAGGGGTTGGTAATGCAGACTAATAACCCAGTGACGCAGGTTAATGTCAGAGGGACAGGCGTTAGTGATGCAGACAAATAACCCAGTCACCCAGGTTAATGTCAGGGGGGGCAGGGGTTGGTAATGCAGACAAATAACCCAGTGACGCCGGTTAATGTCAGGGGGGGCAGGGGTTGGTAGTGCAGACTAATAACCCAGTGACCCAGGTTAATGTAATGGGGGGCAGGGGTTGGTAATGCAGACTAATAACCCAGTGACCCAGGTTAATGTCAGAGGGACAGGGGTTGGTAATGCAGACTAATTACCCAGTGACGCAGGTTAATGTCAGACGGACAGGGGTTAGTGATGCAGACAAATAACCCAGTCACCCAGGTTAATGTCAGGGCGGGCAGGGGTTGGTAATGCAGACTAATAACCCAGTGACCCAGGTTAATGTCAGAGGGACAGGGGTTGGTAATGCAGACTAATAACCCAGTCACCCAGGTTAATGTCAGGGGGGGCAAGGGTTGGTAATGCAGACTAATAACCCAGTCACCCAGGTTAGTGTCAGGGGGTGCAGGGGTTGGTAATGCAGACTAATAACCCAGTCACCCAGGTTAATGTCAGAGTGACAGGGGTTGGTAATGCAGAATAATAACCCAGTGACCCAGGTTAATGTCAGACGGACAGGGGTTAGTGATGCAGACAAATAACCCAGTCACCCAGGTTAATGTCAGGGGGGGCAGGGGTTGGTAATGCCGACAAATAACCCAGTGACGCAGGTTAATACCAGATGGGGCAGGGTTTGGTAATGCAGACTAATAATCCAGTGCCGCAGGTTAATGTCAGGGGGGGCAGGGGTTGGTAATGCAGACTAATAACCCAGTGACCCAGGTTAATGTCAGAGGGACAGGGGTTGGTAATGCAGACTAATAACCCAGTCACCCAGGTTAATGTCAGGGGGGGCAAGGGTTGGTAATGCAGACTAATAACCCAGTCACCCAGGTTAGTGTCAGGGGGTGCAGGGGTTGGTAATGCAGACTAATAACCCAGTGACCCAGGTTACTGTCAGGGGGTGCAGGGGTTGCTAATGCATACTAATAACCCAGTCACCCAGGTTAATGTCGGGGGGGGCAGGGGTTGGTAATGCAGACTAATAACCCAGTCACCCAGGTTAATGTCAGAGTGACAGGGGTTGGTAATGCAGAATAATAACCCAGTGACCCAGGTTAATGTCAGACGGACAGGGGTTAGTGATGCAGACAAATAACCCAGTCACCCAGGTTAATGTCAGGGGGGGCAGGGGTTGGTAATGCCGACAAATAACCCAGTGACGCAGGTTAATACCAGATGGGGCAGGGTTTGGTAATGCAGACTAATAATCCAGTGCCGCAGGTTAATGTCAGGGGGGGCAGGGGTTGGTAATGCAGACTAATAACCCAGTGACCCAGGTTAATGTCAGAGGGACAGGGGTTGGTAATGCAGACTAATAACCCAGTCACCCAGGTTAATGTCAGGGGGGGCAAGGGTTGGTAATGCAGACTAATAACCCAGTGACCCAGGTTAATGTCAGAGGGGGAAGGGGTTGGTAATGCAGACTAATAACCCAGTGACGCAGGTTAATACCAGGTGGGGCAGAGTTTTGTAATGCAGACTAATAAGCCAGTGACGCAGGTTAATGTCAGGGGAGCGGGGGTTGGTAATGCAGACTAATAACCCAGTGACACAGGTTAATATCACGGGGGGCAGGGGTTGGTAATGCAGACTAATAACCCAGTGACCCAGGTTAATGTCAGGGGGCGCAGGGGTTGGTAATGCAGACTAATAACCCTGTGACACAGGTTAATGTTGGTGGGACAGGGGTTGGTGATGCAGACTAATAACCCAGTGACCCAGGTTAATGTCAGAGGGACAGGGGTTGGTGATGCAGACTAATAACCCAGTGACCCAGGTTAATGTCAGAGGGACAGGGGTTAGTGATGCAGACAAATAACCCAGTCACCCAGGTTAATGTCAGGGGGGGCAGGGGTTGGTAATGCCGACAAATAACCCAGTGACTCAGGTTAATGTCAGGGGGGGCAGGGGTTGGTAGTGCAGACTAATAACCCAATCACCCAAGTTAATGTAATGGGGGGCAGGGGTTGGTAATGCAGACTAATAACCCAGTGACCCAGGTTAATGTCAGAGGGACAGGGGTTAGTGATGCAGACTAATTACCCAGTGACGCAGGGTAATACCAGGTGGGGCAGGGGTTGGTAATGCAGACAAATAACCCAGAGACCCAGTTAATGTCAGGGGGGTGCAGGGTTTGGTAATGCAGACAAATAACCCTGTGACCCAGGTTAATGTCAGGGGGGGCAGGGGTTGGTAATGCAGACAAATAACCCAGTGTCCCAGGTTAATGTCAGGGGGTTAGAGGTTCAAATCCCACCATGGCAGCTGTTGGAATTTAAACTCGTTTAATAAATCGGGAATAACAAGCTAGTCTCAGTAAGGGTGACCACCAAAATATTACTGATTGATGTAAAAAAACCCATGTGGTCCTCTAAGGAAATCTGCTGTCCTTACCCAGTCTGTACTACATGTGACTCCAGATCCACAGAATATGGTCGACTCTAAACTGTCCTGTGAAATGGTGTGGCACATCACTCAGTTCAAGGCTATTACATCCCTGAAAAGAATTTTTTAAGATCCTGCTCCATCTTAGTGCTTTGGTCTGCCTTACTTAAACTGATCATGACTGCATTTCCCACAGAGGCTGAAAATTGTAATGGCTCTGCTTTTCCTCCATTCTTCACTGTTCTCCATACCTTGCATTCTGTCACTCCATCATCTCCACCCCCAGCTTCTAATATCCCTGTACTTTGGAAAGGCCTGATAGCATTGTAACATTTAACCCTAATTTAGAGCAGATTGCTAAACCGACACAGAGCCTGAGACTGAGGGCAACATTTCTTTTTCTTGTGTTTGTAACCCTGGAGTTTGAGGAGTACAGTAACATTCAGAGCATATCAGACACATCACCAGAGCAACAATGGGGTACCGGAGCAGACACATCAATGTAAACAATGGGATACAGGAGCAGACACATCAATGTAAACAATGGGTTACAGGAGCAGACACATCACCGTAAACAATGGGTTACAGGAGCAGACACATCACCATAGCAACAATGATTTACAGGAGCAGACACATCGCCATAGCAACAATGGGTTACAGGAACAGACACATCACCATAGCAACAATGGGTTAACAGGAGCAGACACATCACCATAGCAACAATGGGTTACAGGAGCAGACACATCACCATAGCAACAATGGGGTACAGGAGCAGACACATCACTGTAAACAATGGCGTACAGGAGCAGACACATCACCATAGCAACAATGGGGTACAGGAGCAGACACATCACCGTAAACAATGGGTTACAGGAGCAGACACATCACCGTGAACAATGGGGTACAGGACCAGACTCATCACCATAGCAACAGTGGATTACAGGAGCAGACTCATCACCATAGCAACAATGGGTTACAGGAGCAGACTCATCACCATAGCAACAGTGGGTTACAGGAGCAGACACATCACCATAGCAACAATGGGTTACAGGAGCAGACACATCACCGTAAACAATGGGTTACAGGAGCAGACACATCACCATAGCAACAATGGGTTACAGGAGCAGACTCATCACCATAGCAACAGTGGGTTACAGGAGCAGACACATCACCATAGCAACAATGGGTTACAGGAGCAGACTCATCACCGTAAACAATTGGTTACAGGAGCTGACTCATCACTATAGCAACAGTGGGTTACAGGAGCAGACACATCACCGTAAACAATGGGTTACAGGAGCAGACTCATCACCGTAAACAATGGGTTACAGGGGCAGACTCATCACCATAGCAACAGTGGATTACAGGAGCAGACTCATCACCATAGCAACAATGGGTTACAGGAGCAGACTTATCACCAAAGCAACAGTGGGTTACAGGAGCAGACACATCACCATAGCAACAATGGGTTACAGGAGCAGACTCATCACCATAGCAACAATGGGTTACAGGAGCAGACTCATCACCATAGCAACAATGGGTTACAGGAGCAGACTCATCACCATAGCAACAATGGGTTACAGGAGCAGACACATCACCATAGCAACAATGGGTTACAGGAGCAGACTCATCACCGTAAACAATGGGTTACAGGGGCAGACTCATCACCATAGCAACAGTGGATTACAGGAACAGACTCATCACCAAAGCAACAGTGATTTACAGGAGCAGACACATCACCATAGCAACAATGGGTTACAGGAACAGACCCATCACCATAGCAACAATGGGTTACAGGAGCAGACTCATCACCATAGCAACAATGGGTTACAGGAGCAGACTCATCACCAAAGCAACAGTGGGTTACAGGAGCAGACTCATCACCATAGCAACAGTGATTTATAGGAGCAGACACATCACCCTAGCAACAATGGGTTACAGGAGCAGACACATCACCATAGCAACAATGGGTTACAGGAACAGACTCATCACCATAGCAACAATGGGTTACGGGAGCAGACTCATCACCATAGCAACAGTGATTTACAGGAGCAGACACATCACCATAGCAACAATGGGTTACAGGAGCAGACACATCACCGTTTATACTGACCCGAAAGTGAAAGATGCCGCAATAATTTATTTGAAAATCTTGATTTTGCGGCACGACGTGAGCAAAGAGGTCCTCCTGCATCGTCAGGGACGCCAATGCAGCTAGAAACCAGCAGTCTCCTGGAAGGAGAGAATCAGCCTGATCACTCTTACACACAATGCACTGGATTTTACAGGGTGCACTTTCTCCCACAGCCCCCAGGTGCCCACCCAAATGCCCACTGCCCTGCAGCCATTTTGCACTGAAGGCACCATTAGTTGTTTAAGGTCAGGATTTCCACCCCAGCTGGCGAGGAAGTCCCAAGCTCGAGAGCCGGTGGCCAAACTGCGGCAGCTTTGAGCAGAGGCCACTGCTGGGACTACCAGCTGGCCCTGAACAAAGGGAATGTTACGGAGCCTGGGCTGAAAGGTAACTCCGGGGTGTCGGCAGGGCACACCCCACTGAGGTGGGTGAGGGGTGGGTGGAGGGGCAGGTTTGACAGGCCAGTGTGGGGGATGGAGTGGCTTAAAGGGGCAGTATGACCTTGAGGGGAGGATGCCTCCTTTGGGCACAGGTGACCCCCACCCCCCCCACAGTAGGTACCTCTCTTCTTGCCTGAGAGCAGCCCACGCAGTGAAAACCACCAGACTACCCACTTAGACTATGCCCCCCCACCTCTGCCATGGGTAAAATCGTGGCAGGGACAGATCAGGCACCTTAATGCCATTAATTGGCCATCTAATGCCTTCCCTGTCCACCATAGCATAGGAGTCAGGTCACAGCTGGGCAGGTAAGCAATGGGAAGGCCACACGCTGCATTTTACAAGCGCCCCACCATCAAATACACCAGGGTTGGGGGGGGGGGGGGGGGGGGTGGGGGCGGCTGGGGGAGGGGGGGGGGGGGGGGGGTTGGGGTGGTGATGTTGTAAAATTAAGCCCAATCTGTCCAGCCTGGGCCACCTATAATTGAGGTTAATGTAGAACCACATTGTTGTTAGTGAGATCTTACAATGTACAAACAGGCAGCTTAGAACATAGAGGGGCATTAGGATTCAAACACAGGGGGAGCTCAAAGCTATAATGTTGAAGTAGCTCTAGGATATAACAAGGGAGATGACTGGTTTATAACATTGAGGGGTTTGGGTTATAATATGGGGCATGTCTCAATTATAAAATGGGGAGGGGGTCTAGGTTATAATACTGGGGGGTCTGGGTTATAACATAGGGGGGCCTGGATTATGACACTGGGGGGGGTCTGGGTTATAACACTGGGGGGATCTGGATTATAACACCAGGGGGGGGTCTGAGTTATAACATAGGGGGGTCTGGGTTATAACCTTGGGGGGGGTCTGGATTGTAACATTGGGGGGGTCTGGGTAATAACATTGGGGTGGTCTGGATTATAACATTGGGGGGTTTGGGTTATAACATTGGGGGGTTTGGGTTATAACACTGGGGGGTGGTCTGGGTTATAACATTGGGGGCGTCTGGGTTATAACATTGGGGGGTTTGGGTTATAACATTGGGGGGTTTGGGTTATAACACTGGGGGGTTCTGGGTTATAACATTGGGGGGTGGTCTGGGTTATAACATTGGTGGGGTCTGGGTTATAACATTGGGGGGGTCTGGGTTATAACATTGGGGGCGTCTGGGTTATAACATTGGGGGGGTCTGGGATATAACATTGGGGGAGTCTGGGTTATAACATTGTGGGGGTCTGGGTTATAACATTGGGGGCGTCTGGGTTATAACATTGGGGGGTCTGGGTTATAACATTGGGGGCGTCTGGGTTATAACACTTGGGGGGGGTCTGGGATATAACATTGGGGGAGTCTGGGTTATAACATTGTGGGGGTCTGGGTTATAACATTGGGGGAATCTGGATTATAACACCCGGGGGGGGTGTCTGGGTTATAACATTGGGGGCTCTGGGTTATAACACTGGCGGGGGTCTGGATTGTAACATTGGGGGGGTCTGGGTAATAACATTGGGGTGGTCTGGATTATAACATTGGGGGGTTTGGGTTATAACATTGGGGGGTTTGGGTTATAACACTGGGGGGGTCTGGGTTATAACATTGGGGGGTGGTCTGGGTTATAACATTGGTGGGGTCTGGGTTATAACATTGGGGGGGTCTGGGTTATAACATTGGGGGGTCTGAGTTGTAACACTGGTGGGGGGTCTGGGTTATAACATTGGGGGGGTCTGGGATATAACATTGGGGGAGTCTGGGTTATAACATTGTGGGGGTCTGGGTTATAACATGGGGGGGGTTTGGGTTATAACATTGGGAGGGGGTTGGGTTATAACATTGGGGGGTTCTGGAATATAATATTTGGGGGGTTCTGGGTTATAACACTGGGGGATTTGGGTTATAACATTGGGTGGTCTGGATTATAACATTGGGGGGGTATGGGTTATAACGTTGGGGGGGTCTGGGTTATAACACTGGTGGGGGGTCTGGGTTATAACATTGCGGGCTCTGGGTTATAACATTGAGGGGGTCTGGGTTATAACACTGGGGGGGTCTGGGTTATAACATTGGCGGGGTCTGGGTTATAACATTGGGGGGGGTCTGGGTTATAACACTGGGGGGTCTGGGTTATAACATTGGGGGGGCTCTGGGTTATAACATTGGGGGGTCTGGGTTATAACATTGGGGGAATCTGGGTTATAACATTGGGGGGGGTCTGGGTTATAACATTGGGGGGTCTGGGTTGTAACATTGGGGGGGTCTGGGTTATAACACTGGGGAATTTGGGTTATAACATTGGGGGGGGGTCTGGGTTATAACATTGGGGGGTCTGGGTTATAACACTGGGGGGGTCTGGGTTATAACATTGGGGGGTCTGGGTTATAACATTGGGGGGGGGTCTGGGTTATAACATTGGGGGGGTCTGGGTTATAACATTGGGGGGGGTCTGGGTTATAACACTGGGGGGGGGTCTGGGTTATAACATTGGGGGGGGGTCTGGGTTATAACATTGGGGGGTCTGGGTTATAACATTGGGGGGTCTGGGTTATAACATTGGGGGGGGGTCTGGGTCATAGCATTGGGGGGGTCTGGGTTATAACATTGGGGGGGGGTCTGGGTTATAACACTGGGGGGGGGTCTGGGTTATAACATTGGGGGGGTCTGGGTTATAGCATTGGGGGGGTCTGGGTTATAACATTGGGGGGGGGTCTGGGTTATAACACTGGGGGGGGGTCTGGGTTATAACATTGGGGGGGGTCTGGGTTGTAACATTGGGGGGGTCTGGGTTATAACATTGGGGGGTCTGGGTTATAACATTGGTGGGGTCTGGGTTATAACATTGGGGGGGGGTCTGGGTTATAACATTGGTGGGGTCTGGGTTATAACATTGGGGGGGGGGTCTGGGTTATAACATTGGGGGGTCTGGGTTATAACACTGGGGGGGGTCTGGGTTATAACATTGGGGGGTCTGGGTTGTAACATTGGGGGGATCTGGGTTATAACATTGGCGGGGTCTGGGTTATAATATTGGGGGGGGTCTGGGTTATAACATTGGGGGGGGATCTGGGTTATAACATTGGGGGGTCTGGGTTGTAACATTGGGGGGGTCTGGGTTATAACATTGGGGGGGTCTTCGTTATAACACTGGGGGATTTGGGTTTGAATCCTGCCCCAGCAGATGGTGTAATTTGAAGAAGGGCAATTAGGGCTGGGTAATAACTATTGGCCAACCAGCAATGCCCAAATCTCACGAATGAATGAATACAAAAAAACAACATGACTGATGACAGGATCTTACCCACATTCCCTTGGCACAGATCGAATCGACTGGCTCCTTGCACAAAAAACTTGGGATTCCGATGGATTTCCTGGAAAGAAAAGGAATTGTTTTAAATCCAGGACAATACAGTTCAACAGTCAAAAAACATTTGGCATGGAAACTTTTAAGGTGTTTCCCCAAATCTGCCTGTGAACAATGTATGTTTATCTGTTGTTTTTGACAGGATCTTCCAAGCCCACAACCACTACATCTAGAAGGACAAGGTCAGCAGATAAATGGGAACACCAACACCTGGAATTACCCCTCCAAGTTACTCGCCATTCTGACATCACTGTGGCTGGCTCAAGATCCTAGAACTCTCTTCCTAACAGCACTGTGGGTGTACCTACACCACATGGACAGGTCGGCGGGCCCACAGCTGATTCTGCAGAGCCCCTGCCTTCCTGAAAATTTAAATGGGCCGGGATGATGTCGGGGGTTCCGTCATTTTACACATCGGTGAGCAGGCCCCACCCCTACTCGCTGACGGCAAAATTCTGCCCCACGTGTGCTTCTTCAATCACCTCCAGCTCTAGAAGCTTGCGCTGTGTAGTGATTGGTCAATACAGTCACATGGTCAACTAACTACATTCTCTTAAAGCTCCAGTTATGACACAGCAGTTGTTAAAGGCTGAGTTGTTTAAATCCCAGAGGGAAACTTGAACAAACATCATAACCTATATTTTCAATTGGTATGTTTGAGGTGCAACTCTGAATTTAGGAATAAGACCACCAAGCCTCAAAGAGCTTTTTCTATAAAACTAATTTAAACATTTATTAACTTAACAACAAATTAAATATGTACACATGTCTGCAAATTACTACTAAAATAACTTTTAAACAACTCCCCAAATTAATCATCCCAGGTAAATCTCTACTAAGGCAACAGTAACCCATAGACTTTAAACAGATACCAGGCAAAGTACATTTGACCTTACGAACTCAAAATGAGGTTTCTTGTAATTTGGTTCCTTTGCAGATACTGTTGTAGGCTGACAGGCTGGTTAGGTCTTCAATGCCTCTGTCTTACACACACAAACTCCTTTCTGTTTATACCTAGCTTCCCCTTTGAATGTAAATTTTCCATTGTATCCTAGGCTTTTAATTTTACCTCTCCTAACAATAATCCTTTCATTCCACCAATTTTATTAGTAATATAAACACATTGCTTGGCATCTCCCAGCTAGATGCAAGATTTTACCCATTCTTTTGAATGGTTTATTCAACAAATGCAAATTGTACTTTACCTTTTACTCCTTACATTCATCTAATTAACATCTCAAACTACTATACATCAAAGCACTAGCTGATTTTAATCCAATTAAGACACACCGGTGGTTGTGTGTGGCATCATCCGGCATGTGAACAGGAACCGGGACAACCTGGTGCTGATGGATCCCTGTCCAGCTTTTACATCCTGGACTTAAAAATTTGGACCACCCACTCAGCCAAACCATTAGAGGTGGGGTGGTAAGGCGAGGTTTTGATATGAATTATTCCGTTGAGGGTTGTAAACATGTGGAATTCCTCGCTGGTAAATACAGTCCCGTTGTCTGACATAAGCACCTCTGGTAACCCGTGCACTGCAAAGCTCTGTTGCAAACAGTCTATGGTGGCAGTAGATGTGGGTGACTGGACTTCATAGACATCCATCCACTTGGAGTGAGCGTCTATTAGCAAAAGGAACATTGTGTCCAAGAAGGGCCCCATGTAGTCAATGCAGAGATGGACCTATGGCTGCCCCAGCCATTCCCAGAGGTGCAATGGCGCTAAGGGGGGGAGGGGGGTAGCTTTTGTACCTGCTGGCACTGAAGACAACTTTTGACTAGGGTTTTGATGTCTGTGTCCATCCCTGACCACCACAAGTAGCTGCGCGTTAGCATTCTCACCCTACTAACGCCAGGGTGAGCGCTATTTAATTCGGCCAGTAATGGCCTTTGCCCTCTTGGGGGCACGATAACCCTTGCTCCCCAGAGCAATAAGCCATCCTGGCAGGTGAGCTGCTATCTGCGATTGAAATAGGGCTTCATGTCACCAGACTTTGGCTCTCCTGACCCTCCATTCAAGACCTGGTCCCGGACGTGAGATAAAAATGGATCTCGGCTTGTCCACTCACGGATTGGTTTGGCCTGGACAGGGGATGAATCAAAAAAATTTACTCGGCCAAGTTCCTGGGGACTTGGAACCTTCACGTTGGTATCTGGCAGGGGGAGAGGCTCAGCACGTCAGCATGTGCGATCTGGCTTCCTGATCAGTGAATAAAAGTCTGTTTGTAAGCAGCCAATATCAGTGCCCCCCTCTGGATATGAGCAGATGCGATGCCTGATCCTCTCGAAAAAAATCCCAGCAGAGGCTTGTGGTTGGATATAATGTGAAAATGGCGACCATAGAGGTATTGATGAAATTTCCGAACACCAAGCACAACAGACAAACCCTCCTTCTCAATTTGAGCATGTTGTTGCTCTGCAGCACTGAGTGTGTGGGATGTATATCCAATGGGTCATTCGGAGCCATCCACCATCCGATGTGAAAGTACATCCATAAGGGGATGGGTCGCAAGTTAAAATCAATTCTTTCTTTGGGTCAAAGTGGACCAGTAGGGGCGATGATCTTAACAATTGCTTTGCCTTCAGAAACGCATCCTGGTGCGGAGCTTGCCAAATCCATTTGTGGTTTTTCTTAAGCAATGTGCATAACGGAGCCAGTACAGTTGATAGATTTGGGGAAAATCGCCCATTGTAGTTTATCATAACTAAGAAGGCCTTTAGTGCTGTAGTGTTTCTCGGTGCAGGTGCCTAGGGAATAGCCTTGGCCTTTTTTCCCTCAGGATGCAGGCCCTGCACGTTGACCTTATGGCCTAAGCAAACTACCTCTTTGGCTTGGAAAAGACATTTTTCTCACTTCAAGCGCACCCCCGCTTGTGAGAAGCGTTTCAGCACCTCCTCCAAATTAGCTAAGTGTTCTTCGTCAGTTCATCCAGTGACTACGACATCATCCAGATAAACAACAACATGGGGCAGTCCCTGAAGTAGATTTTCCATGGTACGCTGGAAAATAGCACACGCCGGTGAGACCCCAAGGGGAGTCAAGTATATTGATACAATCCTCGATGTGTATTATTGGTCATGAATTCCCTAGAGCCTTCTTCCAACTCTACCTGCTGGTAGGCGTGGTTCATGTCGAGTTTTGAATGTGTGATACCCCCTGCCAATGTCGAATATAATTTGTCAATCTTCAGTATTCGGTGTCTATCAAGTTTGGCCACTCTGTGATTATAGTCACTGCATAAGCGAGCAGTTCGGTCTGGCTTCAGTACAGGTACTATAGGTGCTGGCCACTCAGAAAATTGTTCCGGTTGTAAGATACTCAACTTTTCCAGCCTGTTTATCTCAAGCTCATTATGCTCCTTGTCCCGTAGAGCACAAGGGTCTGGTCTGGCTCTGATAAATCTGGGGGTTGCATTAGGGTCTACGTGGATTTTGACTTGTAGCCCACGAATCCTTCCAAGCTCGTCACTGAAAATGGAAGCAGACTTTTGTAACAATTCCGGCATGTTTCTCGTTCTGATTTGAACCACGTTGTTGTTAGTGAGATCTTACAATGTACAAACAGGCAGCTTAGAACATAGAGGGGCATTAGAATTCAAACACAGGGGGAGCTCAAAGTTATAATGTTGAAGTAGTTCTAGGATATAACAAGGGAGATGACTGGTTTATAACATTGAGGGGTTTGGGTTATAATTTGGGCGTGTCTCAATTATAAAATGGGGAGGGGGTCTAGGTTATAATACTGGGGGTCTAGGTTATAACATTGGGGGGTCTGGGTTATAATACTGGGGCTCTGGGTTATAACACTGGGGGGGTCGGATTGTAACATTGGGGGGGGTCTGGGTTATAACAATGGGAGGTCTGGGTTATAACACTGGGGGGGTCGGATTGTAACATTTGGGGGGGGTCTGGGTTATAACAATGGGGTGGTCTGGATTATAACATTGGAGGGTCTGGGTTATAACAGAGTCAAATGGTTCAAGATGCCCAAACTGCCGCATACTCAGTGACTAAGGAGACTGCGCGTTCAAACAGCTTTCAATGTAGTGGTGAAGTAACATAGCGGCTTTCTTGATTGCCATCAATTGATCCAGTTTATCCTCATCACCAGTTTTATGTTTTTGATTATCTGGTTCACTTTGTCCAGTGAATGCTAGCTTCACCCTTGATATTAACGCATAAATTGGTGCTTGAAACAATTTAGGAAGAGAGAGCGATTAACCGAACAAACACTGGTAGTTCAAAACAAAAACAGAATATCCTGGAAAAACTCAGCAGGTCTGGCAGCATTGG
This sequence comes from Carcharodon carcharias, assembly GCF_017639515.1. NCBI lineage: Eukaryota > Metazoa > Chordata > Chondrichthyes > Lamniformes > Lamnidae > Carcharodon > Carcharodon carcharias. Next base: position 24,693,259 of record NC_054471.1, read on the forward strand.
CGGAGAAGAAAAGATTTGACGTTTCGAGTCCGAATGACCCTTCAGCAGAACTAAGTAAAAATAGAAGACAGGTGAAATATAAGTTGGTTTAAGGGGGGTGGGACAAGTAGAGCCAGTGATAGGTGGAGATAACCAAAAGATGTCACAGACAAAAGGTGGTGAAATTATCTAAAGGAATTTCAATCCCTTCACCCCACCCTACCCCCATTAGTTCTATCTGTACCTTGCTTGTCCTGCTTTCTACTCTTAATTATCACATTCCTTAGATAATATCACCACCTTCAACACCTTTTTGTCCTTTTGTCTATGACATATTTTGGTTATCTCCTCCTATCACTGGTTCTACTTGTCCCACAACCCCCCCCCCCAAAACAAACTTATATTTCACCTCTTTTCTATTTTCACTAAGTTCTGCTGAAGAGTCATTCGGACTCAAAACGTTAACTCTTTTCTTCTCCACCGATGCTGCCAGACTTGCCGAGTTTTTCCAGGTAATTCTGTTTTTGTTTTGGATTTCCAGCATCCACAGTCTTTTGTTTTTAAAAACTGGTAGTTTATTGGAACCAAGAAGAGAGCATGAACACCATGTGTGCTTCTTCAGTCACCTCCAGCTCTAGACTTCCAGTTACCCAAGAAGCTTGCGCTGTGTAGCGATTGGTCAATACAGTCAAATGATCAACTAAGTACATTCTCTTAAATGTACATAGCACCCCACTTTACCACAAACACCCATGAATTCAGCCCATCAGCTCAAATGCCCACTCCCTCGCATGCCTATTCAGCTCTTCTTTAAATCTTCCCACAAGGTCTGATCTGCCCATCACTCTGTCCCACACATTGCCCATCCTCAATGTGAAACACTTTAACCTGTATAACATCCCGATTCCAAACACCGACTTCCAGCTAGGCCAGGATATGTCAACACTCCAGAATTGACCTGGGATCTCTTGAGATTAAAGATGAAAGATTAATCTTACGTAAACACAAGAAATACGAGCAGACGTAAACCATGTTGCCCGTCAAGCCTGCTCCACTATTCAATACGATCATGGCAGATCCTGGGCTTCAACTTCACGTTCCCACCACACCCCTTCCCCATGTCCTTTGATTCCCTGAGACACCAAAAATCTGCCTAGTCCAGCCTTAAATATATTCAACGATGGAGCACCCACAACCCTCTGGGGATCCAAAGATTCACACCCCTTTTAGTGATTCGTCTCAGTCCTAAATGATCAGCCCCTTATCCTGAGACTGTGCCCCCGTGTTTTAGACTCCCCGGCCAGTGGAAACAATCTCTCAGTGTCTACCCTGTCAAGCCCCTTCAGAGTTTTGTAGGTTTCAATGAGATCACCTCTCATTCTAAACTCCGGAGAATATAAACCCAGTTTACTCAGCCCCACAGCATAGGACAATCCCGTCATCCCAGGGACCAATTTAGTGAAACTTCATTGTGCTCCCTCCAATGTGGGTATATCCTTCTTAAAGGTGGAGACCAAAACTGCACTCCTGAGGCAAGTAGCTCCAGGAGAAAAATGGAATTGGTCATTCCTTCTCTCTCCCTTTTCTTCGAACGCTTTTGTCTGCTGTTAGTCATAAATGGAGCTGGTGAAAGAAGGTAACAAAAACAGAAACAGAAATACCTGGAAAAACTCAGCAGGTTTGGCAGCATCGGCGGAGAAGAGTATAGTTGATGTTTCAAGTCCTCATGACCCTTCAACAGAACTAAGTAAAAATAGGAAAGGGGTGAAATATAAGCTGGTTTAAGGGGGGGTTATATTTCACCCCTTTCCTACTTTTACTTAGTTCTGTTGAAGGGTCATGAGGACTCGAAACATCAACTGTGCTCTTCTCCGCCGATGCTGCCAAACCTGCTGAGTTTTTCCAGGTATTTCTGTTTCTGTTTTTGTTTTGGATTTCCAGCATCCGCAGTTTTTTGCTTTATCTCGGTGAAAGAAGATACTTGGCTGGGTGATGAAGTTGAAAATGAGAGATAATGTGATAAAACTGCCTGGAACACATCCTGTTGGCTCCTCCAGTTAGGGCTGTCCTCAAACATTCAGGCTCCCAATTGCTGCAACACTCTTTTGCCTGGCACTGGCCTTTGTCTCCCACTGAATCTCACAATTATTTACTTTCCTCAGTACTCCACACCCTTAATCTTGTTACAGATTACAGGAACCTTGTTTGGCTTCCCCCTCACTAAACTGAGATGAGCTGATTTAAGACAAACCTTCCAGTGTGCAAGGTTTTGTAATACTCTTGAAGGAGGCACTAAGGTAATTATAGATAATGAAGGCCATTAATCTATCCATCCAGAGAGATAATAAAATAACCAAAGGCCAAAAGAGGAGATTATTTTGTGGAGTATATTGTGGAGCATTGATCTAGAATGCACTGCCTCAACAAGTACTAAAAGCAGATTCAACAAAAACTTTCAAAAGGGAATTCAATTCATGAAGGGGAAAAACTTGCAGAGCTATCAGGACTCTTTCAAAGGGCTAGCACTGACATGATGGGCTGAGTAGTCTCCTTCTTTGCTGTAAGTTTCTGTGATTCTATTCTACGACTGCCATCTCTCTGATTGTGTTTCAGAAAAGGCCATCAGCACCATTATAACATCACACCCCAGCCCCAGCTGTCCAGTACTTGTGTTAGGACTGATCCGGTCCTAAAGATGTCTTTTAGCTGGTTGCCCCACTGCCACCTCAACCAAAGCGGAGCTCCTGACCCATCTTTCCCAGTGAACCCTGGCTGCAGCTCCACTTGGAGATGGAAGATTGTTAATACTGTCTGAGTCAGCATGGCGCCTGTTTCATTAATGAGCCTATGATCACAATCAAATTAAGAAACGTTGCCTCTGGCTTCACTCAGCTCAGTGCTTACCTGCCTACGACTGATCCAGCAGCAGTGCACAATGTTAGAAACTACCTGGTGAATACTAAATCTTAACTTAAAAAAAACATCAGAGATGGCAATTCAGGGAAATGCAGAATAATTACAGCTCGGGTGATGCTCGATCCTGTCCGTGAGCCCAGCTTTAATACAAAGGGAATAGAAAGAGGGGCTTGCAATGAGTTCAAAACCAGCACAAAACTTTTACAATTAGGGAAAAGACAGCAGTTGGGAGGAACGTGGCCCTCCTTGGAAACTGGTATGAAAACAAGGACATGGCGGATGTGTTGAATAATTAATTTGCACCAATGTTTGGCGCTGAGAAAGAGACTAGTATCCCAGGTATTCCAAAAACAAAACCAAGAGACTACTACAGCAGAGTGGTACAGTGGAAACGTGCTGGGCCCCTTACCCAGAGGTCAATGAGGAATGAATGTTTGACGTCACATTCTTGTTATTTTGCTCAGCTCTAGTGGTTAATAAGTTTGCTCTTTCTTTAACATTTAATTGGCTCCTTAATGCTCACAGCCTAAATAGTTAAATGCGTCCTGATTTGGAAAAGACATATCCTCAAGAAAAGGGGCAGGATTTTTACCTCGCGGGTCAGGCACGGCGATGCTGACTGCCGCCCGCGATCAGGACCCCCCCCCACATCGATTTCACGCTGGCTGACCAATTAATGGCTAGGGTGAACCGTTGAGCGCTGCCGGGGTGGGGGGGGAGCGGGAGGAGGGTGAGCATGGATGTTTGTGCCTGCATGCTGGTGCGCGCACTAAAAGTCACAGAGCTGCCTCAGGGAGCTGAAGGATTTAAAAAACGCAAATAAAGAATTTACAAATGTTAAAAACATGTCCCCTCATGTGACTCATTCACATGAGCAGAGACATGTTAGAAATGAGATTTCTACGCTTTTATTTTAATTTTAATTCCTGTTGGAAACCTCGTCCCGCCCGTGGATGACGTTTCATAAAGAATCGAAAGGCCGCCTGGCCGATTTGCCTGCCTGCCAACAGGAATTAAAGTTTCGCCAGCACTTCCAGGCCTGCCTACCCCGCCCAGCCAACAAGGTAAAACTCCTGCCCCTGGTCTTTGCCCTCGGAATGTGGCTGAGGTGGTTGAAGATGCAGCAAAGTATTCACGTACTCTGGGAATTAGTTCACTCCGAAGGTGAAATACAGGATTCTTTCAGGAGATTCGACTTTGAGAGAGTCGGAGGATAGAGGCAGGCTGCTGGCCTGGTATCTGGCTTTCTCTTCTGAGGTTAAACCTCAACTGAAGACAGAATCCAAATGCTGTATAATTAAAGCTCAAGTCTCAGTCATGTAACAGGGTGGTTTCAGGTCGAGCCATTCAGCTAACAATGTACTTTAAGGATCCTCGTTAAAACCCATTGTATTTTATGCAGACAACTGTGGAACCATTAGCACAACATTGGAGATGAGAAGTCACAATAGCTCTGCCTTTATCCAGAGGTGGCTGCTGCCAATGTCTTTTGTGTTGGTTTGGCTAGAATGTTCATTGAATGCAAGGGTTGTTACATTCCAGGAGGTTAGCCTTTGTCCGTTTTTTAAAAACAGAATTTAAACAAGAAAATATCAAAGGGAAACAATTTTTTTCATTCATGACCTCTCGGCATACTTAATAAAAACTATATATAAACTATACATTCGTATAGCATCTTTAATGCAATAAAATGACCCACAATCAAACACAATTTCACGCCAAGGCAATATTTAAGGCAATATTAAGACTAACAAGCAAAAGCTTAAAGAGGTAGGTTTTAGGGCCATTTAAAGGAGGAGAAAGAGGTAGAGAGGTGATGAGGTTCAGGTGTGGATTTGAGAGGTTTGGGTCTAGGCACTCCCACCAATGTTGGAGGGATTAAAATGGAGGATGTCCGAGTGTGCAGAATTAGAAGAGTGCAGATAATTTGGAGAGTTGTGGGAGTGGAGGAGATTATAGAAGTAGGGAGCAGCGAGCCATGGAGGTGTTGTCACTCAGAGCTCAGTAGTGGGACCACTGCCCTTTTTGATACATGTTAATGACCTGGACTTGGATAGACAGGGATAATCTCAAAGTCTGCAAATGACACAAAGCTTAAGTAAACAGTGAGATGGATAGCAGGACAGAGACTGGTAAAATGAGCAAACACATAGCAGATGAAACTTAATGTGGAGAAAGTGTAAAGTGATACGTTTTGGAAGACTGAAGGGAAGCATTATGCACAAAATAATACAATATTAAAGAAGGTGCAGGAACAGAGAAATGCATTTATACAAGCCTTTGAAGGTGGCAAGGCAAGTTGAGGAGGCTGTTCTCAAGCAAGCAAGGTCTTTGGCTTTTTAAAGAGAGGCATAGACTACAAAAGCAAGGACATTATGCGAAACCATTATAAAATACTTATTCTGCCTCAGCTGGAACATTGTGTTCATTTGTGGGCATCACACTTTAAGAAGGATGTCAAAGCATTAGAAAGGGAAAGACGGAGAAGCTGGGGTTGTTCTCCTGAGTGATAGAAAGATAAGAGGAGATTGGAGGTGCTCAAAATCATGACTGGGTTGATATATTAAATAAGGAGAAAGTCCTAGGCCCAGCCATCCTCAGCTGCTTCATCAAAGACCTTCCATCCAACATATTGTCAGAAATGGGGATGTTTGCTGATTGCACAATTTTCAGGACCATTTGTGACTCCTCAGATACTGAAGCAGTCCGTCTCTGCATGCAGCAAGACCTGGACAACATACAAGCTTGGGCTGATAAGTGGCAAATAACATTCACGACACACAAGAGCCAAGTAATGATCATCACCAACAAGAGAGAATCTAACCATCTCTCTTTGACAATCTTTGGCATTACTATTTCCAAATCCCCCACTATCCACATCCCGGAGGTTACTATTGACTAGAAACTGAACTGGACTAGCCATATAAATACTGCAGCTACAGGAGCAGGTCAGAGGCTGGGAATTCTGCGGTGAGTAACTCACCTCCTGACTCCGCAAAGCCTGTCCACCATCTACAAGGCACAAGTCAGGAATGTGATGGAATACCCCTCACTTGCCTGGATGAGTGCAGCTCCTGCAACACTGAAGATTGACACCATCCGGGTGAGCTTGATTGGCAGCCCATACATCAGCTTCAACATTCACTCCCACTACCACCCATGCACAGTGGCAGCAACATATACAGTGTATACAAGATGCACTGCAGCAACTCACCAAGGCTCCTTCAACAGTATCTTCCAATAATCCTCCAATCTCTACCACCTAGAAGAACAAAGGCAGCAGATAGGTGGGAACACCACCACCTGCAAGTTCCCCTCCAAGTCATTCACCATCCTGACTTGGAAATATATCGCCGTTCCTTCACTGGGTCAAAATCCTGGAACTCCCTTCCTAACAGCGCTGTGGGTGTACCTACACCACATGGACTGCAGCGGTTCAAGAAGGCAGCTCACCACCATCTTCTCAAGGGCAACTAGGGCTGGGTAGTAAATGCTGGCCTAGCCAGCGAAGCCCACACCCCATGAACTAATATGAATAAAAGCAAAATGGTGAAATTAAACCTCAGGGGGAAATTGAGGGGTATTCGAGAGGCGGGTCATTGTTTCAACATGGAGACTAACAAGGGGGGCCCAATACATACAAGGCTGGATAGAAAAATGCCCAGAGCATTTAATACGAGGGTCATGGTCAAGTGGAATGAGTGACCAAAGAGTGGCAATGCGAGGCAGGGAGGCACAGCACAAGAGAATTGAGACATTTTTCTTTATCCTGCACATAATCCATTTCAACTTCTGGTTTACAAGAATGTTATCACTTCTGGTGTCCCATTATTCTATACATTAACTAAAACCCTGGGTCTGGAGAGTATTTTCACTGGTGACACTGTGTGGAAACAGGTTTGGTAGTGCAGCTAGAATGGCAGGTGAATAGCCTCGTTCGACTCCTATTTCTAGGTTCTATCACAAGCTGTGATAGGGAGGAAAATCCTTCTTTTCTATCTTTGGAGGAACTGAGGAAACCATCGCAGAGCAATTACTGGGGCCCAATGTGAGAAATGACATTTTGTAAAACATGTTAACGGAGCAAATTCACATCGCCAGATTCAATAGCTTTTCCAAAGCAGGTCATCTCACTTTTTAAACTGGTCATGTTTTATGAATCGAGTCTATGAGTTCACTAGTCGAGTGAACTCGAATTGCACGCAATCAATAAGGGAGAGAGATTGACGTAAGAACAAACTGTGATTGTTTATTGCAGCCGAAGGCAGAGCACTAAATCCTTGGGTGCTCCCACAACCACCTCCAGCTCTAGACTTACAGTTAACCAGTAGCCTGCGCTGTACAGTGATTGGTCAGCACTATCACACAGTTAGTCCACTTGCATTCTCTTAAAAGTACATAGTACTCCACTTTACCACATCATGTGTGTTTATGAAAGGAGGACAGATAAAAGGAGGCTAATTATTCATCTTCGCTAATCTTATGCAGGTGAGATATCTTGTTTACTCTGCATAGAGCCACAAATCCGAATGCATCAGAAAGGGTGGGAAATATAAAACTACGAGGGGAAATCAATCAATTTTGTAGATACAAGCTTTTAAGCTGGCAAATCTAAGGAACAGAATCTTGCAGCGATCTAATAGTTACATCACCGGGCTAAGTAATCCAGAACATATTTAAAATAAGTAAACAAACAGATGGATGGAGACTTATTGACTCAGGGAGTTTGGAAAACATTAAGATAGATACTGAAGAATTACTGGGAGTACAGGGCTAGCAAATGTTGTTATTTGAAATTTGCCATGACCTCATTGATTTCCATTAGCTCTATATTTACCTTTAAACTTTACTAAAAGAAATGCTTACATTTTAATAGCACCTTTCACAACCTGAGGATGTTCCAAAGCTCTTTACAGCTGCTTTGGACAGTGTAATCATTGTAAACACAAAGCCAATTTACGTACAAAGTCCCACAAATAAAAATGCTATACATTCAAACATTGTTGTAGGGTCAATAATTGGCCCTTAGAATTTACTCGTGTTTGCAGCCAAGGCAAGTTGGAAGCAGGGAAACTGACTTTTCTCTCGTCTCCAGGAGAACCCACCTGGTCAACAATCAGAAAAATGTTTGGATAATGGTCAATAGTTAGAGGAAAGACTGGACAATGGTCAATAGAGGAAGGATGGACAATGGTCAATGGTTAGAGGGAAGACTGGACAATGGTCAATAGTTATAGGGAAGACTGGACAATAATCAATAGTTAGAGGAAAGGCTGGACCGCGGGTCAATAGTTAGAGGAAACTCTGGACAACAGTCAATATTTAGAGGAAAGGCTGGACAATGGTCAATAGTTAGAGGGAAGGCTAGACAATGGTCAATAGTTAGAGGAAAGACTGGACAAAGGTCAATAGAGGAAGGATGGACAATGGTCAATAGTTATAGGGAAGACTGGACAATGGTCAATAGTTATAGGGAAGACTGGACAATAATCAATAGTTAGAGGAAAGGCTGGACCGCGGGTCAATAGTTAGAGGAAACTCTGGACAACAGTCAATATTTAGAGGAAAGGCTGGACAATGGTCAATAGTAAGAGGAAAGACTGGATAATGGTCAATAGTTAGAGGAAAGGCTGGACAATGGTCAATTACTAGAGGAAAGGCTGGACAATAGTCAATAGACGAAAAGCTGGACAATGATCAATAGATGACAGGCTGGACAATGGCCAATTATCAGAGGAAAGGCTGACAATGGTCAATTATTGGAGGGTAGGCTGGACAGCAGTCAGCCACAAATCAGTACTCACATAGGGTCTCCTCCATTGCATTGGTTGGACACTGCATTTCCCTACAGATGTCCAGTCAGCAGGAAAGGTTGAATCCTCAAACAAACAGCATCTGTCCAGACAGATCTTCAGCAGGGAGTCATAGTCCTGTTCATTGTATCTTCTGGGGTTGGAAAGGGTTCCTTCTCTCTTGATTGAAGGCCGATGGCTCCTGTCAGCTGCCCTGCGTGTACTCTGAGGGAGATGCTCTCGGTCATCCATCCCTCTGGCAATAGCACTCCTGAAAATGAACAAGAATACATGATTGCAGCCTATTTCTGCCCTTTCCCCTGATTTGACACTCGTAAAATCGATAAATTCAGTCATTTACTGAAAGAGCTGAGTAGGTGGAAATGAAGGAGTGAATGTCCTCCACCTTCTCATGCCTCTATCAATCTCTGCCTTCCTGGAAATCCAGGAATCTAACAGCTGCCTACCTGTCCCTCTTTCTTTTTGGTCTTGCTATCTGGATCATTAAAGTACAAACACCTTGTCCTTTCCACTTCCCAGTTCCTCCTGCCTGTCTCCGCCCCCACACTCATTGATATGCACTCCAACAACCAAATTCCTGTAATATTACCTGGTGTTCAATTCTACTTAAATCACTGTTTACCATAAGTTGGTGGATTCTCATTCGGCTGCATTTACTGTTACTAGGAGTGGCCTGACAGTAAAAGCAATGTTTCATAATCCCTTTCAAAGCCTCTGGTGAAAGTTTATCCACATAAGACTCTGAGCTGAGTTTTCCCGGCCCCTTACTGAAAGGATAGGGAGCTGGACGGGGGGAGTAGGGGGAGGGGTCAGGTAACATAGGCCCGCTGCTTTATCATCGATGTTCTTCCTGCCCTTCCCACTGTAATAAACTCTTACACCTCTATCTTCCCTCAGGTCAGATGAAAGATCACCTCGACTTGAAACCTTAACGCTACCTGAGCATTTCCAGCATTTTCAGGTTGTCAGTGTCCAGGCTATTTTGTTTATGTACAGGGGGAGCCAAAAACAAAAAAACTGCGGATGCTGGAAATCCAAAACAATAACAGAATTACCTGGAAAAACTCAGCAGGTCTGGCAGCATCGGCGGAGAAGAAAAGAGTTGACGTTTTGAGTCCTCATGACCCTTCGACAGAACTTGAGTTCAAGTCCAAGAAAGAGTTGAAATATAAGCTGGTTTAAGGTGTGTGTGTGGGGGGCGGAGAGAGAGAGAGAGAGAGAGAGAGAAGTGGAGGGGGGGTGTGGTTGTAGGGACAAACACACCCTACAACCACACCCCCCCCTCCACTTCTCTCTCTCTCTCTCTCTCTCTGCCCCCCACACACACCTTAAACCAGCTTATATTTCAACTCTTTCTTGGACTCGAACTCAAGTTCTGTCGAAGGGTCATGAGGACTCGAAACGTCAACTCTTTTCTTCTCCGCCGATGCTGCCAGACCTGCTGAGTTTTTCCAGGTAATTCTGTTTTTGTACAGGGTGAGCCATGTTGGAAAGACACCCTGCCACATTCCCGCCACTAGGCATCTTTCCCAGTGGCAGCCTGGGAAGCAGGTCAGCTGCCTGCTCCAAGGAGGCGGGCACCAGTTAAAACAGCTGAGGCCAAAACAATCAGCAGGGGGGTGCCGGCCATCAGTCAGTGGCTTCGGACCCCAGTGACAGGACCATGAGCAAGAAAGGCTCCAGGTCAGGTGGGCAGAGCAGTGGCAAACAGAATTCAACCTGGAAAACTGTGAGGTCATGCACCTGGGGAGGGCTAACAAGACAAGGGTTTACAGTATGAATGGTAGGACCCTGGAAAGTACTGACGATCAGAGGGACCTTGGTGTGCATATCCACAGATCCCTGAAGGTGGCAGGACAGGTAGATAAGATGGCTTAGAAGGCATATGGGATACTTGCCTTTATTAGCTGAGGCACAGAATACAAGAGCAGGGAGGTTATGCTGGAACTGTACAAAATGCTAGTTAGGCCAGAACTGGAGTACTGTGTGCAGTTCTGGTCGCCACATTATAGGAAGGATGTGATTGCACTGGAGAGGGTGCAAAGGAGCTTTACCAGGATGTTGCCTGGGCTGGAGAGTCTGAGCTATGAGGAAAGATTGGATAGGCTGGGGTTATTTTCCTTGGAGCAGCAAAGGTTGAGAGGGGACCTGATAAAAGTGTATAAGATCGTGGGGGGCATAGGTAGGGTGGATAGGAAGGCACTTTTTCCATTAGTAGAGGGGTCAATAACCAGGGGGCATAAATTTTTTGTGCTAGGCTAGACTCCAACCAGAGGAGAATTTTCCCCTGATTCCCATTAACTCCAGTTCCCTGATTCCCATTAACTCCAGTTCTACTAGGGTTTCCTGATGCCACAGACAGTTAAATGCTGCCTTGATGTCAAGGGCAGTCAATCTCACCTCATCTCTGAAGTTCAGTTCTTTTGTCCATGTTTGAACCAAGGCTGTAAGTTGTAGAAGGCTAATAGGGTTGTTGAGGAGAAATTTTTTCACCCAGAGGGTGGTGGGAGTCTGGAACTCGCTGCCTGAAAGGACGGTTGAGTCAGAAACTCTCGTAACATTTAAGAAGTATTTAGATATTCACTTGTGTTGCCACAGCCTCCAGGGCTATGGGCCAAGCACTGGAAAATGGGATTAGTGTAGTCAGATCTTTATTTATCTGCATGGACACGATGGGCTGAAAGGCCTCTTTCTGTACTGTAGATGTCCATGAATCTATAAGTCTACCCGGTCCAAGCAATCCACACGGAGGGGCTTTCCCTCCACTTTGAGGGTCTGCCAACTTCACCACTCTGAGATTTTCATTTAAATCTACACTGGGGAATCTGAAACACTGGATACAGTCTCAGGATAAGGGGCCGATCACTTAGGACTGAGATAAGGAGAAGGGTTGTGAATCTTTGGAATTCTCTGCCCCAGAAAGTTATGGATGTTCCATCTTGAATACATTTAAGACTGGGGTAGACAGATTCTTGGCATCTCAGAGAATCAAGGAATATGGGGGGTGGGCTGGAAAGGGGAGTTGAAGACCAAGATTAGCCATGATCTCATTGAATGGCAGGGCAGGCTGTGTCTGCTCTTGCTCATATTTCTTACATTCTTGTGTATCTCGGTGGGTGCTTCCACATTGAGGTGCCCTCCTGGTTTCCGATCTGCCTCAGCAGCATCCATCTCTCCTAGAGCTGCTGAGGCTCTGGAGCGTTGAGTTATTATCATATAATATCTTGGGCTTACTTATTTGTCAAGGCACCAATCGCATATAAGGGATTTGGTGAACACACTGTGGGTTCATTTATTAAGACTAGGCACATGAGAACAGTTATACATAGTATGAAGCTTGAAGGCATCAGAACTGAGTGTGTGTGCTCTGCTCAAAGCAAAAGTGAAACTAAGACTGGATCACTGATATGTTTCCCTTCTGGTAATATCATGCTAATATCATTTAAAGACATATTACAACATCTATATAATGTTTCTATATAATGATACTTACCCCCTTCCAAACAACTATGACTATTTACAATATATATTCATGTTTATTACCATTACATAAGTGTATAGAACTAATGAATCCATGAGTTTCTAAACCATAAAAGTCAGAAGTGGGGATGTTCGCTGATGATTGCACAATGTTCAGCACCATTCGTGACTCCTCAGATACTGAAGCAGCCCATGTCCAAATGCAGCAAGACCTGGACAATATCCAGGCTTGGGCTGACAAGTGACAACTAACATTCATACCACACAAATGCCAGGCAATGAACATTATGAGGAACCTGTTTTTTGGAACATATGAAAAGCATTGAATCTTAGACATTCTTCTGCCTGAGTTAATTTTAAAAGTTTGTGATATTGATTTGAGGCTGTGAATAAGCCATTCTTCAAAAAAAACACAGGTCAAGATAATGTCCAGAGGGGGCACCTGGAAAGGGAAGAGACACTTTGTATATCTTAGCTAACTGCCATTACCAGGCTAAAGACTCTTGCTGATTGGTTTAAAAATATCTGGCTGAAGAGAAGTTTTCTTTGAACACCTGAGCCTTTAAGACTCTCGGTCACGATAGAGTGTGTGTCTGGGTGCCTTAGAAGCAGGCTGCAAGAAAAGGGCTCTCTCTTTCACTCTATCTGCCCTACTTTTGTGTTAAAACTTTCTCAGAAACATCTCATCAGGATAACTCATATGTTTTATTTTGAAAGTCTACAAAGTTGTGTTAAGTAAGAATCATCATGGACAGTTTCACCAAAAAATCCATCTGAAGGAACTTCCAGATCTATTGTGACCAGAATTCTGTTAGATAAACAGAGTTGAGATCTTTTCAAATTTTATCCTTTTAAAAGGAACTTTCCCATACTCCAGCCTCCAGGGGACTGTATTTGTTTTGTCCTGCTTTGTGTTTGTGTGTGTGTGTGAGGGTTCAAATATCTGTTATTTAAAAAGAGGAAAATTGTTGCACTTCTAAACTATAACTTGTATGTTAACCAGTTTATTTACTTGTTTTTAAAAAAATAATCTGCTTCACAATATTATTTGTGCATTTACTGAAAGAAGACTGATTAGTCTTTTTATGCTGGGAATAACAGTATCACAGGATAATGATTGGCCAGACTTGTGAGTGAATTAATCATTTAAACTATCATTGTGACCTGTGGAGAAGTGGGACTAGAATTAACTGCGCCTTCCCCCCATCACGGTCCGGAACACTATTCCAATAAGAGAGAATCTAAACCTCTCCCCTTGACATTCAATGGAATTACCATTGCTGAATCCCCCACTATCAACATAGTTTCGACTGACCAGAAACTGAACTGGACTAGCAAAATAAATACTGTGGCCAGGGAAGCAGGTCAGAGGTTAGGAATCATGCAGTCAGTAACTCACCTCATGACTCCCCAAAGCCTGTCTACCACCTACAAGGCACAAGTCAGGAGTGTGATGGAATACTCCCTACTTGCCTGGATGAGTGCAGCTCCACCAATGATCCAGAAGTCGACACCCATACAGGACAAAGCAGCCCACTTGATTGGCACCCCATTCACAAACATTCACTCCCTCCACCACCGATGCACAGCATCAGTGTGTACCAGCTACAAGATGCACTGCAGAAATTCACCAAGGCTCCTGAGACAGCACCTTCCAAAGCCACAACCACTACTATCTAGAAGGACAAGGGCAGCAGATAGATGGGAACACCGCTACCTGAAAGTTCCCCTCCAAGTCACTCACCATCCTGATTCGGAAATATATCGCCGTTCCTTCACTGTCACTGGGTCAAGATCCTGGGACTCCCTCCCCAACAGCACTGTGGATGTACCTACACCACATGGACTGCAGTGGTTCAAGAAGGCAGCTCACCACCTTCTCAAGGGCAATTAGGGATCAGCAATAAATGCTGGCCTGGACAACGAAGCCCACATCCCATGAACAAGTATTTTAAAAATAAAGGTAATTTGCTGGTACGTCCAGATCTTGTAATGGTAACCTTGTCTGGACATTTCTGTAATTGCTCAAAGTGATCTGTGGAATTGTCATTCTTAGGTGTTGCTCCTGGTTGCTTTCGGGGTCTTGTCCTCTGTGCAACAGGACTGTACGGTGGTTGAGGAGCTGGAATGGATCTGATTTGCCTTTGGTTACCTCATCATTGCACCTTTGTGTGGAATGACTTGATAAGGCCTTGGTTTGGAATAAATTCTTGTCACCTCAACTGGTTGCCACGTAGCTTCTGTGGGATCCTGGGTGTGAACTTGCTGTCCCAACTGTAAACTTTGTATTGTGCATGTTGGTCATATTCTCTTGCAGTTTAAAAAGTTGCTCTCTAGTTGCTGAGAGAGTAGAATGGGTAAGAATAAGTAAATAGGTACACACTGGTCTGCCAAACATGAGCTCTGCTGGTGATGGAATAGTTGTATTTAAAATGTCACTCTCAGATTTAACAATGCAATGTGTAAATCTTGCTTGGTCTGTCTACATTTGAGAATTAGGAATTTCACCGTGTGAATCATCCATTCAGCTAGGCCATTAGATCCATGGTAATGAAGAGAAGAAGTAGTGTGATCGATATTCAACTTCTCACACATATCCTGAAATGGCTTAATAATAACTTGCAGTCCGTTATTCATAATGATCCCTCTAGGCACACCAAATAAAATGAAAATAGCATGTAGAGTGTGTGCGACCATTGTGCTTGATATATTGTGCAATTGTTTTTTAATTGTTGAATACTATATGCAGTTTTGGTCTCCTTATTTAAGGAAGGTGTAAATGCATTGGAGGGGTACTTGGTAAAGTAGTCGACAATGACAGTGAAGTCAGTGCCATGGACATGAAAGAGGTCAGATGCAATTTTGGACTAAGGATGGGGAGGAACTTCATGTGGAATCAATGGTTCTTTGTGCTGACTTGGCATAGGCTCTTGATATGCCTTGTACTTCCTGGTATTGACTTCAATGTCGTTGTTCATACCCGGCCAATAGACTTTGTCCTTTCTTCTCGCCTGATCTATGCCTTTGGGAGATGCCTATTTAGTCCACATAAGGCCAAATTGGTCCCATGTGTTCATGGATGCTGAATGGAATCAGTCCACCCTTCAATGATGGTTTTCCACAATTTCTGTAGTGTACGAACTTAAAAAAAGGAGCAGAAGTAGGCCACTCAGCCCCTCGAGCCCGCTGCGCCATTCAGCAAGAGCATGGCTGATCTGTTTATGCTTCAAATTCCACATTCCCATCTACCTCTGATAATCTTTGGTTCCCTTGCCTAACAAAAGTTTATCAACCTCTGCCTTAAAAATATTCAATGACCCCGTCTCCACCACCTTCTGAGGCAGGGGGTTCCAAAGTCGCACAAGCCTCAGTGAGAAAAAATTCTCTTAATCTCTCTCCTGAAAGGGCGACCTCTAATTTTAAAACAGTGCCCCCTAGCTCTGGACTTGCCTAAAAGAGAAAACGTCCTTTCCATGTCCACCTTGTCAAGGCCGTTCAGGATCTTATATACTGCAATCAAATCACCTCTCAGTCTTCTAAACTCCAGTGGGAACAAGCCCAGTCTGTCCAACCTTTCCTATAAGACAACCCACTTATTCCAGGTGTCAATCTAGTAAACCTCCTCTGAATCACCTCCAACATATCTCCATCCTTCCTTAAATATGGAGATCAAAACTGCGCACAGTATTCAAGGTGTGGTCTCAATGTATAACTGCAGCATAACATCCTTCCTTTTATGTTCAATCCCTCTCATAATAAAGGGGCCTTCAGAGGTGACAATGATAGAGATGAGGCCCTCGCACTGGCCAGGCAAGTCAGACATGCTCGGGAGGCCCTCATAGCTGCTAGATTTGTGGAGGAGGATGATGACAACATGCAGTGAGGAGACACCATAGATCCTCACATTGTATCTGTGAAGATTTGACTCCAGCCTGGCTTATAGCAGCGTGAATACCCTCTGTGATAATGCTCCTGTCATGGAGACGCAATGGAGGCCCTAACAGTCACTCAATCGCAGGAGGATGATGACAATATGCAGTGAGGACACTCCATCGATCTTCACACAGTCTCTGAGAATGTCTGACTCCTGTCTGGCTAAGAACAGCTCGCCTGTGCTCTGTGATCAGGGTCATATTAAAGAGACACATCCACGAAACTTTAGAAGCATCTGATCCTCTGTCCGCCTTCAGCACCTGAGCCCTTCAGGAGCACAGCATCACTGGTCACAGATGAAGAAGAGTTGGGGACCAGCCCCACCTTAAAGGTGCTGAGAGCACACAGAGAGAATGAGAGAACTCTGTGGTGCCTGCCCACTACATTCTGGCAGCAATGACCAGCACCATCGAGGTACAGGCATCAGTAATGTTTCCAGGGAGTGAGAGGCTGGACCATCACTTTGGTCTGAAGGCTGCACAGAGCAGAGGGAAGAGGCCCTGGGCTGAGACACCTGCCTTTATCTTGTGCAGAAAGATTTCACATCTGAGTGACAAGAACACTGCTCATCAGAACAAGGAGCCACAGGCAGGGAGACATTCTTGGGATTTATTTACTATACTGAACATTAAGTGCAAGTGATTAACCCCATGCCCAGGCTGTGCAACTAATTGCCCTTAACTGTCCTAACCCTGCTGCTACATCTTGGTGCTCTCCGGGCATCCACAGTGGAGGTGGGGACAGCCTGCTGACTGCGACGCCCTGTCTGTGATGACCTTGGCAGGCGTCGTCTGGAGGGCCGAGACCTGGAGGGCCCCGGCCTGCTTTCGGCGTCCTGCTGTGTGGCAGTGGCACCCTCCTCGGCCTGTAGAGCTGGAACTGTTGAGGTCACAGGAAGAGGGGATTCGGATGGGCCCTGGAGTCACTGGACGGGTAGTCCCAGTATTTGCACCAGCTGATCCTCCTCCCTGTGGGTTCCCGAGGGACCCAAGCTGACTCCTTGAGGGGAAGCTGGAGTGAGATCGAGCTGCCCCATGCCCTTCTTGTGTACACATTGTTGGAGGCCAACTATGGTATCAGCGATGGAGTTGAGCCCATGCAGCAGTGCAGGAGCGATGTCCTGGTCCAAGGCTAGTGATGGCTCTCTGTGCCGTGTGCAGGAGCCCCAGCTGCCCCTTCTTCCTGAAGTTGCTGCTGCTGCCTCTGTGCAGCCAGGAGCCTCAGTCACTCTCTCCTCCATCGTCTTCACACTCTGTAGGCCATCAGACATACAGCTAGTTCACCAGGCTCCGTGATCCTGATGTACTCCTCCTGTAGGATGAAAGAGAGACACGTGGTTAGCATGGGTGCACTAGGAACCTGGCCTGGTTAAGTGTGACAGCCCCTTATCGCTTCCTGGAGAGCACTAGCCAGAGATTATTGCGCTGCTTGGCTGCCCGAAACCCCACCAATTCCACCCCACTCTACCTGACCGATTGGTGGCAGCTTCACCCACTGGACTGCCTGCTGTGCTGTCAGCTCAGACACAGACATTCTCCTAACCCGTGTTGCAAAGCTGCCCTGTTAGCTTGAACCATGGGGGAGACTGGTCCAAACCGGGATGCGGAGATTGCAAGGGGCTGTGAGTACCTCCAGCAGTGACTGCTGCATGACAGCTTTAGTGAGGAGATTGTACAACGTGTGCAGTCGTCCAATTGTTCTGCAGTCCGCTAAAATGCTCATGAATTTCCAGACTGTAACGGCGGGGGGATGATGGGGAGGGGGGAGCTCTGGAGCATTTGGTGGCACTTTGATGCCTCTGCATTGCTTGAGTGGGCTGGTAATCCAGGAGCCCGACTTCAACCATATCAATGTGGCTGCGCCTGAACTGCCTCAGTTGCAGAGGAATAGTCACTTTATACAGGTTTCCCGAATGCGTGGCCACTTCCCTCACCCACCCTGCCCCCCACCCCCCAAATGCTTGTGCGCTATATTCAATGGCAGGGCTGCCCTTAACCCCAACCCCCCCCCGATGCCCCTGAAGCTTGAAGTCCAACAGGCGACCCTGGCGAGAGCTGCACAACGTTACTGTGTACTCACCTCTGAGTTCCCCTCAAAGCACAACCGCCAAGTGCACACCTTTCATGTGGTGTTGTGAAACGCGTCGGTGTGCTTTCCCGCTGACGTGGACGGAGGATCCAGCAAGGTGGGGGGTAGGATTCCGGCGGGCTGGCCTGATAATGATATGCTGATATATCACAATGAGGTTCCTGATGTCCGATGGTGGGAAATGCAGCCAGTCATCGGCAGGCTGAGTGATCGATCGTGAACTGGCTTGACACCATCGTGAAACCTGTCGCACCATATTGTCCGCTCACACTATGGATCATGCCCGACGACAGACGACAGGGAATATCCCTGCCCAAGTTCATTCTTTCTTGCAGATTAGACAGGGTAAACTCACTCTGAACTGTAGGAGCTGAGTAGTTAATTAGCTAACTGGGTGAATCTGGTTACTGTAGCCCCAGTCCAGGTTACTATAAATTCAGGGTTCTTTCATGTAGCCAAGGTAAAATGAGTGCAGCCAACTAACCGAGCGAAGATTTGGAGTTTGGTGAGAGGGGGAGTTCGGTGAACTTGAGGGGGAGTGTATTTGCTTCCTCTTTCTATCTTTCTCACACCATAGAAATTGGTTCTTGCTCTACTACAGGGAAAGGAGCTAGCTGTTTGGTGAGTATCTGGTAAGTTCTATTCAATCTCTAAGTTTTAAATTGTAGGTGAAGTTAATAAGATTATAAGAAAGCATCATAAATAAGTGATTAATATAATTAATTATTTAAGACACATTAAGGATGGCAGGACAGATGATGTGTCAAGGCTGCAGCATGTGAGTATTCCTAGGTAACGTTGTGATCCAGGGCAAACACGTCTGCAGTAAGTGTTTGTGGCTCGAAGGACTTCAGCTCTGAGTCATAGAGCTGGAGGCTGAGCTGCAGACTCTGTGACACATCAGGGAGGGGGAAAGTTACCTGGACACTTTATACCAGGAGGCAGTCACACCACTTAGGATAGGGTCTTGTGATTTGGTCAGTGGCCAAGGACAGGAGGGTGTGACTGTGAGTGAGGCAGGTAAGGGGACCCAGAGGGCGCGACTGCAGGAGCCTGAGCCTCTTCAATTGTCCAATAGGGTTTGAGGTTCTCTCAGCTTGTTTGGATGAGAGTGGGGGGCTGCAGGATGGATGAGCAAACATTTTTTTTTATTCATTCACAGGATGTGGGCATCACTGGCTGGGCCAGCATTTATTGCCCATCCCTAATTGCCCTTGAGAAGGTGGTGGTGAGCTGTCTTCTTGAACTGCTGCAGTCCATGTGGTGTAGGTACACCTACAGTGCTGTTAGGAGGGGAGTTCCAGGATTTTGACCCAGCGACAGTGAAGGAACGGTGATATATTTCCAAGTCAGGATGGTGAGTGGCTTGGAGGGGAACTTCCAGGTGGTGGGTGTTCCCATCTATCTGCTGCCCTTATCTTTCTAGATGGTAGTGGTCGTGGGTTTGGAATATGCTGTGTAAGGAGCCTTGGTGAATTCCTGCAGTGCATCTTGTAGATGGTACACACTGCTGCTACTATGTATCAGCAGTGGAGGAAGTGAACGTTTGTGGATGTGGTGCTAATCCAGGGACTGCTTTGTCCTGGATAGTGTCAAGCTTCTTGAGTGTTGTGGGAGCTGCACTCATCCAGGCCAGTGGAGAGTATTCCATCACACTCCTGACTTGTGCCTTGTAGATGGTGGACAGGCTTTGGGGAGTCAGGAGGTGAGTTACTCATCGCAGGATTCCCAGCCTCTGACCTGCTCCTGTAGCCACAGTTTTTTTATGGCTGGGTGATAGAGGTGACCCTCTTGGGAAAATGAGATGTTGTTTGGTGAACAGGTGTGGAGATATGTTAACAGCCTCCTCTCTCTCTGTTTTGCACAAATGGCAAATTACATTTTTGGAGTATATTCTGCATTGCTGGCTCATTATGAAACAGAAAAGCATTTCCTTTTGTTTTCTTAATAGCAAAGATACGTCTGAAATGTCTACAACCAAATCACAACCGGCTCTACTGAACCATAATTTATAACATATACAATATAATAGTATATGTAATATACTCACATAATTGATCATTACACCAGACTGGTTTAATATATCAGTGCCCAGTCCAATTCTCCCATCATTTATTTACACTGAGAGATTATTTTCAATTCCATGACCTGTAATAAATGTCAAGTTGAACCCAAGTGAACTGTAAGATGTGATGAGCTGTCAAAACCTGGTGAAGAAACACGTGTCGCCCCAGCTGCAGTGTAGCTTTGGGGGTATGGAGAATGGAAGACAGTCGCTGCTGACCCCGAGCTGATTTTGTAGCCCCCCAACCAGTGTCGGGAATGGAGTTGGGCGGGTACTAAAAGTAGCCCCGGCAGCATGCGTACCAGTTCCCTGTCTCCAGAGGATGGGGAGGGAAGGGAGGGCAATCTGCCCTCATGGGGTAGGCAGCCAATTCCGTTTGTTAACGGCCAAGACTGGGATTTTCCGGGTTACCACCCCCCAACCCCCACCCAACCCCCCACCCAGGAGGCAGGGGCAGGTTAGCTGCCTAGAGGAGGCCTCCCTGCCTGCTTGGGTCTGGAGGGCTCCCCCCGCCCCCAACCACCATTTTTTTATTGAAACTTTCGAAATGTTGGAGAGAGGATGCCTCCCATTTTGACACACCCTCTCCCTCACTAACCTTCCTCACTCCCTCCTGTAACTTTCAAGCTGGAAGGCCTGGGGCTGGGGGATGCTCCGATGGTGGGGGAGGGGATAATATGCTCTATTGTGAGGGGAGGGGAGGGGAGGCCGCAATGGTGGGGACGGGGGATGATGTGATGGTGGGTGGGGATGTCCTAATGGTGGGGGGCGGGCTAGAAATGCTCCGATGGGGTAGAGGGGGTGTTCCAATGGTGGGTGGGGGGTGGGGGGTAATGCTCCGATTCGGAGGATGGGATGCTCCGATGTGGGGGAGATGCTCCAATGGGGGAGGAGGTGGAGTTTGTTCCGATGGCGGGGTGGGAATGTTTCATTGTTGGAGGGTAGGATGCTCTGATGGTGGGGGGAGGAAATATTCCAAAGGTGGGGGGGAGTTTTCCGGTGACGGGTTGGGGGTGTTTGGTCTGACGGTGGGAGCATGCGCCGATGCTGGGGGGATGCACCGATGGTGGGGGGATGTGCCGAGGGTGGGGGGGATGCGCCGATGGTGGGGGGATGCGCCGATGGTGGGGGGATACGCCGATGGTGGGGGGGATACGCCAAAGGTGGGGGGATGCGCCGATGGAGGCGGGGGATGCACCAATGGTTGGGGGGATGCACCGATGGTGGGGAGGATGTGCCGATGGAAGGGGGGGATGCACCGATGGAGAGGGGGGATGCGCCGATGGTGGGGGGATGTGCCGATGGTGGGGGGGGATGCGCCGATGGTGGGGGGATGCACCGATGCTGGGGGATGTGCCGATGGTGGGGGGGGATGCGCCGATGGTGGGGGGATGCGCCGATGGAGGGGGGGGGATGTGCCGATGGAGGAGGGGGATGCACCGATGGTGGGGAGGATGCACCGATGGTGGGGGGATGTGCCGATGGTGGGGGGATGCGCCGATGGTGGGAGGATGCGCCGATGGTGGGAGGATGCACCGATGGTGGGGGGATGTGCCGATGGAGGGGGGGGATGCGCCGAAGGAGGGGGGATGCGCCGATGGTGGGGGGGGATGTGCCGATGGAGGGGGGGGGAATGCACCGATGGTGGGGGGGATGTGCCGATGGAGGGGGGGGATGCACCAATGGTGGGGGGGATGCACCGATGGTGGGGGGATGTGCCGATGGTGGGGGGATGCACCGATGGTGGGGGGATGTGCCGATGGTGGGAGGATGTGCCGATCGTGGGAGGATGTGCTGATGGTGGGAGGATGTGCCGATGGTGGGGGGATGTGCTGATGGTGGGAGGATGTGCCAATGGTGGGGGGATGCGCCGATGGTTGGGGGATGTGCCAATGGTGGGGGGGATGCGCCGATGGTGGGAGGATGTGCCAATTGTGGGAGGATGTGCCAATGGTGGGAAGATGTGCCGATGGTGGGGGGATGTGCCAATGGTGGGAGGATGTGCCGATGGTGGGGGGATGCGCCGATGGTGGGAGGATGTGCCGATTGTGGGAGGATGTGCCGATGGTGGGAGGATGTGCCGATGATGGGAGGATGTGCCGATGGTGGGGGGATGCGACGATGGTTGGGGGATGTGCCGATGGTGGGGGGATGCGCCGATGGTGGGAGGATGTGCCGATGGTTGGGGGATGCACCGATGGTGGGAGGATGCACCGATGGTGGGGAGGATGCACTGATGGTGGGAGGATGCGCCGATGGTTGGGGGATGCACCGATGGTGGGGGGATGCGCCAATGCTGGGGGGATGTGCCGATGGTGGGGGGATGTTACGATGGTGGGGGGATGCACCGATGGTTGGGGGGGATGCACCGATGGTGGGGGGATGAGCCGATGGTGGGGGGATGCACCGATGGTGGGGGGATGCACCGATGGTGGGGGGATGTGCCGATGGTGGGAGGATGCGCCGATGGTGAGGGGTGGATGTGCCGATGGTGGGGGGATGCGCTGATGGTGGGGACATTGTGAATTTGGCTGTGGGTCAGTTGAATGACGTTGGCTTGCTGGGCTGGTCGGAAGATGTGTCTCTGGCCAGAAGGCCAAAGATTTTGTGAGGCACTCGGGCTTTCATTTAAACGGGGGCTTCTTCATGTTCGATGCTTTATCCCAAGCCATTCTCTGTCTTTGGTGGCAATGGACACCCCTAATAAAGAAACAGGAAGATGTATTTGTGTACAGCACTACGCCAGCCAAGATGGATGTGTATCCAAACTGCCAGACTATTCTGAAAATCCTTTTGAATCTGCTTAGTCTGTTAAAGATGAAGGTCTGAATACTCAGGAAAAGGAAGGGTTAAGACATCCAACAAGCATCAGCTTTTTCAGCTGATAATACCAGTGTCCAATCTGGTGATTCATCACTCTGCCTACACAACACTTCCTGCAAAGAGCCCTAGGCTTTTCCAAATAAATATCTAGTCATTCCTCTTCACTGGCAGTGTATACATGAAAACCTCAGAGTTTGGAAAGTTTGATGACTTGAAGCAGATTAAGCCCATAAAGCATGTAGTTACATGTTGGTTATCATTAGGAAAAACTGGAGATCACATGTTGAAAATGTGGCCTGCTTTGTTCTCACATTTCAACAGCACAGGTTGTTCAAAACGTTTGCAGAAGCTCCTTGTGGTGGATGAAGAGCAGTGGACAGTAAAAATGTGGACAAGAGACTAGACAGTAGAAATACTCACCAGGTCCTATTTACCAAAGCCACCACTCCTCTCTTGCTGGCTCCTGGTCCTGTTCTGGTCTCGGACCTGGCTCCCCTCACTCTTTAAGGCTGCCACTCCCCTTGCATTATCAAATGCCAAAAACAAAAGCAAAGGATCATCTCTTTCCCTTCTCCCTCGAACCCCCTTAATCTCCCAACTCTATTCTAAGTTGCACTAAGTTGGCTGGCTTTACATGCTCCTAGGACAAAGGCTCACTGACCCAGTCACAGAGGAACCAGTTTCAGTTTCACCAAAGTTGGTGACGATGCAGCATGCTGAGGTTGGTATATAGAGACTTGGTCCGCTCTACAAGCATCAACAGGAATCTTCTGAAGAACCAGGCTTCAAGGAGGTTGAAACTTGGGGCAGGCTTTGTTGTCAGCCTGGATTCCTGCTTTGGATCTTTGGACAAATATCAGGTCTGTCTTAAATATTCTCTCAATGTACGACTGTGTCCAGACTTACAAATGACACTTAAGGCATATCCGGCTCGCTTCAGGGTAAACTCCCTCAGCTCCTTCATCATAAGGAGAAATAAGAAACCATTGCTCCCTGTTCTGGTTTGTGGATGAGACACATATTCTCTGTGACAATCTATGAGCTAGCATTAGCGCCACAGTCAGAATTTCATAGGGAGGGTTTTCTGAATATTGGGTGGGCCAGTCAGGAGCGGGCCTGGGTGGGAGATTGAATATTAACAGCAGACTGACCTGAGAGTCCAGGAGTGTAACATTAAAACTTTCCAATAGCCAAAGGAGCTTAGGTCATGTGGTGTTTCAGGTTAACAATCAGTTTCTATGTCTCTGGTCAAAATCCATTCTTCAGCTTAGGAGATATATGGTGGCTATTAGCACTTTCAAAGGCCCTCTCTTTGTTATAAGTCCAGGCTGGGGAGACAGAGTGCCTGCTGCTCCCTTATTAAATTGATGGTAGTGGGTCCACACAATGATAAGTGTGAGATTCCACAGGATGAGGGTTGAGCTTTATCCTGTAATTACTGCTGGAAGTTTCCAGAACTGTAACAAATCATGTGAACTGGAGCAGCCATGTTTTTGGTCCAGCAATGTCCATTGTCCAATGTCCAATAAGGAGCAAGTAAGGCTTGATTTAAACAGTTCATGATCCCTTTCATGTCTTATGGACATGTCTGTAGCTACTTACTAATTTGTGCACAGCACACTCCCATAAAAGTAATGTGACAATAACCAGATAATCTGTTTTTGTGATGTTAATGGCAAGTGCACAGGGAAAACTCCCTTACTCTTTGAATCATAGAGTGCTTACAGCACAGAATGAGGACATTTGGCCAATTGATTCAATGCTGGCTCTCTATAGAGCCATTCAACCCTGCAAGTTTATTTCCTTCAAGTGCCCTACAAATTTTCTTTTGAAATCATTGATCATCTCCATCCTACCACCCTTGTGTGTAGCGAGTTCCAGGTCATTTGCTTTACTGAGTAAAAAACAATCTTCCTCACATCTCCCCTGCATCTCTTACCCACAAGTCCTTGTACCATCAGCTGAAGGGAGCAGCTTTGCTTTGCCTGTCATAATCTTGTACACCTCGATCAGATCTCCCCACAGTCTCTTTTGCTCCAAGGAGAACAACCCCACATTCTCCAACCTAATCTTGTAACTAAAATCCCTTCATCCCTAGAACCATTCTGGTAAGTCTCCTCTGCACGGTCTGATGGACCCTCACATCCTTCCGAAAGCACGGTGACCAGACTGGATGCAATTTACCAGTTGGGGCCTAACCAAAGCTTTTTAAAGGTTCAAAATAATTTCTCTGTTTTTGTACTGAATATCTCTACTTACGAGGCCCAAGGTCCCATATGCTTTGCTATCCACTCTCAATCTGTCCTGTCACCCTCACAGATCTATGCACATGAACCCCCAGGTCCCCCCATCCCTGCACACTCTAAAACTGTCCCATTTAGTCTATATTGCCTCTCCTTGTACCTTCTGCTAAAATGCATTACCTCATATTTCTCTGTATTAAATTCCATCTACCACTTTGTGCTACCACTATTCTGCTAGCCTCTCTCTGTCCTGTTAAAGTTGATTGGTATCATTCTCACTGTTTGCCCCATCTCCAAGTTTGGTATCTTCAGAAAATTTTGAAATTTTATTCTGTAATCTAACATCCAAGTCGTTTCTATATATCAAAGAAAGCAATGGTCCTAGCACTAATCCCCGAGGAACACCAGCGTCTACCTTCCTCCAGTCTGGAACCATTTTCCACAGCTTGCTCTTTTCTGTCCTTGACCCCATTTTATCTAACATGACATTCCATGAGCCTCAATTTTATTGACCAGACTTTTATGTGGTACTTTGTCAAATGCTTTCTTAAAAACCGCATGGACAACATCCACCGCATTCCCTTCATCAACTTTCTCTATTACTTCAATCAAAAAATTCAGTTAGATTATGCGAGCACAATCTGCCTTTTCCAAATCCAGGCGGGCTCTCCTTAACTGAATCTAAACTCTCCAAGTGCCTGGTGATTTCCGCTCCCCCCCCCCCCCCCAATTATAGGTTCAAAAAACATCCATTAGCTCCACTATCTTTGCTTCTACTGATAGTGTGTCAGCTTCCTCTTCCATTGTAAACCCTGATACAAAGTAGCCAGAAAATATTTTAGCCTTAAAAATATAAAGACAAAAAACTGCGGATGCTGGAAATCCAAAACAAAAACAGAATTACCCGGGAAAACTCAGCAGGTCTGGCAGCATCGGCGGAGAAGAAAAGAGTTGATGTTTCAAGTCCTCATGACTCTTCAACAGAACTGGGTGAATCCAAGGAGAGGGGTGAAATATAAGCTGATTTAAGGTGTGTGTGTGTGTGTGGCGGACGGGGGGGTGTTGGGTGGGGGGAGAGAAGTGGAGGGGGGTGGTATGATTGTAGGGACAAGCAAGCAGTGATAGGAGCAGGTCATCAAAAGATGTCACAGACAAAAGAACAAAAGAACACAGAGGTGTTGAAGGTGGTGATATTATCTAAACGAATGTGCTAATTAAGAATGGATGGTAGGGCACTCATGGTACAGCTGTAGTGGGGGTGGGGGAGCATAAAAGATTTAAAAATAATGGAAATAGGTGGGAAAAGAAAAATCTATATAAATTATTGGAAAAAACAAAAGGAAGGGGTAGGAAACAGAAAGGGGGTGGGGATGGAGGAGGGAGTTCAAGATCTAAAGTTGTTGAATTCAATATTCAGTCCGGAAGGCTGTAAAGGGCCTAGTCGGAAGAGGTGTTGTTCCTCCAGTTTGTGTTGGGCTTCACTGGAACAATGCAGCAAGCCAAGGACAGAAATGTGGGCAAGAGAGCAGGGTGGATTGTTAAAATGGCAAGCGTCAGGGAGTTCTGGATGATGCTTGCGGACAAACCGAAGGTGTTCTGCAAAGCGGTCGCCCAGTTTGCGTTTGGTCTCTCCAATGTAGAGGAGACTGCATTGGGAGCAACGAATACAGTAGACTAATTTGGGGGAAATGTAAGTGAAATGCTGCTTCACTTGAAAGGAGTGTTTGGGCCCTTGGATGGTGAGGAGAGAGGAAGTGAAGGGGCAGGTGCTGCATATTTTGAGTGGGCATGGGGAGGTGCCATAGGTGGGGGTTGAGGAGTAGGGGGTGATGGAGGAGTGGACCAGGGTGTCACAGAGGAAGCGATCCCTATGGAATGCCACTGGGGGGGTGAAGGGGAGATGAGTTTGGTGGTGGCGCAAATGGCGGAGGATGATCCTTTGAATGCGGAGGCTGGTGGGGTGATAAGTGAGGACAAGGGGGACCCTATCATGTTTCTGGGAGGGAGGAGAAGGCGTGAGGGTGGATGCACGGGAGATGGGCCGGACACGGTTGAGGGCCCTGTCAACGACCGTGGGTGGAAAACCTCAGTTAAGGAAGAAGGAGGACATGTCAGAGGAACTGTTTTTGAAGGTAGCATCATCGGAACAGATGCGACGGAAACGAAGGAACTGAGAGAATGGGATGGAGTCCTTACAGGAAGCGGGGTGTGAGGAGCTGTAGTCAAGGTAGCTGTGGGAGTCGGTAGGCTTGTAATGGATATTGGTGGACAGTCTATCACCAGAGATTGAGACAGAGAAGTCAAGGAAGGGAAGGGAAGTGTCAGAAAAGGACCATGTGAAAATGATGGAGGGGAGGAGATTGGAAGCAAAATTAATAAATTTGGAAAAATGTATTAATTTTGCTTCCAATCTCCACCCTGCTTCCTGTAAGGACTCCATCCCATTCTCTCAGTTCCTTTGCCTCCGTTGCATCTGTTCTGATGATGCTACCTTCAAAAACAGTTCCTCTGACATGTCCTCCTTCTTCCTTAACTGAGGTTTTCCACCCACGGTCGTTGACAGGGCCCTCAACCGTGTCCGGCCCATCTCCCGCGCATCCGCCCTCACGCCTTCCCCTCCCTCCTAGAAACATGATAGGGTCCCCCTTGTCCTCACTTATCACCCCACCAGCCTCCGCATTCAAAGGATCATCCACCGCCATTTCCGCCAACTCCAGCATGATGCCACCACTAAACACATCTTCCCTTCACCCACCCCCTGTCGGCATTCCATAGGGATTGTCCCCTCCAGGACACCCTGGTCCACTCCTCCATCACCCCCTACTCCTCAACCCCCACCTATGGCACCTCCCCATGCCCACGCAAAAGATACAACACCGGCCCCTTCACTTCCTCTCTCCTCACTGTGCAAGGGCCCAAACACTCCTTTCAAGTGAAGCAGCATTTCACTTGCATTTCCCCCAACTTAGTCTACTGCATTCGTTGCTCCCAATGTGGTCTCCTCTACATTGGAGAGACCAAACGTAAACTGGGCGACCGCTTTGCAGAACACCTGCGGTCTGTCCGCAAGAATGACCCAAACCTCCCTGTCACTTGCCATTTTAACACTCCACCCTGCTCTCTTGCCCACATGTCTGTCCTTGGCTTGCTGCATTGTTCCAGTGAAGCCCAACGCAAACTGGAGGAACAACACCTCATCTTCCGACTAGGCACTTTACAGCCTTCCGGACTGAATATTGAATTCAACAACTTTAGATCTTGAACTCCCTCCTCCATCCCCACCCCCTTTCTGTTTCTTACCCCTTCCTTTTGTTTTTTCCAATAATTTATATAGATTTTTCTTTTCCCATCTATTTCCATTATTTTTAAATCTTTTATGCCCCCCCCAACCCCACTAGAGCTGTACCTTGAGTGCCCTACCATCCATTCTTAATTAGCACATTCGTTTAGATAATATCACCAACTTCAATACCTCTGTGTTCTTTTGTTCTTTTGTCTGTGACATCTTTTGATGATCTGCTCCTATCACTGCTTGCTTGTCCCTACAACCACACCCCCTGCTCCACTTCTCTCCCCCCATCCAACCCCCCACCCCACCCACCTTAAACCAGCTTATATTTCACCCCTCTCCTTGGATTCACCCAGTTCTGCTGAAGGGTCATGAGGACTCGAAACGTCAACTCTTTTCTTCTCCGTCGCTGCTGCCAAACCTGCTGAGTTTTTCCAGGTAATTATATTTCAGCCTTGCCCTGTGGCTCTCAGCATGTATTTAAGCTAATAGGTCTCACCTGCCTTTTATTCTTTCATGGGATGTGGCCAAAGCCAACATTTGTTGCCCATTCCTAATTGCCCTTGAGCTGAGTGGCTTGCTGCACCATTTCAGAGGGCTGTTTAGAGTCAACCACATGTGGTGAGGCCAGACCAGTAAGGATGGCAGATATCCTTCCTTAAAGGACATTAGTGAACCAAATGGGGTTTCACAACAGTTGACAATGTTTTCATGGTCACCATTACCAAGAGTAGCTTTTCAAATCCCAATTTATTAATTGAATTTAAATTCCGCCAGCTACCGTGATGACATTTGAACCTGTGCCCCCAGAGCATTAGCCTGGGCTTCTTGATTACTAGCCAAGTGACATTACCACTGTGTCACCATCTCCCCCTTTTTGCATACAGTAGAATATTTCTTGGTTCCCTTTCATATTAACTGCCATTCAATTGTTATATTCTCTCCTTACCAGTCTTATTTCCCTCTTCACCTCCCCTCTCAGCTTATTACATTTGGCCTGGTGCTTATTTGAAGAATTCATCGTACACCTTCTTTCTAAGTTTCATCATGATCTCTATCTTCTTCCTCATCTAAGAACCCTGACTTTGGTTTCCCTGCCTCTTCACACTTGTTGGAAGGTGTCTTGTTTGTACCTGAAACATCTCTTCCTTAAAGGTCATCCATTCTTCAAAATAATGTTTCAGGATCTTTATACCCACCCTGAGAGGGTGAACAATGAGTTTAACACCTCATTCAAAGGCACTTAAATGGTACCTCCAACAGAGCAGTAGCCCCTCAGTACTGTACTGGAGTGTCAGCCTAGATTTGTTTACACTCAAGTCCTGGAATGAAATTTTGACCCACAACCTTGTATCTCAGAGGAGATAGGATTATCTACTGAACCACAGCTAGCACTACGCTGGCATTGACACAAGTGAATGAAGTAAGATGGGAGGAAACTGTCAGTAGTCAGCAGATTTAAACAGAATTACTTGGAATAATTTACAATGCAGATTGGTTTAAAAGGCCAAAACTAACATATTCATTTTACTCCCAGATCCAATATTCTGACATATGATGCCTTGTTGTTGACTCAACAAGACACCACAGACCCATTAACTCAGCTACTGAATCAGCATTCACCTGCTCAACAATGGCCAAACAATGCATCCCTGCCCACTGGATCTCCAGTTCTGAAAGGGTGACATTTAACCACAAGTGGGTCAAAGGTTGTGTGCACCCACCTTCATGCCAGCTCTGTAACCCTTTGCCTCAAGGAAATGTCAAAGATAATCCTACAACTGCAATCTACCTTTTACACAACACAGTCCCAGCATGACATTGCCTAACTGCAGTCTATTCCTTTGAGCAGTGGCCAATATTGCACTGTGGAGTATCTTGAAGCATCCTTGTTTTGTGCAAGTGCACACAAGTTTACTGGGCGAGGCACATAACAAAGGAACAAGAGGCAGCCGCTTCGGCTGCTCAACCATTTTAGTAGCCATGGCAGCTTTTTATTTTAATCGATAATACCCCTACTTCCCTACCATTTATCTTCTTTTTAAACACAGGCATTTATGAGCTGCAGGAACAATGTACTCTATACCCTCACAGCCCTTCATGCAGGCAACAGAGCGTGATGGATGCAATTAGCATAGATTCATTTAAGGGTCATAGATGGAGCCATAGAGGTCCACAGCACAGAAAAAGGCCCCTCGGCCCATCGAGTCTGCGCCAGTCAAACAAGTACCTAACTATTCTAATCCCATTTTCCAGCACTAGGCCCATAGCCGTGTATGCCATGGCATCGCAAGTGCACATCCAAATACTTCTTAAATGTTATGAGGGTTTCTGCCTCTACCATCCTTTCAGGCAGTGAGTTCCAGATTCCCACCACCCTCTGGGTGAAAAAATTCTTCCTCACATCCCCTCTAAACCTCTTGCCCCTTACCTTAAATCTATGCCCCCTGGTTATTGACCGCTCCTCCAAGGAGAAAAGTTCCTTCCTGTCTACCCTATCTATACCCCTCATCATTTTATGCACCTCAATCATGTTCCCCCCCCCCTCAATCTCCTCTGCTCCAGGGAAAACAACCCCAGTCTATCCAATCTCTCCTCATAACTAAAACACTCCAGCCCAGGCAACATCCTGGTAAATCTCCTCTGCACTCTCTCTAGTGCAATCACATCCTTCCTATAAATGCGGATTCCGGAACTGCACACAATACTCCAGCTGTGGCCTAATCAGCGTTTTATACAGTTCCAGCATAAGCTCCCTGCTCTTATATTCTATGCCTCGGCTAATAGAGCCAAGTAACCCATATGCCTTCTTAACCACCTTATCTCCCTGTCCTCTACCTTAAGAGACCGGTGGACATGCACACCAAGCTCCCTTTGATCCTCGGTACTTCCCAGGGTCCTACCATTCATCATGTATTCCCGTGCCTTGTTTGTCCTGCCCAAGTGCATCACCTCACACTTATCCGGATTAAATTCCATTTGCCACTGATCAGCCCATCTGACCAACCCGTCTATATCCTCCTGTAATCTAAGGCTACCCTCCTCACTATTTACCACCCCGCCAATTTTTGTGTCATCCGCAAAATTACTGATCAACCCTCCTACATTCAAGTCTAAATTGTTTATATATTCCTCAAAGGACAAGGGACCCAACACCAATCCCTGTGGAACCTCACTGGACACAGGCATCCAGTCACAAAAACAACCCTCAACCATCATCCTCTGCTTCAACCAATTCTGGATCCAATTTGCCAAATTGCCTTGGATTCCATGGGCTCTTACCTTCGTTGTCAGTCTTCCATGCGGGACCTTATCAAAAGCTTTGCTGAAGTCCAAGTCGACTACGTCAAATGTATTGCCCTCATCTACACACCTGGTCACATCTTCGAAAAATTCAATCAAATTGGTCAGACATGACCTCCCCTTAACAAAACCACGCTGACTGTCCTTGATTAATCCCTGCCTCTCCAAATGTAGATTAATTCTGTCCCTCAGAATTGCTTCCAATTGTTTCCTCACCATTAAGGTTAGACTGATTGGCCTGTAATTCCCTGGTTTATCCCTTCCTCCCTTCTTCAATAACGGTACCACATTGGCTGTCCTCCAGTCCTCTGGTACCTCTCCTGTGGCCAGAGGGGTATTGAAAGTTATTGCCAGCACCCCTGCTATCTCCTCCCTCACCTCACTCAACAGACTGGGATACATTTCATCCGGGCCTGGAGATTTATCTACTTTTAAACCTGCCAGACCACTTAGAACCTCCTCCCTTTCTATATTAATTTCTTTAATTATATCACAGTTCTTCTGCCTGATTTCCATATCCACGTTGTCCCTCTCACTTGTGAACACTGACACAAAGTACTCATTTAGAACCCTACCTACATCTTCCGGCTCCACACACAAATTACCACTATGGTCCTTAATGGGCCCTACTCTTTCCCTAGTTAGCCTCTTACTCTTAATGTACTTGTAAAATAACTTTGGATTTTCCTTTATTTTACCTGCCAATGTTTTGTCATGCCCCCTTTTTGCTCTCCTAATTTTCTTTCTAAGTTCCCCCCCTACACATTCTATACTGCTCTAGGGCTTCCACTGTTTTGAGCCCTCAGTATCTGCCATAAGCCTCCCTTTTTCTCTTTATCCAATCCTGCAAATCCCTCGACATCCAGGGTTCCCTGGATTTGTTGGTCTCACCCTTTGTCTTTACTGGATTATGTTGGCCCTGTATGTTCCATGCTGCTTTCCTCCTCAGGTTCCCTCTCCACTGGTTCCATCTCCTGCTGACCCTATCTCTGCTGGTTCCCTCCTGCTGGTTCCCTCTCTGTTGGTCTTATCTCTGCTGGTCTCATCTCTGCTGATCTCATTTCTGCCGGTTCCCTCTCTGCTGGTTCCCTCCTACTGGTTCCCTCTCTGCTGGTCCTAGCTCTGCTGGTCCTAGCTCTGCTGGCCCTATCTCTGCTGGTCTCATCTCTGCTGGTCGCATCTCTGCTGGTCTCATCTCTGCCGGTTCCCTGCTACTGGTTCCCTCTCTGCTGGCCCTATCTCTGCTTGTTCCCTCTCTGCTGTTTCCCTCCTGCTGGTTCCCTCTCTGTGGCGCTATTTCTGTTGGCTCTATCTCTACTGGTTCCCTCCTGCTGGTTTCCTCACTGCTGGTACTATCCCTGTTGGCTCTATCTCTACTGATTCCCTCCTACTGATTCCCTCTCTGCTGGCCCTATCTCTGCTGGCCCTATCTCTGCTGACCCTATCTCTGCTGGCCCTATCTCTGCTGGCCCTATCTCTGCTGTTGTCATCTTGTTGGATAGTGCAATATGGATGTGCAATTATCCACAATAAGCCCATAGATCACAAGAGTTTTGTTCAGAAGTAAACAGACATTCCAGAGGGAGATGCATAGAGAGGCAAAGAGAGCTGATCCACTGACAGAGTCTTCATGGTGTGTGTCCAGAGGGGTGAGTTGGATGGGAGGGCAGCATGAAAGCAGGAAGGTCAAGGAGTACCAAAAAACTGGGGTAGGCAATTGGGAGGGCGGAGCACCTGAGAATGGAGAGGTGAAAGGGGGCATGGGAATAGAAGGGAGGGGTAAATAGAAAAGTAAAAAAAGAGCAAAAGTGGGAATTGATTGCTGGGCTCGGGTCTGCAGCAATAGCCAAAATATGCACATGGACGCAGGGAGAGCCCAAGTTATATGAGACCTAAGACCATAAGACAGAGGAGCAGAATTTAGGCCACTCGGCCCATCGAGTCTGCTCCTCCATTCAATCATGGCTGATAAGTTTCTCAACCCCATTCTCCCGCCTTCTCCCCGTAACCTTTGATCCCCTTACCAATCAAGAACCTATCTATCCCCATCTTAAATACACTCAATGACCTGGCCTCCACAGCCTCCTGTGGCAATGAATTCCATAGATTCACCACTCTCTGGCTAAAGAAGTTTCTCCTCATCTCTGTTCTAAAAGGTCTTCCCTTTACTCTGAGGCTGTGCCCTCAGGTCCTAGTCTCTCTACTAATGGAAACATCTTCCCCACGTCCACTCTATCCAGGCCTTTCAGTATTCTGTAAGTTTCAATCAGATCCCCCCTCATCCTTCTAAACTCCATCGAGTATAGACCCAGAGTCCTCAAACGTTCCTCATATGTTAAGCCTTTCATTCCTGGGATCATTCTCGTGAACCTCCTCTGGACCCTCTCCAGGGCCAGCACATCCTTCCTGAGATACGGGGCCCAAAATTGCTCACAATATTCTAAATGTGGTCTGACCAGAGCCTTATAAAGCCTCAGCAGCACATCCCTGCTTTTATATTCTAGTCCTCTCGAAATAAATGCCAACATTGCATTTGCCTTCCTAACTACCGACTCAACCTGCAAGTTAACCTTAAGAGAATCCTGGACTAGGACTCCCAAGTCCCTTTGCACTCCAGATTTCTGAATTCTCTCCCCATTTAGAAAATAGTCTATGCCTCTATTCTTCCTACCAAAGTGCACGACCTCACACTTCCCCACGTTGTATTCCATCTGCCACTTCTTTGCCATTCTCCTAACCTGTCCAAATCGTTCTGCAGCCTCCCCACCTCCTCAATACTACCTGTCCCTCCACCTATCTTTGCATCATCTGCAAACTTAGCCAGGATGCCCTCTGTTCCTTCATCTAGATCATTAATGTAAAAAGTGAATAGTTGTGGTCCCAACACTGACCCCTGCGGAACTCCACTAGTCACCGGCCGCCATCCTGAGAAGGACCCCCTTATCCCCACTCTCTGCCTCCTGCCAGACAGATAATCTTCTATCCATGCTAGTACCTTGCCTCTAACACCATGGGCTCTTATCTTACTAAGCAGCCTCCTGTGCGGCACCTTGTCAAAGGCCTTCTGGAAGTCCAAATAGCTAACATCCATTGGCTCTCCTTTGTCTAACCTACTCGTTACCTCCTCAAAGAATTCTAACAGATTTGTCAGGCATGACCTCCCCTTGATGAAACCATGCTGACTTTGCCCGATTTTACCATGTACTTCCAAGTATTCTGAAATCTCATCCTTCATAATGGACTCTAAAATCTTACCAACGACTGAGGTCAGGCTAATCGGCCTGTAATTTCCCATCTTTTGCCTCTCTCCCTTCTTAAACAGGGGGGTTACATTAGCGATTTTCCAGTCCTCTGGGACCCTCCCTGACTCCAGTGATTCCTGAAAGATCACCACTAACGCCTCCAATATCTCTTCAGCTATCTCCTTCAGAACTCTGGGGTATAACCCATCTGGACCAGGTGATTTATCCACCTTCAGACCTTTCAGTTTTCCTAGCACCTTCTCCTTGGTAATGGCCACCATACTCACCTCTGCCCCCCGACTCTCTTGAACTTTGGGGATGTCACTCGTGTCTTCCACTGTGAAGACTGACGCAAAGTACTTACTCAGTTCCTCCGCCATTTCTTTGTTCCCCACTACTACTTCTCCAGCGTCATTTTCCAGTGGCCCAATGTCCACTTTTGCCTCTCTCTTATCCTTTATATATCTAAAAAAGCTCTTGCTGTCTTCTTTTATATTACTGGCTAGTGTACCCTCATATTTAATCTTCTCCCTCCTTATTTCTGTTTTAGTTGTCCTCTATTGGTCTTTGTAGGCTTCCCAATCCCCTGGTTTCCCACTGCTCTTCGCCGCATTGTATGCTTTCTCTTTAGCTTTTATGCTGTCCCTGACTTCCCTTGTCAGCCATGGTTGCCTCGTCCTCCCTTTAGTATGCTTCTTCTTCCTAGGGATGAATTTTTGCTGTGTCTCTCAAATTACTCCCAGAAACTCCTGCCATTGCTGTTTCACTGTCTTTCCTACTAGGCTCATCTCCCAGTCAATTCTGGCCAGCTCCTCCCTCATGCCTCTGTAGTTGCCTTTATTCAACTATAATACCGTTACATCTGATTCCAGCTTTTTCCTCTCAAATTGCAGGGTAAATTCTATCACATTATGGTCACTTCCTCCTAAGGGTTCCTTCACCTTAAGCTCCCTTATCAATCTGCCTCATTACACATCACTAAATCTAGAATTGCCTGTTCCCTAGTGGCATCCACCACAAGCTGCTCCAAAAAGCCATCTCGTAGACATTCTACAAATTCCTTTTCTTGGGATCCACTACCAACCTGATTTTCCCACTCTACCTGCATATTGAAATCCCCCATCATCACTGTAACCTTGCCTTTCTTACACACCTTTTCTATTTCCTGGTGTATCTTGTGCCCCACATCCTAACTACTGTCCGGAGGCCGGTACATAATTCCCATTATGGTTTTTTTACCTTTGCAGTTCCTCAACTCTACGCACACAGATTCTACATCATCTGACCCTACGTCATTTCTTGCTGTCAATTTCATTTCATTTCTTACTAACAAAGCAACCCCACGCCCTCTGCCAACCTGCCTATCTTTTAATAGGATGTATATCCTTGGATATTTAGCTCCCAGTCCTGATCCTCTTGCAGCCATGTCTCCGTGATGCCCACCACATCATACCTGCCAATTTCAATCTGCGCCACAAGCTCATTTACCTTATTTTGTACACTGCGTGCATTCAGATACAACACCTTCAGTCCTGTATTTCCCATCCCCTTTCTCATTGTTGTCCCTTTATCTGATGTGCTTGAAGTTAAATTCCTAGCCCTTTCTAAACACTCTGTCCTATTTTGTGTTCTGGAGACTTTAATAGCCTCTCCTGGGCTCTCCTTTCTTTTCAGTTTTTTCATAAATTTTTCATGAAGTTGAATCCACACCCCCACACGCTAACCTGCTGCTTTGTTTCCCATTAGTCATACTTCTTGGAGTTTTACCTTTCCCTTCCCCCCATTTTCTAGTTTAAAGTCCTGTTGACCACCCTATTTACCCTTTTCGCTAGAACATTGGTCCCAGATCGGTTCAGGTGGAGACCATCCCAACGGTACAGATCCCTCCTGTTCCAATACTGATGCCAGTGCCCCACGAAATGGAACCCCTCTTTCCCACACCACTCCTTTAGCCATGTGTTTACTTCCCTTATTCTCGCGTCCCTATGCCAATTTTCATGTGGCTCGGGTCGTAATCCAGAGATTATAACCCTTGAGGACCTGTTCTTTAATTTAGTTCCTAGTTCCTGATTATCCCCAAACAGGTCCTCTTTCCTAGCCTTGCCTATGTTATTTGTCCCGACGTGGACCACAACAACTGGATACTCCCCCTCCCTCTCTAATATCCTTTCAAGCCGGTCAGAAATGTCCCTCACCCTGGCACCAGGCAGGCAACATACTATGCGGGACTCTCGATCCTGCTTACAATGGATGCTGTCAATTCCCCTAATTATAGAATCCTCTACAACTACCACTTGTCTTTTTGCTCCCCCCTCTTGAATGCCCTCCTGTGCCACGGCCTCCCTACAGCCCTCTTCCTCATCCACACAGGGAGCAAGTACTTCATACCTGTTGGACAAGGTCAAGAGCTGAGGCTCCTCTGTTCCTGAACACAGGATGCCTCTACCTGTCTCACTTGCAGTCAAACCCTGCTGTCCCTGACCACTGACCGAACTTGAGGTACTTAATCTACCGGGTGTGACCGCCTCCTGAAACAAAGCGTCCAGGTAACTCTCCCCCTCCCGGACGTGCCGCAGCGTCTGGAGCTCGGACTCCAGCTCCTCAATTCTGAGCCGGAGGTCCTCCAGCAACCAACACTTGCTGCAGATGTGGTCACTGCAGCTCGCAATGGGATCTGCCAGCTCCCACATCATACAGCTACAGCACATCACCTGCCCAGCCATCTCTACTTAGTTAATTAATTTATTATTTTTTTTTTTCAAATTTGGTGCAGATTTCCTACCAACCAATCAGGTCACAGCTTTCCTGTGATGTCACTTTTTCAGTTTTGGCTTCAGTTACTCTGTGCCCCGAGGCCACTGCTCCGGTGCTCCTCCCTCCGAGTCTGCTCCCTGGAGACAAGGCCGCGAAACCCCAAGGTAAGCTAAATTTATACTCACCGCTCCGGTGCTTCTCCCTCCAATACTGCTCCCAGGATTTACTCACCAATCAGCTGCTTTTTCTTTAAAATCCACTTTCAGAAGAGTGTCCATCACAGGTCTGGTACACTCCTCTGCCTCTTCCTCTCTCTTTTTTTTTAGGTTTGAGGAGGAGGGAGGGATGGAAACACAACAGCAGTGTAATGTTTGGGGCTATTTTGTTCTTTGACAGTGGGTCCTCTTCAATTCCCTCCTGAGTCACGGTGTCTGCGGCGACTTCTCCCAGAATGCTTCAGTCACTTCTCACCAGCACCCTCTGTTGGATGCTTTTCCTCCTGTTGAGTTCAAGAGTCCTTCTCCTCGATTCCCTTCTGAGTCACAGTGTCTGTGGCAACTTCTCCCAGAATTTTTTTTTTGAAAAGTATACTTTATTCATAAAATATCTGGAAGAACATTCCAAACCATTTCAAAATCACTATCACAAAAGTACAATCATGTTCAACTTTTACACATGGATCACGAGGTGCATCAATACAATCAATGAATATTACAATCATTTCAATCTGGTCAATGTAGACAATCAGACAATGGTATTGGAGTTATCAACAAAAATCATGTTGCTCTCTGAGGTGCTTCAATACATTTATAATACAATTAGCATTCAGTGCAGATATTCATTTTGAGCTGTACAGCCCGTGGGGCTCTCAACAGTTCCCAGCCCCTCGCTGCTCTATGGCAGAAAGATCTTAGACAGCGACCTTTCCCCATTGGGCCTTTGCAGTGGCTGCCCCAAGCTTTAGTGCGACCCTCAGCCCGTAGTGCTGGACTTTGGAATGTGCCAGTCAGCAACACTTGGTTGGGGACAACTCTTTGCACTGGAAGACCAACAAGTTTCGGGCAGACCAAAGAGCATCTTTCACTGAGTTGATGATCGTCCAGCTGCAGCTGATGTTTGTCTCGGCGTGTGTCCCTGGGAACAGCCCATAGAGCACAGAGTCCTGTGTCACAGAACTGCTCGGGATGAACCTCGACAGAAACCACTGCATCTCTCTCCAGACCTTCTTTGCAAAGACACATTCCACAAGGAGGTGAACAACGGTCTCATCCCCACCACAGCCACCTTGAGGGCAACGTGCAGAAGGGGTGAGACGCCTGGCGTGTAGGAAGGAGCTGACGAGGAGGGCCTTTCTCACCACCAGCCAAGCTACGTCTTGGTGCTTGTTGGAAAGTTCTGGCGATGAGGCATTCTGCCAAATGACTTTGAAAGTCTGCTCGGGGAACCATCCCACAGGAACCACCCTCTCCTTTTCCCGTAGGGCCTCTAAGACGTTACGTGCCGACCACTGTCTGATGGACTTGTGGTCAAAGGTGTTTCTCTGCATAAATTTTTCCACGAGGGACAGGTGGTATGGCACGGTCCAACTACTTGGAGCGTTGCGCAGCAGCATGACCAGACCCATCCTTCACAACACCGGGGACAGGTAGAACCTCAGCACGTAGTGACACTTGGTGTTTGCATACCGAGGGTCTATGCATAGCTTGATGCAGCCACACACAAAGGTGGCCATCAGTATGAGGGCGATGTTGGGCACGTTTTTTCCCCCTTTATCTAGAGGCTTGTACATCACGTCCCTGTGGACACGATCCATTTTCGACCTCCAGATAAAGCGAAAGATGGCTCGGGTGATCGCCATCGCGCAGGAGTCTGGAATGGGCCAGACCTGCGCCACATACAGCAACAGCGAGAGTGCCTCACACCTGATGACCAGGTTTTTACCCACAATGGAGAGGGAGCGTCGCTCCCACATGCCCAGTTTTCTTTTCACCATAGACACTCGCTCCTTCCAGTTTCTAACGCATACCCCGGTCCCTCCGAACCATATCCCCAGCACCTTCAGGCCATCAGCCCTGACAGTGAAGGGGACAAAGGATCGGTCAGCCCAGTTCCCAAAGAACATGGCCTCGCTCTTCCCACGATTTACCTTGGCTCCCGAGGCCAGTTCGAACTGGTCGCAGATGTGGATCAGTCTGCGTACCGACAGCAGATCCGAGCAGAAGATGAACACATCGTCCATGTACAGGGAGGCTTTGACCTGAGTGCCTCCATTGCCTGGGATTGTCACTCCTCTTATGCCCGGATCCTTCCTGATGGACTCAGCAAAGGGTTCTATGCAACACACAAAAAGAACAGGCGAGAGAGGACAGCCCTGCCTGATTCCAGATTTAATAGGAAAGCTATCTGACTCCCACCCATTGATTGAGACTGCGCTATTGATGTTAGTGTAGAGCAGTTGGATCCAATTGCGAATTCCCTCCCCAAACCCCATTTTGTAGAGCTCACCCACCATGTAGGTGTGCGATACTCTGTCAAAGGCCTTCTCCTGATCCAGGCTGATGAGGCAGGTGTCCACACCCCTGTCCTGTACATAGGCAATCGTATCCCTGAGCAGCGCGAGGCTATCAGAGATCTTCCTGCCTGGCACAGTGCAGGTCTGGTCAGGATGGATCACCAATTCCAGAGCAGATTTGACCCGATTGGCGATGACCTTGGACAGAATCTTATAGTCCACATTCAACAGTGAAATGGGTCGCCAATTTCTAATTTCCTCCCTTTCCCCCTTGTGCTTGTAGATGAGGGTGATAATGCCTTTCCTCATGGATTCTGACATGCTGCCGGCCAGGAGCATACTCTCGTACACTTCTAGCAGGTCTGGGCCAATCCAGTCCCACAGAGCCGAATACAACTCCGCCGGCAAGCCGTCGCTTCCGGGAGTTCTACTCTTCTCGAAGGACTCAAGGGCCTTAGTCAGTTCATCAGGAGTTAGCGCTTTGTCCAGGCTCTCCCGTGTACTGTCGTCTAAGACCTCCGTGATGGAAAACAGGAAGGACTGGGAGACCATGCTGTCTGTGGGCTTCACGTCATACAATCCGGCATAAGAGGATTTGCTGATCCTCAAAATGTCGGACTGTGATGACTTTACTGAGCCATCTTCTTCCTTCAGGCTGCTGATCACAGAGCTCTCTCTGTGTACCTTTTGGAAGAAGAAACGTGAGCATGTCTCTTCCTGTTCCACGGAGCGGACTCTGGACCGGTAGATGATCTTGGAGGCCTCTGAGGCAAAGAGCGAGGCTTGCTGGCTCTTCACCTCTTGGAGTTCCTCCTTGACATCGACCCCCATCGACTGCAGCCAGAGCAGGTTCTGGATGTTTTTCTGGAGTTGGGACATTTCCCTCTGTTCCTTTCTAGCTTTCTGGGTGCCTTTGAGGATGAAAAACCTCTTGATGTTTCCTTTGATCGCTTCCCACCGGTGTGTCAGTGACTCAAAGAGGGGTTCACGGTTCTCCAACCTTGGTAATCCCTCTTGAGCTCCTCAATGTTCTCTGGGGTCAGCAGTTGCACGTTTAGCTTCCATACCCCCTGCCAACCCTCTGGTCCTTCTCTAAGTGGCAGTCAGCCAGTAGGAGGCAGTGGTCAGAGAAGAACACCGGCTTGACGTCGGTGGATCTGACTGTGAATGCACGGGACACAAACAGGAAATCTATCCTGGAACAGACGGACCCGTCAGGCCGCGACCAGGTGTATCTACGCTGCGCTCCATCTGCAGGGTTGCTGAAGACGTTGTGCAGCTTGGCATCCTTTACTGTTTCCATCAGGGATCTGGACGTAGCGTCCAATCTGCTGTCGGCCCTGCTGGATTGTCCAGCCGCATCGATGATGCAGTTGAAGTCACCGCCCAGAATGACCGGCCTGGAGGTCGCCAGCAGCAGTGGGAGCTGCTGCAAAACCTCCAGCCGCTCAGACCCTTGTGACGGGGCATAGAAGTTAATTACCCGGAGTGGAGCATTCTTATACATTACGTCTGCTACGAGGAGGCGCCCGCCCACCACCTCCTTAACCTGGGAGACGGTGAAGCTGCCTCCCCGCAGCAGAATCCCCAGGCCGGAGGAACGAGAGTTGTTTCCTCCCGACCAGATCGATGGCCCATGGGACCACCATGGTGACCATTGCCTGTAGGAGCTGAGGTGCGGTATCGCACACTCCTGCAGAAACAACAGGTCAGCTTTGACCTTGGCAAGGTAGTCCAAGGTCGCAACACATCGCGTAGTAGATTTAATGCTACGCACATTTATGGATACAATCTTTAAACCCATTTTAAAGCATTTCGTCTCTTACCAAACCTCTTGTCTCTGAGAGTTCCAGACCTTTGGTCTGCTCCTTCCTGCCCGTGGTGTGCTCAAATTGCTTCACTTGGGATGGGCTGAGGAAGGCGTCCTGAACCTCCCCATTGGAGATGTTCTGCTCGGGTGGCATCTGGGGGTCCGTGCAGAGAGCGGGGTTTGAAATGTCCTCTGTTGGAGAAGCTCCTCCAATCCTCTCCCCCTCTGGGGCGTTGCTGCTCCCAGCTTCCCGGAGCTGGGGTGTGCTGAGCGCCTCACTGCTCCCAGATTCCTGGGGCTGGGGTGTGCTGAGCGCCTCACTGTTCCCAGATTCCTGGGGCTGGGGTACGCTGAGCGCCTCACTGCTCCCAGATTCCTGGGGCTGGGGTGTGCTGAGCGCCTCACTGTTCCCAGATTCCTGGGGCTGGGGTACGCTGAGCGCCTCACTGTTCCCAGATTCCTGGGGCTGGGGTACGCTGAGTGCCTCACTGCTCCCAGATTCCTGGGGCTGGGGTACGCTGAGCGCCTCACTGTTCCCAGATTCCTGGGGCTGGGGTACGCTGAGCGCCTCACTGTTCCCAGATTCCGGGGCTGGGGTACGCTGAGCACCTCACTGTTCCCAGATTCCGGGGCTGGGGTGCGCTGAGCGCCTCACTGTTCACAGATTCCTGGGGCTGGGGTGCGCTGAGCGCCTCACTGTTCCCAGATTCCTGGGGCTGGGGTACGCTGAGCGCCTCACTGCTCCCAGATTCCTGGGGCTGGGGTGTACTGAGCGTCTCACTGCTCCCAGATTCCTGGGGCTGGGGTGTGCTGAGCGCCTCACTGTTCCCAGATTCCGGGGCTGGGGTACGCTGAGCACCTCACTGTTCCCAGATTCCGGGGCTGGGGTGCGCTGAGCGCCTCACTGTTCCCAGATTCCTGGGGCTGGGGTACGCTGAGCGCCTCACTGCTCCCAGATTCCTGGGGCTAGGGTGTACTGAGCGTCTCACTGCTCCCAGATTCCTGGGGCTGGGGTGCGCTGGCCTCTTCGGGCTCTGGGCAAAGTTGGGGTGCGCTGGTCTCCTCATTGTCTCCAATGTTCTGGAGCTCGGGTGTCTCGTCCTCCAACTCCCCAGAGCTTTGCCGCTTCTGCTGTAGGTACCACCCTTTCCCTTCTTCGTCCGAAGAGAAGCTGCTCTTGTTATCCGTGTCGGATGGGAGACACCTCTTGCCTCTTGTCTGGGAAGTGGCTTGGTCCCTTCTTAGCCCCTTCTTCCTTTTGGCTCTCTTCACCAGCTGCCACTCCCCCTGCTGCTTTCCCACTGCTGCCTCCTTCTCCTCCATTGATTCGCTCTCCTGAGGAGTGGGAGGTTCAGGGGGCAGTGCTGTTGATTGGCTGTCTGCTGCCTCAATCTTTTCCTCCACCTTATCTCTCTCTGTGTCCTCCTTTTTCCCGTTGTTCTCACTAGGGGCCTTGGTGGTTGGAGTGTTGCAAGTGTCCTTGGCGGTAGTGACACGAAGCAGTTCTTCTGCTTCCCCCTGGTTGGATTTGGCTGCCTGTGCATAAGTGAGGCAGCATTTGGGGCAGATCCTGTAGAGGTGTCATGCCTTGCCACACAGGTTGCAGCACTTAGCCTGTTTGCAGTCCTTTGTCTGGTGCCCTTCCTGTTTGCAGTTCTTGCAGAGGACGGCACTGCAGTTGGCCGCCACATGACCAGACTTGTCACATGAACAACAAAGTTTGGGCTGCCCAGAGTAGACAAGGTAGCCTCGGCTGCCCCCGATAGCAAAGCTGGAAGGAGGGTGGAGAATGGCTCCCTTATCATCGGTCTTGAGCATTACCTTAACCTGGCGTTTGCATGTCCAAATGCTGAAGGAGTCTCTAACCTCAGAGCAGCTCCCAACCTTGTTGAAGTACCTGGCGAGGAAGGTGAGCACGTCGGCAGCAGGGGCGTGGGGGTTGTAGAGATGCACAGTCACCACACGGTCCCGTTGCAACGGCAAAACAAAGAGCATCTCCACCGTCAGGATCTTCATCTCTGGCTGGTCTCTCTTCTCCTCGAACACCTTCAGGAACTTGACGCAAGCTGCCACATGCTTGAAAGTCACGTTGAAACATCCCGCGCTGGGGGAGTCTTACAGGGAGTAGATCTCCTCTGCTTCAAATCCACACGCCTTCAACAGGATCCGCTTGATGAAGAATGCCCAATCCATGGGTGCTCCTCCTTTGCTGTCC
This sequence comes from Carcharodon carcharias, assembly GCF_017639515.1. Lineage (NCBI taxonomy): Eukaryota > Metazoa > Chordata > Chondrichthyes > Lamniformes > Lamnidae > Carcharodon > Carcharodon carcharias. The sequence goes on from NC_054471.1 coordinate 24,737,724, forward strand.
TTCACCATCACACGAACGGTGTTACGTACCCCATGGTATGGGGCTCGACTGGTTATAGCCATCGCTTCACGACTACACTTGATCTTAGCCAAAAGGCTGACTTCTCCCAGAATGGTTCAGTCACTTCTCACCAGCGCCCTCTGTTGGATATAGATCTGGATACATGAAAATAAGGATACATAAAACTTGACAGTAAATAGGCAATAGGAAATTGATAGTGATAATAGTCCAGACTTAAATTAGGAGGCCCCCCAGTGACAAGAAAACCATTTTCTTTCACTAGGATTGGAAGCTGTTAGCACCAAACCATCAGATATCCTCCAAAAGCAAAACACTACAGATGCTGGAAATCTGAAACAAAAACAGAAAATGCTGGAAAAACTCAGAAGGTCTGGCAGCATCTGTGGAGAGAAAGACGGAGTTAACAGTTCGAGTCCGCCTGACTCTTCATCAGATTTTTGAAACTGTCGGCTGTTATAGAAACAGAGAACCAGCTAGAACTGCCCTGGTCCTGAGTGACTATCCACAAAGTGAATCTACTGGCCATCTGCATGGGCTCTCCTGTATAGGAGGGGTGGGGAGGGTGATGGGGGGATGGGGGTGGGGTCAGGGGGAGACGATCCTGCCTTGGACCCCACCCCTAACCGGAGCCTCAAATGTGGAACTCCAGGGGTGCGGAATAGAGTCGAACTCCTGAGGGTGTGGGGGAAGGTCAGACACTCAGCAGGTGGGTGGGAGAAGGAGGAAGATGAGGAAAGACAATATAAATTAGCCTTAAGTAACTGCTCACAAATCTGGAAATGTAGGCCCCTTACCCTGAGGCTGTCCATTTTATTTCAAACCAGTTCACAAAGGTGCAGACACTCTCATCAATTAAAGAAGCATCTTCGTTTAAAGTAGGGCAATATATTAAATGTTTAACAAATTACTAAAAGGAATAAACACCCAGGAATGATTGAAGCCCTTGTGCTCATGCGCTGACATAGTGGGAGCTGTAATTCTGTTCTGGGTCTACACGCTGCTCCCTACACATTTGATTGGTTGTGCCTGCACCTAGGCCCAATAAAGATGACAGGAGCTGCTTGCAGCCTGTCCTGTGTGGACCGCGCCAGCAGGGAGGGACACAGCCAGCCATACCAATCCAGCAGGCATGAGAGGACTGCTCGGCAGATACTCTCACCAATGAAGGCTGTGGGAGGGGCCGCTTGCCCTCTCCTGAGGTAGCAGCTTGTAGCTGACCATGTTCACTCCACAGTGCGGAAGGGAGTGTCAGAGCCAGTGGGCCCTCTTGAATTGCAAGGCAGCAGGGGAAAGTATTTTGCCCCCAGGTGGGTGGACTGGCACCTGGTCAGAGTGTAGCAGCGGGCAGCGGATGTGCCAGACCAGGAGGCTCATGGTAGCTGCCTCTGTGATGCACCAGTCTGTTGAATTTCCTGTTTAATCTGAATTTGTTGTAGATTCTCCCACAAGAGAAAACATCCTCTCCACATCCACCATGTTTACTCTTCTAATCCCCAGCAGATACAAGCCTAGTCTGTCCAGCCTTTCCTCATAAAACAACCCACCCATTCCAGGGATTAGTCTGGTAAACCTTCCCTGAACTGCTTCCAATGCATTTACATCCTTCCTTAAATAAGGAGACCACTACTCTACGCAGTTCTCCAAATGTGGTCTCACAAGTGCTCTATATAATTGAAGCATAACCTTCCTACTTTTCTATAATATGCTAGTAGCTTTCTTAATTACTTACCGTACCTGCATACTAGCCCTTTGCAATTCATGCACCAGACATCCAGATCCCTCTGAATATCAGACTCTGCAATCTCTCACCATTTAGACAATATATTTCTTTTTTATTCTTCCTGCCAAAATGGACAATTTCACATTTTCCCACATTATACTTTATTTGCCAGATCTTTGCCCACTCACTTAACCTATCTATATCTGTTTGTAGCCTCCTTATGACCTCTTCACAATTTACTTTCCTGCCTATCTTTGTGTCATCAGTAAATTTGGCAACCATCCCATCCATCCCTTCATCCAAGTCATTTATATAAATTGTAAACAGTTGAGGTCCCAGCAATGATGCCTGTGGCACACCACTCGTTACATCTTACAACCTGAAAAAGAGCCATTTATGCCTACTCTCTGCTTCCTGTTAGCCAGTCAATCTTCTATCCATGCCAATATGTTACCTCCTACACCATGAGCTTTTATTTTCCACAATAACCTTTGATGTGACACCTTATGAAATGCCTTCTGGAAATCTAAGTACAGTACATCCACCAGGTCCCCTTTATCCACAGCACATGTTACTTCCTCAAAGAACTGCATTGAGTTGGTGAAACATGATTTCCCTTTCACAAAACCATGTTGACTCTGCCTGATGACCTTGAACTTATTTAAGTGCCCTGCTATAGCTTCTTTAATAATAGCTTCTAACATTTTCCCTATGATTGATGTTAAGCAAACTGGCCTGTAGATTCCCACTTTCTGTCTCCCTCCCTTTTTGAGTAAAGGAGTTACATTTGCTTTTTTCCAATCTAATGTGATCTTCCCCGAATCAAGGGAGTTTCAGAAAATTAAAACCAATGCATCAACTATCTCACTGGCCACTTCTTTTAAGACCCTAGGATGATGTCCATCAGGGCTCAGGCACTTGTTAACCCGCAGCTCCAACAATTTACTCAGTACCACTTTCCTGGTGATTATACTTTTCCTGAGTTCCTCCCTCCCTTCCATTTCCTGATTTATAGCTGCTTCTGGGATGTTACTTGTATCCTCCATAGTGAAAACTAATGCAAAATACCTGATCAATTCATCTGCCATTTCCTTGTTTTCCATTATCAATTCTCCAGACTCACTTTCTATAGGACCAACGCTCACTGAAGATGCAGAAAATTTGGAATTATTTTAAAGTGCCAGCCAGGACCAGCAGCTAGGGCACCAAAGCAGACACAGACAATCACAGTCTTACATGAAAGCTAAAAGCCTGTACAAAGGGCTCAGCTGTAAATTTGCAATTAGGAAATGGGAGACACACACGGGCGGGGACACAGGGTGACTCGATCAAGAAACGGGGAAGGCCATTTCACACCATCTGATAGCCTTGAACCACATCCAGTCAGCCCCTGTAAACCGTTTATATAGAACAAACATACGTTCTTTGCTATCTCCCAAAAGGACAATGTTTAGTCTTTGCACTGTAATTACTGTACAAGAACACAATTATCAGCCCACCAGGGGGGTCATTGCTGTGGCCTTTCTCTAACTAACACCATTAATTCGTAACTGATAGTAAAATAATATATAAACTCTGCTCATTTGAACCTCGGTGGAGAAGCGCCTGGATTGCCCAGTGTCTACTCCCCGCATGCGGAATAAAGAAGCCACTTGAATACTGCATCTGGACTTCGAGAGTTAAAATTTTGTGCCAGAGTACTCATCGGACCTTTCATCACTTTGTTAACTCTTTTCTTTTTTAAGTATTTATCGAAACTCTTACTATCTATTTTTATATTTCTGGCTAGCTTTCTCTCGTACTCTAATTTTTCTCTCCTTATTAATCTTTTAGTTATCCTCTGCTGTTCCATATATTCTGTCCAAGCTTCTGGCCTACCGCCTATTTTTGCACAATTGTATATTTTTTCTTTAAGTTTGATGCTATCTTTAACCTTTCTAGTTAACCACGGATGGTGTGTCTGTCCCTTGGACTTTTTCTTACTCATTGGAATGTATTATTCTGTGTATTCTGAACTATCCCCTTAAATATATGCCACTGCATCTCCATTGACCTATCGCTTAACTTAATTTTCCAATTCACTTTAGCCAGCTCTGCTTTTATGCCCTCATAATTGCCCTAATTTAAGTTTAAAAACACAGTTTCGGATCCACTCCTCTCTCCCTCAAATTGAATGTAAAATTCAATTGTATTATGGTCACTGCTACCTAGGGGCAGCTTCACTATGAGATCATTAATTAACCCCATCTCATTGTACAATACCAGGTCTAGTATAGCCTGCTCTCTGGTTAGCTCCAGAACATGATGCTCTAAGAAACAATCCTGAAAACATTCTATGAACTCTTCATCTAGGCTATCCTTTGCCCATCTGACTATCCCAGTCTAGATGTACATTAAATCTTCCCATGATTATCGCCGTGCCTTTCTGACAAGCTCCCATTATTTCTTCCTTTATGCTCCACCCTACCATGTGGTTACTGTTAGGAAGCCTGTACACAGCTCCCACAAGTGACTTCTTGCCTTTACCATTTCTCATCTCTACCCAAACTGTTTCTACATCCTGGTTTCCTGAACTTAGATCATCCCTCTCTATTGTGCTAAAATCATCATTAACTAACAGAGCTACCCCTCCACTTTTTCATCGCTTCCTGTCCTTCCTAAATGTCCTATACCCTTTAATATTCAGGTCCTAATCCATGTTCTCCTGCAGCGATGACTCTGTAATGGCTATCAAATTGTAATTATTTATTTCTATGTGCGCTCTCAGTTCATCTGTTTTGTTTCGAATACTTCGTACATTCAGATACAACTTTTAGTTTTATCCTTTTATTCTTTTTATAATCTCTCGTCTCATCTGTTGATTGACTGTTAGATTTGTACTTTCTATCCCTTCCTGTCACAATCTGTTCTTCATTTCCCATATTAATACCTTTCCCTTTTGCCTTGTATCTACTCTTTGGTTTACCACATCTTCCCAAATTTGATCCCTTTTCTCCACTACTTCCCTAGTTATATGGCTCGCAAGAACACCTGTCCCAGCACTGTCCAGGTGTAGATCACCCCAGTGGTATAGATCCCACTTTCCCCAGTGCTCCATGAACTAGAACCCACTTCTGCAGCACCAGGCATTCATCTCCCTTATCTGATTTGTCCTGTGCCATTTGCACACGGTTCAGGTAATAATCCAGAGATTAGGAGTATCTGCTTCTTAATTTGGTATCAAGCTCATCATACTGACAATGCAGAACCTCCTTCTTTGTCCTGCCAATGTCATCAGTAACATGGACCATGATGACTAGGTCCTCCCCCTCCCACTGCAAGTTCCTCACCATCACCAGGCAGATGTCCCGAAACCTGGCACTGGGCAGGCAACATCAGCCATCTGGATACCCGATCATTGCAACAGAGAATAGTATCAATCCCTCTGACTATACTGTTCCCTACTACCATTACATTCCTTGTAACTCCCCCCACTTGAATGGCTTCCTGTACCATGGTGTCAAGGTCAGTCAGCTCATCCACCCTGCAACCCCCACTCTCACCCAAAAAAGCTGAAAACGCCTCAAACCTGTTGGACAATTGCAAGGGCCGAGGCTCCTGCACTCCTGCCCTCTGGGTCCCCTTACCTGCCTCACTTACAGTCACACCTTCCTGTCCCTGACCACTGACCAAATCAGAAGACCCTATCCTAAGGGGTGTGACCACCTCCTGGAATAAAGTGTCCAGGTAACTTTTCCCCCTCCCTGATATGCCGCAGTGTCTGCAGCTCGGCCTCCAGCTCAATACCTCGGAGCTGAATTTCCTGCAGCCGCAAAAACTTACTGCGCATGTGTTTCTCTGGGTCACACCGGTATCCAGAAGCTCCCACATCCTGCAATTGCAGCACATCACCTGCCCTGATATCTCCAATATGTGTTAATTAATTGCTAATTAATTTATTATCATTACTAAAGCTTACACTTCCCAAGAGGTTCCGGCACGGCCAGGAAACTTTACAATTCTGATAACACAACACATTACTTACAATACTGATAAAACTAACAATCTCAGTTACTGATTTACCTGCTCCTTCTGCTGCACCAAAGTGGAAATCAAATACTGGAGGCTGAAAAATAATAGAAAGGAAAAGCACCTTCTCCCCATCCTTCACCAAACTCCACACTCAGCACACTTTACATCCCGCAGCGAGCCTGACATAAAGCACCTCTTTCCCCCCATACACTGAATTCCAGCTTTGAACCAAATTCCCAAGTATATTCACAGTCTCTGTCTCATTTAGGCCAATGTATCCCCTCTGTGACCATATGATGTAAGGAGTCTGTAAATTCAACCATCAACCCTGTGTTTGCTGGCCTAAACTGACTCCCAGTGGCAATATCATGATTTTAATACTTCATTCACGTTTTCAAATCCTTACCTCACCCCTTCCCATCTCCACCACCTACTCCAGCCCTGCAACTGTCAGAAATCTCTTTGTTCTTCCAATTCTGGCCTCTTGCACATCCCCAATTTTAATCACTATCATTAGCATCCAATCAGAGAATTCCACCCTAAAATTCTCCATCCTGCATCAACTCTCATCCTTTGTCTAAAAGCTGCCTCTTTAATTAAACTTGTCCTAGTGTCTCATTAGCTGAGTCAGTGTCAATTGTTCAATAATTGTTCCTGTGAAGCACCTTGAGTGCTTTAGTTAAGCTAATGGTGCGATATAAAATATGAAAACAGTAATCAGCAACTAAATTGAGGAAGGTTATTCAATATTTGGGTGTGATGCTTCATTGCAGGGCTGACTCACCCTAATCTCTTGTGGATCATTTTCAAATATAAAAGTTGTTTATTTCTCAGGAAATGAAGGAATAGGAACAGGAATCTGCCAGACAGCCCAAAGAGCTTGGTTCACCTTTCAATACGATCCTGGCTGACTTTGGGCTTCAGCTCCCATTTTCCTGCTCACTCCCCATATCCCTTAACTCCCTGAGAGACCATATATCTGTCTATCCTGGCCTTAAATATATTCACAATCCTCTGGAGCAGAGAATTCAAAAGATACACAAGCTTTTGAGTGAAATAATTTCTCCTCATCTCAGTCCAAAATGATTGGCCCCTTATCCTGTGACTGTGCTCCCGTGTTTTAGACTCCCCAGCCAGTGGAAACAATCTCTGTGTCCACTCGATCAAGTGTCTTCAGAGTTTTGTAGGTTTCAATGAGATCACCTCTCATTCTCCTGAACTCCAGAGAATATAAACCCAATTTACTCAGCCTCTCTTCATAGGACAACCCCCTCATCCCAATTTAGCGACTCTTCACTGTAGCGCCTCCAATGCGAGTATATCCTTTCTTAAATGTGGAGACCAAAACTGCACACAGTATTCCAAATTTGGCCTCGCCAAAACCCTGAACAACTGTAGCAAGACTTCTTTCCCCTTATACTCCAATCCCCTTGTAATAAAGGCCAACATGCTGTTTACCTTCCTAATTGCTTGCTGCTCCTGCATGCTGACTTTCTGCATTCCCTGTACAAGCACACCCAGGTCTCTCTGAACATCCACACTTACAAATTTTTCACCTTTTAAAAAATATTCTGCTTTTTTATTCTTACGACCAAAGTGACTAACTTCACATTTCCTTACATTATACTCTATCTACCATCTTGTTGCACACTCACTTAACCTGTTTATATCTCTTTGCAACCTCTGTATCCTCCCTACAGCTTGCTTTTCCACCAAGTTTGGTGTCACCAGCAAACTTAAATACATTACTCTCTCTCTACATCTAAGTCATTAACGTAAATAGCTGAGGCCCCAGCGCTAGCCTTTGCAACACTCCACTATTCACTGCCTGCCAACTTGTAAAAGCCCAGTTTCTGTTTTCTATCCATTAACCAATTGCTTAGCGTGGGACTCTCTAGACAGGTCAGAGGTCTTGGCTGAAGGAGGAAATGGTGGCCTAGTGACAATGTCACTCAGTTAGTAATTGCAAGGCCCAGGCTAATGCCCTGGAGACATGGGTTCAAATCTCACCATGGCAGTTGGCTGAATTTAAATTCAATTAATAAAATCTGGAATATAAAGCTAATCTCAGTGATGGTAACCATGACAACTATCACTGACTGTTGTAAAAACCCATCCAGTTCACTAATGTCCTTCAGGCTAGGAAATCTGCCATCCTTACCTGGTCTGGCCTACATGTGACTCTACATCCACAGCAGTCTGGTTGATTCTTAGCTGCCCTCTGAAATGGCCAAGCAAGTGAGTTTAAGGGCAATTGGGGAAGGGCAACAAAGGCTGGCCTTGCCAGTGACACCACATCCCATGAAAGAATAAAGGACAATAAATGAAGGGAGAAGTACGTAGGCTGAGTGAGTATGTGCTGAGTAGGCACTCAAAGTTGTTCACTGGGAAGTTAGGTAAGCTCCTGCATGTTAAGGAAAGGTAACTGTGAAAGAAGGTGTGACTCTAATCAGAACGAAGCCATGCACTGAAAGGGTAAGAGTTGGATTGCCTCCAAAAATGCTGAGTCTCAACATTAGTCCCACACAGTGGGAAGAGTTTCACCCCAGTCGGGGGAGTTGTGTGGGGGCAGGCGCAAAGCTGATTGGCGCCCCCGGTCAGGTCTGTGCTGCCATTTTACATGGGTAGGCCAATGAAGGCCCACCCGGTGTGACGTGTGCCCAGAAGCGCTGAGCGCTCCCTGTGTGGGCGGCGGGGGTGGGGGGGGGGTGGTTGGGGTGGATTCCCTGAGTCGGGGCCTGTGCTCTTTCACGCACATGCAGGAAAGAGTGCAGAAATCTCCCTGAGGCACAGATCTGACTCAGGGAGGTTAGTTTAAGTTTTAAAAATTTAAATATTTAAAAATTTTAGAACATGCCCCCTCATATGACAGTGTCACATGAGCTGGGACATGTCACAGAATCAGAGAATCACACAGTGCAGAAGAGGCCCTTTGGCCCATCGAGTCTGCACCGACACGTGAGAAACACCTGACCTACCTACCTAATCCCATTTACCAGCACTTGGCCCATAGCCTTGAATGTTATGACGTGCCAAGTGCTCATCCAGGTACTTTTTAAAGGATGTGAGGCAACCCACCTCCACCACCCTCCCAGGCAGTGCATTCCAGACTGTCACCACCCTCTGGGTAAAATGTCAATGAAAATTAATGAAAAAATTTATTTAATTTATAAGCCCTTCATGAAACCTCATCCCGCCCATAGATAATGTTCCATGAAAAATGCAAAGGTCGCCTGGGCTCTTTGCCTGCACGCCAACTTTAAGGTTGGATGGACAGCTCAGTTTATTACTTTAATTGATTTTTAAATGGCCTCAACAGGCCTTTGATAGTTCGGCAGGCACACAGCTGATTTGGTTGCACGCCCGCCGAACTGAAAATCTAAATGACGCGCGGTGATGCCAGGACACCCACCCGACATCACCGTGTGTCATTTTACACCTCGGTGAGCGGGCCGCACCCCTGCTCACCCAGCCAAAAATTCAAGCCAGTGAGTGGAGTTCAGCCATCGTATTTCCAAAAAAGGATAGTACAGTTTGATTATGCAACAATTACAAGAGCGCCATTAACCCATGAGCCCTGTGACAGCCCTGACCATATGTGGACACATTGTCACATTTGAGTGGGAGAATAGTATTTTTCAGGTTAGACCTGGCACATGCCTATAATCAGTTAGAGACAGATGAAGAGTCAAAGGAGTACTTGGTATTTTCCACCAGTAAAGGTCTCTTCCAACTGAAATTGATTGGTATATGGCAGTGCTACCGTACCAGCTATTTGGCAGATTGCAATAGAACAGGTTCTTCGAGGACTGCCCAGGGTACAGTTATACCTGGATGATATTTTGGTCACAGGTCAGTATCAAGGGAAGCACATGTCAAACCTAGTGAGGCCTGAAGCTGAAGAAAGGAGTGTGGATGTATGTGCGACTCGGGACCCAGGATAGATGCGCAGGGAGTACTCAAAGAGATGCCAACTTTAAGACTTTCTTAATAACATACCCCAAAACTCACAAATCACCCCAATAATCCACACAAATTAAGGCTTTTCATCACAAACCTTATGTAAGGTAAAATTTGGTAATTTAAGCCCTGTTAATTACACAAATATACCAACAAGGTGAAGTCTAAAAGCATTTTCCTTTGAACTGTGTATTTAATGTTATAAACAAATCCTGGTAGGTACGTTGCCCAGCTTTGTATTTACTCAGCTGCAGCTTGGGGAGGTGTTGGCCTCGTGATATTGTCACTGGATAAGTAACCCAGACATCCAGGGTAATGCCCTGGGGACCTGGGATCAAATCACACCACAGCAGATGGTGGAATTTGAATTCAATAAAAATCTGGAATTAAAACTCTGATGATGACCATGAAACCATTGCTGATAGTTATAAAAACCTGTCTGGTTCACTAATGTCCTTTAGGGAAGGAAATCTGCTGTCCTTATCTGGTCTGGCCACATGTGACTCCAGACCCACAGCAATGTGGTTGACTATTAAATGCTCTTTGAACTAGGGCAACTAGGGACAGGCAATAAATGCTGGCCTAGCCAGTGATGCACACATCCCATGAGCAAATTTAAAAAAGCTAATCCTTTGTGTGGGCTGAACAAAGCGGTTAGTGGTTTGTTATCTGTACTGAGTGCCAGTTTGTGTCCAAGCATATCAAACCTTCACAAACATGACAGCCAAAGCTTCACGTTCTCTCCAAGGATATTTCTGTTCAGTCTTTGATGACATGCTTGTCACAAACTGTATTGGCATTTTGTCTCCATTGGGACACGCGTGTGAAAGTCAGGAAAGAGAATACAGCAAATTGAAAACATGCTTAGACCTACAGATGTGTCTACCTCAAGTAGACATGGGTAGGCATAATTATTATTGGAAATATGTATCAAATCTAGCACGTAAAATTGTGCCATTGACCATTTTTTTATTCATCCGTGGGATGTGGGCTTCACTGGCTGGGCCAGCATTTATTGCCCATCCCTAATTGCCCTTGAAAAGGTGGTGGTGAGCTGCCTTCTTGAACTGCTGCAGTCCAGGTGCAGTCTGGTATAGGTACTCCCACAGTGCTGTTAGGAAGGGAGTTCCAGGATTTTGATCCAGCGACAGTGAAGGAACAGAGATATATTTCCAAGTCAGGATGGTGTGTGACATGGAGGCGAACTTCCAGGTGGTGGCATTCCCATCTATCTGCTGTCCTTGTCCTTCTAGATGGTAGTGGTTGTGGGTTTGGAAGGTGCTGTCTAAAGAGCCTTGGTGAATTCCTGCAGTGCATCTTGTAGAGGGTACACACTGCTGCTAATATGCATCGGTGGTGGAGGGAGTGAATGTTTATGGATGTGGTGCCAATTAAGTGGGATGCTTTGTCCTGGACAGTGTTAAGCTTCTTGAGTGTTGTGGGAGCTGCACTCATCCAGGTAAATGGGGAGTATTCCATCACACTCCTGACTTGTGCCTTGTAGATGCTAGGCAGGCTCTAGGGAGGCAGGAGGTGAGTTATTCTCTGCAGAATTTCCGGCCTCTGACCTGCTCTTGTAGCCGCTGTATGTAGATGGCTAGTCCAGTTCAATCAATGGTAGCCCCCAGGATGTTGATAATGGGTTATTCAGCAATGGTAATCCCATTGAATGTCAAGGGGCAATGGTTGGACTCTCTCTTGTTGGAGATGGTCATTGCCTGGCACTTGTGTGGTATGAATATTACTTGCCACTTGTCTGCCCAAGCCTGGATATGGTCCAGGTCTTGCTGCATTTGGACATGGACTGCTTCAGTATCTGAGAAGTAGCAAATGGTGCTGAACATTGTGCAATCATCAGCGACCTTATGATGGAAGGAAGGTCATTGATGAAGCAGCTAAAGATGGTTGGGCCTAGGACACTACCCTGAGGAACTCCTGCAGTGATGCCCTGGAGCTGAGATGACTAATCTCCAACAACCATAACCATCTTCCTTTGTGCTAGGTATGACTCCAACCAGTGGAGAGTTTTCCCCCGATTCCCATTGTCTCCAATTTTGCTAGGGCTCCTTGATGCCGCACTCGGTCAAATGCTGCCTTGATGTCAAGGGCAGTCACTCTCACCTCACCTTGGGAATTCAGTTCTTTTGTCCAAGTTTGAGCCAAGGCTGTAATGAGGTCAGGAGCTGAATGACCCTGGCAGAACCCAAACTGGGCATCGGTGAGCAGGTTATTGCTAAGCAAGTGCCACTTGATAGCACTGTTGATGACCCCTTCCATTACTTTACTGATGATGGAGAGTAGACTAATGGGGCAGTAACTGGGCGTGTTGGATTTGTCCTGCTTTTTGAGTACTGGACATACCAGGGCAATTTTCCACATTTCCGGCTACATGCCAGTGTTGTAGCTGTACTGGAACAACTTGGCTAGGGGCACGACAAGTTCTGGGGCCCAAGTCTTCAGCAATATTGCCGGAATATTGTCAGAGCCCATAGCCTTTGCAGTATCCAGTGCCTTCATCCGTTTCTTGATATCACGTGGACTGAATCAAGTTGGCTGAAGACTGGCATCTATGATGCTGGGGACCTCTGGAGGAGGCCGAGATGGATCATCGGCACTTTTGGCTGAAGGTTGTAGCCAATGCTTGAGCCTTATCTTTTACTCTGAGGCTAGAGAAGACCCGAAAATATGAGTGATCACAAGAAGCAAAGGATGGATTTGTATGATCAAAGTAGTTGCTTCGAGAGTCAGAGTTTTTGACAGACTTTGACCCAGAGATATCAATAACAATAGCTGCAGATGCAAGTCCTATTGGGGTACAAGCAATTCTTTCACATGGAGGGAGGGTCATTGACGAAGCAGCTGAAGATGGTTTGACCGAGGACACTACCCTGAGGAACTCCTGCAGTCTTGAGGCTAAAATGATTGGACTCCAACAACCACAACTATGTCCCTTTGTGCTGGTTATGACTTCACTTGTGGAGGATTTTCCTCCTGATTCTCATTGATTCCAGTGTTGCTAGGGCTCCTCAATGCCACACTCAGTCAAACGATACCTTGATGTCAAGGGCAGTAACCCTCACTTCACCTCTTGAATTCAGTTCTTTTGTCCATGTTTGGAACAAGGCTGCAATGGGAACTGGAGCCTGGCACAGCCTAGCAGTGGTGAGCAGGTTATTGATGAGTAAGTGTTGTTTGTGTGATGACCCTTGTGTTTTGGGAAAAAGCCTTTATTTTCGTTTGAGAATGTCCCTTTAATACCAAATTGGAACTGGGGAGAATTCTGGAAAGGGTATAATTGGACTTCCTAGCAAGCATTTTAGTTGTGAGAAATGAACATGTGACCTGAGATAGTTATGGGGACGAAAGTTAAAAAGCAAAGCGTAAACAGACAGTTATTTGGAATATTGAATTACAGCTAGTCTCAGATTCTGCAGGTCAGAACAGGTCCTGGTGAAGAACCAGGGAGAATAGAGCAGAGACTGTGTTGTCATGTGTGTTGTACAGTTGGAAAGCACAGAGAGCTGAAGACAGGGAGAGCGGGGGCTGTGGATTGGACAAGATCCCCATTGCTGCTGTTTCAGTTTTACCAGAGCCAACCTGACCATTTAAAGGCATTGGAGAAGGGACTCCCTGGGTATTCTGTGCTAACCGGACTGTTGTGAGTCTAGCTGGGGAGGTTTTGCAGGATTGTATTGTTTCATCTGGGAACTTCAGGTGGAATATAGCTTCTGGTGAAACTGACTCAAGGACTAAATCCATTGAGTGAAAAGTGAGGAATTCTACATACCAGAGGCTGAGTTGGAAAGACTTTAAGATTTCATGTGGTGCCATGTTTGTGCTGGAAGTGATGCGGGTTCTTGTAAATATCTTTGTTGTATCAACTATTTGAAGTGAAACCTCGTACAGCAGTGTTCTTTTTGTTGGCCTTGTGCGAGATTCCTTGCTTTTTCAAACAGAAAACTGATCCATTTGTAGTGAGCTTTTCTTGCATCCCCTCACACAAGTTCACAGTTGTGGACCGCAGTCAAAAGAAAATATCAGCTTTTCCCCAAAGCACGAGGGTCATCACACCTGATAGCACTGTCGACAACACCTTCCATCACTTTGCTGATGATCAAGAGTGGGCTGATGGGGCGGTAATTGGCTAGATTGGATTTGTCCTGCTTTTTGTAGACAGGACAACCCTGGGCAATTTTCCACATTGTCAGGTTGTATTGTAGCTGTACGGGGACAACTTGGTTAGGGGTACAGCTAGCTCTGGAACACAAACCTACAGTATTACTGCTGGGATGTTGTCAGGGCCCATAGCCTATGCAACATCTAGTGCCTTCAGCTGTTTCTTGATCACACGTGAAGTGAATGGAAATAGCTGAAGACTGGCTCTTTAGCTCTGAAGAAGGGTCATACACACTCGAAACATTAACTCTATTTCTCTCTCCACCGATGCTGCCAGACCTGCTGAGCTTTTCCAGCATTTTCTGTTTTTGTTTCAGATTTCCAGCTTCTGCAGTATTTTGCTTTTATATAGTTATAATTATGGGCATCTGCGATGCTAGGTACCTCAAGAGGAGGCTGAAATGAATCATCCACCTGGCGCTTCTGGCTGAAGATGATTGCGAATGCTTTAGCTTTGCCTTTGGCACTGATGTGCAGGGCTGCCCCATCATCAAGGATGGGGTTATTTGTGGATTCTCCTCTTCCCATTAGTTGTTTAATTGTCCACCACCATTCACGACTGAGTGTGGCAGGACTGCAGAGTTTTGGTCCGATCAGTTGGTTGTGGGGTCGCTTAGTGTGCCTGCAGCATGCTGCTTCTACTTTTTAGCATGCATGTTATGTAGCCCTTTGCTGTAGCTTCACCAGTTTCGGGGCTGCCCCTGACATGCTGTCCTGCACTCTTCCTTGAACCAGAGTTGATGCTCCGGCTTGTTGGTAATGGTAGAGAGAGGTATATGCTGGGCCTAGAAGTTACAGATCATGGATGAACACAAAGATAAAAGCAAAAAACTGCGGATGCTGGAAATCCAAAACAAAAACAAAACTACCTGGAAAAACGCAGCAGGTCTGGCAGCATCTGCGGAGAGGAACACAGCTAACGTTTCGAGTCCGAATGACCCTTCAACAGAACTAAGTGAAAATAGAAAAGAGGTGAAATATAAGCTGGTTTAAGGTGGTGGAGGTGGGGGGGGAGTTGGGAAAAGTAGAGCTGGATAGAGGGCCAGTGATAGGTGGAGATAGCCAAAAGATGTCACAGACAAAAAGCACAAAGAGGTGTTGAAGGTGGTGATATTATCTGAGGAATCTGCTAATTAAGGGTAGAAAGCAGGACAAACAAGGTACAGATAGCCCTAGTGGGAGTGGGGTGAAGGAATCGAAAAAGGCTAAAAGGTAGAGATAAAACAATGGATGGAAATACATTTAAGAATAATGGAAATAGGTGGGAAAAGAAAAATCTATATAAATTATTGGAAAAAACAAAAAGGAGGAGGATCGGAAAGGGGGTGGGGATGGAGGAGAGAGTTCATGATCTAAAATTGTTGAACTCAATATTCAGTCCGGAAGGCTGTAAAATGCCTAGTTGGAAGATGAGGTGCTGTTCCTCCAGTTTGTGTTGAGCTTCACTGGAACAATGCAGCAGGCCAAAGACGGACATGTAGGCATGAGAGCAGGGTGGAGTGTTGAAATGGCAAGTGACAGGGAGGTCTGGGTCATGCTTGCGGACAGACCAAAGGTGTTCTGCAAAGCGGTCACCCAGTCTGCGTTTGGTCTCTCCAATGTAGAGAAAACCACATTGGGAGCAACGAATGCAGTAGACTAAATTGAGGGAAGTGCAAGTGAAATGCTGCTTCACTTGAAAGGAGTGTTCAACCTCGCAGAGGCTGAGCGTCAACTCGCAGACACTTCCTCCTACCTCTCCCTGGACCATGACCCCACCACTGAACATCAAGCCATTGTTTCCAGGACTGTCACTGACCTCATCTCCTCTGGAGATCTTCCTCTCACAGCTTCCAACCTGATAGTCGCCCAACCTCGGATGGCATGCTTCTATCTCCTACCCAAAATCCACAAACAGAACTGCCCCGGTAGACCGATCGTCTCAGCCTGTTCCTGCCCCACGGAACTCATTTCTCGTTATCTTGACTCCCTTCTCTCTCCCCTTGTCCAGTCCCTTCCCACCTACATCCGTGATTCCTCTGACACCCTACATCATATCAACAATTTCCAGTTCCCTGGCCCCAACCGCTTCCTCTTCACCATGGACGTCCAATCCCTCTACACCTCCATCCCCCACTGGGATGATCTGGTGGCTCTCCGCTTCTTCCTCGAACAGAGGCCCGAACAATCCCCATCCACCACTACTCTCCTCCGTCTGGCTGAACTTGTTCTCACGCTGAACAATTTCTCCTTCAACTCCTCTCACTTCCTCCAAATAAAAGGTGTGGCTATGGGTACCCGCATGGGCCCCAGCTATGCTTGTCTCTTTATGGGGTATGTGGAACATTCCTTATTCCAGTTCTACTCCGGCCCCCTCCCACAACTCTTTCTCCGGTACATTGATGATTACTTCGGTGCTGCTTCATGCTCTCGTCTGGACCTGGAAAAAATTATTAATTTTGCTTCCAATTTCCACCCATCCATCATTTTCACGTGGTCCATCTCTGATACTTCCCTTCCCTTCCTTGACCTCTCTGTCTCAATCTCTGGTGATAGACTGTCCACCATTATCCATTACAATCCTACCGACTCCCACAGATACCTCGACTACAGCTCCTCACATCCCGCTTCCTGTAAGGACTCCATCCTATTCTCTCAGTTCCTTTGCCTCCGTCGCATCAGTTTTGATGATACCACTTTCCAAAACAGTTCCTCTGACATGTCCTCCTTCTTCCTTAACTGAGGTTTTCCACCCACGGTCATTGACAGGGCCCTCAACCGTGTCCAGCCCATCTCCCGCGCATCCACCCTCACACCTTCCTCTCCCTCCCAGAAACATGATAGGGTCCCCCTTGTCCTCACTTATCACCCCACCAGCCTCTGCATTCAAAGGATCATCCTCCTCCATTTCCGCCAACTCCAGCATGATACCACCACCAAATACATCTTCCCTTCACCCCCCACCGGGCGGCATTCCACAGGTATCGTTCCCTCCGGGACACCCTGGTCCACTCTTCCATCACCCCCTACACCTCAACCCCCTCCCACGGCACCTTCCCATGCAACCGCAGAAGGTGCAACACCTGCCCCTTTACTTCCCCTCTCCTCACCGTCCAAGGGCCCAAACACTCCTTTCAAGTGAAGCAGCATTTCACTTGCACTTCCCTCAATTTAGTCCATTGCATTCGTTGCTCCCAATGCGGTTTCCTCTACATTGGAGAGACCAAACGCAGACTGGGCGACCGCTTTGCAGAACACCTTCAGTCTGTCCGCAAGCATGACCCAGACCTCCCTGTCGCTTGCCATTTCAACACTCCACCCTGCTCTCTTGCCCACATGTCTGTCCTTGGCCTGCTGCATTGTTCCAGTGAAGCTCAATGCAAACTGGAGGAACAGGACCTCATCCTCCGATTAGGCACTTTACAGCTTTCTGGACTGAATATTGAGTTCAACAATTTTAGATCATGAACTCTCCCCTCCATCCCCACCCCCTTTCTGATCCCCCTTTTTTCCATTAATTTATATGGATTTTTCTTTTCCAACCTAGTTCCATTATTTTTAAATGTATTTCCATCCATTGTTTTATCTCGACCTTTTAGCCTATTTCGATCCCTTCCCTTCACCCCACCCACCCCCACTACAGCTATTTGTACCTTGCTCGTCCTGCTTTCTACCCTTAATTAGCACATTCCTTAGATAATATCACCACCTTCAACACCTCTTTGTCCTTTTGTCTACGACATATTTTGGTTATCTCCACCTATCACTGGCCTACCAACCAATCAGGTCACAGCTTTCCTGTGATGTCATTTTTTTTCAGTTTTGGCTTCAGTTACTCTGTGCCCCGAGGTCACCGCTCCGGTGCCCCTTAAACCAGCTTATATTTCACCTCTTTTCTATTATTTTTTAGTGCTGTTGAAGAGTCATATGGACTCGAAACGTTAACTGCGTTCCTCTCCACAGATGCTGTCAAACCTGCTGAGTTTTTCCAGGTATTTTAATTTTTGGTATAGACATGTTGGAAACACATTCAGTATGTGGTGTAAACACAGCAACATTTGAATCTCAAGATTTACACGTAACCGGAGCTCCCCCAAGTGGACACTCCGAACAATTCTATCCAGCAATCCATCAGTTTCCTGAACACAGTTGCAGCATTTGAACCAGGATCCTGGGGATTGGGGCTGAGGAGATGTGGAGAGGCTCTCAATCAGCCTTTCTCTGTCTCCAAATGTGCAGATTTGGGGATCAGGCTCTTGCAGCACCTACATGTCCTTCCTTTTCCCCTGCATCACGAGGCTACTCTCTGTCTGTGGTCTGAGGTTTGATGTCTGCAAGCTGCTCTCTGCCCCAACTGCCAGGAACTCTGTATTCACCTTAACCCTAACCCTCTCATCCAAGGCCTGCACCCGATACGGAGGGTCACAGTTTACAGAAGCCATGGCAAAGGAGGTGGACTTTGGTACCCAACAATGGGGATGCCCCAGCTAACCTCCTCCCGACCTGTCCCTTCAGTCTCTCTAACAAAGGATTGCCTCGAGGCCTCTTTTCCCGATATTAGTCAGGTCAGGATTACATCCCATTGAATATTCTTTGCATATACTTAGGAAGACCCACAGAACTTCCAGGTAGTGAAGCAAATATCTGATAGGTCAAATCAGATGTTATAATTATGAAAGGGTTTGATAGGGTAGGTGTAGAGAAGGTCTTTCCACTGGTGGGTGAGACCAGAACGAGGGATGATAGGTTTTAGATAGTCATTTGTGAACTCAATGGGGAATTAATGAGGAACTTCTTTCCCCAGCGAGTGGTTAAAATGTGGAACTTGCTACCACAAGCAGTAGTTGAAGCAAATACCATTGATGCATTTAGGGAAGAGCTAGAAAAGTGTACGAGAGCGATAAAAGAATAGAGGGATATCTCAATAGGGTGAGGTGAATGAGAGCGGGTGGAGCATGAATGCTGACATCGACCAGTTAGACCAAATGGTCTGTGATTTAAATTTAAATCCCTTGTAATACTTTGCAGGAGAGAGGAGCAGGAGTAAACCATCCCACCCTTGAGCCTGTCTGCCATTCAAAAAGATCATTGCTGATCTCCCAGCTCAACTCCAATTTCCCGTTCCCTCCCCCTATCCCTTGAGTTCCTCAGATATCCTGTCTTTTTGCAGGTGCTTCATAGTGCTGACTGTCAAACAAAATTTGACATTGACTCACATGAGGTGATGAGGGTGGCGCAGTGGGAATGTTGCTGGGCTAGTAATTCAGAGACCTAGGCTAACCCTCTGGGAGCATAGGCTCAAATCCCACTGCAACTGATTGCACTTCAATAAATAAAATGTGGAATTAAAAGCTAGTCCTAGTAATGGTAACCATGAAACCATTGCTGTTCACTCATATCCTGCAGGGAAGGAATTCTGCCATCCTTACCTACTCTGGCCTACGTGTGACTCCAGACCTACAGCAATGTGTGGTTGACTCTGAAATGGCCCAGCAAACCACTCAGCTGTATCAAACCACCAAAAGCAAATCTGGGGTCATTTCACAATGCGGCCTTATAGTGGGCGTTAACTTACAAGGAAACAGTGTAGATTGAGAAATGAGCATTTGGGGATAAGTTTTAAAATTGATTTATAGCTACTGTGTTTCAAAGGAGTCTCAGAGCTGCCAAAGAATTTTACAGGAGATTTGTGAGTAAACAGGAGAGGAGTTTTAAATATTATTGATCCAAAATAGAGAAGGGATAGGAACATGAAAGGTTTTCATATTTGGGAGCCTGAGCTTTCAAAGGGATATTTGAAGAATTAAGATGAATGGGGTGAAAAGGTATTTATGAAAATGGGGTTTCAGCTGTAGTGAGTCGCTGTGGGATAAGTCCCACTGAGGGCCAATTCCTGTGTGTTTGGAGTGTGCTGACAAAGCTGTGAAAGTCTTTTAATTGAAGAAAACACCTCAGTTTTGGGCCAGGAGAATATTTGTCCAAAGAAACAGTTTGTTTCAAATCTCCCTTTGGAAAAACCACATCAGCGAGGAGTTGTTCTGGGAGGTTGTGGATCATACTTCTGTTTAAAGTTAAAGTAATTTCTTGGTTTGGGGAATATTTCCTGGATTTTATGGTTAAGAATCTATAAAGGCCATTGCCAAAAATGATTGTTTTATTGTGTACCTTTGATAAAGCATTTTGGGGGTTATTTTTGTAAGAGTTTTCTAACTGTGTATCTTATAACTTGTGTTTAAGTTTTATCTTTTCTATCTTTTAATAAACACATTAACACATCAAACTTTGGAAGTTATCACTGGAGTCCTGTGCTTTTGTGTCCAGTAGCTTTTCCTCCTCATTTCTACAACACAAAAAAAAATTATGATCAGACGAGATGGATTTCAATCTGAAATCTGGCTTGTTCAGCATTAACATCAGCGGCGGTCATAACAAAGGGCACCGGCATAGGGTCAGGAACGATAGTCTTATACAGTGAGGAGGGGCAGTGGGATACAGTCGGGAGACACTGTGGTATAAAGTTGTGAGGAACAGTGGCATACAGTCGGGAGGGACTGTGGTATACAGTTGTGAAGGACAGTGGCAAACAGTCAGGAAGGACAGAGCTATACAGTCAGGAGGGAGAGTGGAATACAGTCAGGAGGGACTGTGGTATACATTCGGGAGGGACAATGCTATACAGTCGGGAGAGACTGTGGTAGAGAGTCGGAGAGACAGTGGTATGCAGTCGGGAGGGACAATGGTATAGAGCTGGCATGACAGTGGTAAACAGTCGGGAGGAACAGTAGTATACAGTCTTGAGGGACAGTGTTAGAGAGTCGGGTGGGCCTGTGGTCTACAGTCGGGAGGGACAGTAGTACACCGTCAGGAGGGACAGTGGCATACAGTCAGGAGGGACAGTGGTATAGAGTTGACAGGACAGTGGTATATAGTCAGGGGGACAGTGGCATACTGTCGTAAGGGACAGTAGTATACAGTCTGGAGGGACAGTGGTAGAGAGTTGGAGGGACAGTGGTATGCAGTCAGGAGGGACTGTGGTATACAGTTGGAAGGGACTGGTATACAGTTGGGAGGGACTGTGGTATACAGTCAGGAGGGACAGTGGTAGAGAGTCGGTGGGATAGTGGTATACAGTCGGGAGGGTCAATGGCATACAGTCATGAGGGACAGCTGTACAGTCAGGAGGGATTGTGGTATACAGTCAGGAGGGCCAGTGGTATACAGTCGAGAGGGACGGTGGTATACAGTCGGAGGGACAGTGGTATACAGTCGAGAGGGACGGTGGTATACAGTCGGAGGGACAGTGGTATGCAGTCGGGAGGGACAGTGGAATGCAGTCGGGTGGGACAGTGGTATACAGTCAGAGGCACAGTGGTGTAGGGTCGGAGGGACAGTGGAATACAATTGGAGGGGCAGTGGTATCAAGTCGGGAGGGACGGTGGTACATGGTTGAGAGGGACAGTGGTACACAGTCGGGAGGGATAGTGGTATACAATCAGAGGGACAGTGGTGTAGAGTTGGCGGGACAGTGGAATACAGTCAGAGGGACAGTGGTATAGATTTGGAGGGGCAGTGGTATAGAGTTGGAGGGACAGTGGTATACAGTCAGAAGGGACAGTGGTACAGAGTAAGGAGGGACAGTGGTATACAGTCAGGAGGGACAATGGTATACAGGGAGGGACAGTGGTATACAGTCAGAGGGACAGCGGTATATAGCTAAGAGGGGCAGTCACATACAATCGGGATGGACAGTGGTATACAGTCGGGATGGACAGTTGTATACAGTCGGGATGGACAGTGGTACACAGTCGGGAGGGACAGTGATATACAGTCGAGATGGACAGTGGGATACAGTTGGTATGGACAGTGGGATACAGTCGGAATGGACTGTGGGATACAGTCGGGAGGCAGTTGCCCTGCAAGTCCTCAACACTGACTCTGAATCACAGAAATTTTACTGCTCAGAAGGAGGCTATTGTGTGTCTGCACTGACTCTCTGTATGAGCAATGCACTCAGTGTCATTCTCCTGCCTTCTCCCCATAACCCTGCACATTCTTCCTTTTCATATAACAGTCTAATTTCTTTTTGAGAGCCTCAATTGTACCTGCCTCCACCACACTCACAGACAGTGCATTCCAGTTCCTAACTACTCACTGCGTAAAGAAGCTTTTCCCCATGTTGTCTTTGCTTCTTTCACTAACTACTTTAAGTCTGTGTCCTCTCATTCTTGATCCTTTCAAAGTTGGGAACAGTTTGTCCCTATCGACTCTGTCCAGACCCCTCATGATTCTGAAAAACTCTATCAAAAGAGTCCTAACTTCTTCAATCTATCCTCATTACTGAAGTTTCTCATCATTCTCATGAATCTTTACTGCACTCTCTCCAATGTCATCACATTTTCCCTAAAATGTGGCAGACAGGACCAGACACAATACTCCAGCTAAGGCCAAGCTAGTTTTTTATACAGGGTTAACATAGCTTCCTTGTTCTTATACTCTCTGCCCCTATTAATAAAGCCCAGGATCCCATATGCTTTATTAACTGCTCTCTCTACCTGTTCTACCACCTTTAATGTCTTATGCACATATACACCCAAATCCCTTTGATCTTGTACCCACTTCAGAGTTGAGCCCTTTGTTGTATATTGTCTCTCCATGTTCTTCCTATCAAATAAATCACTTCACGTTTCTCCACATTGAACTTCATCTGCCACTTGTCCATCCATAACACCATGAAATCTAAAGGCATCAAGTCAAACATGGGCCAGGATACGTCCTGCTGATTACCACGTACCTCCCCCCACCCCGTCCCAGATGATGAATCAGTACTCCTCATGTTGAACACCACCTCGAAGAAGCATTGAGGGTGGCATGGGCACAGAATATACTCTGACGGGGGATCTTCAATGTCCATCACCAAGAGTGGCTTGATAGCACTACTACTGACCAAGACGGGTGAGTCCTAAAGGACATAGCTGCTAGGCTGGGTCTGCAGCAGGTGGTGAGGGAACCAACAAGAGGGAAAAACATACTTGACCTCATCCTCACCAACCTGCCTGCCGCAGATGTGTCTGTCCATGACAGTATCGGCAGGAGTGACCAACGCACAGTCCTTGTGGAGATAAAGTTCTGTCTTCACATCGAGGATAACCTCCATCATGTTGTGAAGCAATATAGTCGCTGCCACATTCCTGTCTCCACTAGCCAAATCATTACCCAGAAAAAAATCCACCCCTTCCATGGGTGATTTAGGAATAATTCCCATCATAACAATTCCATTTACAAAGTGACTTTTGTAAGTTAACTTTACACAAAGAAACAGGTTCATAAATTCTATTAATGCCCCTTATCAATACTTTTTCCTTTATAAAACTGCCTGGAAGGCAAATAGTATCATCAGCCACCATCAATGATTGATTCTGTCCCTTATCTCTCAAAATTTTAATCTGCTTAATTATTTTGTTGGAGGAGTAAGGGAACCCTTCCCCCTTTGAGACAAAAGTCAAGACAAGAGAGCAAAATAGTAATATGAGAAATGAGGGTTAGAAAATGGCAGGAAGAGACAGAGAGAAAAATCCTAAGAATACATCAACAGTCAAGACTAGATGTTACAAAGGTAACAAAAAGACAAAACTGAAGGCTCTCTATCTGAATGCACATAGCATTCATATCAAAGTAAATGAATTGATGGCCTACATTGAAGTAAATAAATATGATCTGATACCAATTATGGAGACGTGACTGCAGGACGACAAAGATTGGGTCCTGAATATTGAAGGGCACCTGACATTCAAGAGGTAAAGGTGGAGGGGTAGCACTGTTAATCAAAGAGGGCATTGGTGCAGTAGTTAGAGATACTTTGGTTCAGGAGATCAAGATGCAGAATCGGTTTGGGTGGAGATGAGGAATAGTAGGGAGAGAAAGTCATTAGTGGGAGTGTTCTACAGTCCCCCTAATAGTAGTCACAGGGTAGTGGAAAGTATTCAAGAGAAAATACTGTGTGCTTGTGATAAATCTACAAATAAACTGGAAAAATCAGATTGTCAGTAGTAGCCTGGATGAGGGGTTCTTAGAATGCTTTCGAGAGAGTTTCTTAGAGCAACACATTCTGGAATGAACCAAAGAGCAGGTTATGTTTGACTTGGTATTGTGTAATGTGACAGGATTAATTAATCACCTCAGAGTAAAGGTCCCTTAGGTAGCAGTGACCACAATATGATTGAATTTTACATCTAGTTTGAAAGGGAGGAGTGGGTCTAAGACTAGTATCTTAAACTTAAATAAGGGCAACTATGTGGGCATGAAAGCTAAGCTAGCTGAAGTGAACTGAGAAACTAGACTAGGAGATAGATCAATAGAGAAGCAGTGGCAGACATTTAAGGGGATATTTCAGATTATTCAGAATAGGTACATTCCTATTATAAAGAAAAATTCTAAGGAGGGGGCCCACCATCTGTGGTTAACTAAAGATGCTAAGGAAAGCATCAGACTTAAGGAAAAAGCATACAACAACTCTGCAAAGATGATTGGCAGGACAAATGATTGGACAGAATATAAAGAACAGCAGAGAATGACTAAAAGGTTAACCAGGAGAAAGAAATTAGAGTATGAGAGGAAGCTCACTAGAAATGTAAAAACGGATCACAAGAGTTTCTATAGGTATTCAAAAAGGAAAAGAGTAAGTAAAGTGTATGTTGGTCATCTAGAGAGTGACAGTGGGGAGTTAATAGTAAATAATAAGGAAATGGTGGAAGAAATAAACAAAGATTTTGCTTCTGTGTTCACTATAGAGGATACAAAAAACATTCCAGCAAAAACTGCAAATCAGGAGGTGAAAGTGAGAGAGGAACTTGGTGAAACTGAAAACACTGGGGAAATAGCACTGAGCAAATTGATGGAGCTGTGGGCTGGCAAGTCTCTGGGTCCTGATGGACTACATCTCAGGGCCTTAAAAGAGGTGCCCAATGAGGTAGTCAACACACTGGTGTTAATTTTCCAAAATTCGCTTGATTCTGGAAAGGTTCCATCAGGTTGGAAAGTAGTTAATATAACCCCTCTATTCAGGAAGGGAGAGAGGCAGGAAAACGGGAAACTATAGGCCAGTTAGCTTGACGTCTGTCGTGGGGAAGTTATTAGAATTGATCATTAAGGAGGTTAAAGCTGGGCACTTAGAAGAGCTCAAGGCAATCAGGAAGAGTCAGCATGGTTTTGGGAAAGGAAAATCATGTTTAACCAATTTATTGGAGTTTTTTGAAGGAGTAACATGCTCAGTGGATAAAGGGGAGTCTGTAGACGTGCTGCAATTGGATTTCCAGAAGGTATTTGATAAGGTGCCACATCAAAGTTTATTACAAAAAATAAAAGCACATGGTGTAGTGGGTAACATATTAGCATGGATAGAAGATTGGCTGGCTGGCAGAAAGCAGAGAGTATGCATAAATAGGTCTTTTTCTGATTGGCAGGATGTGATGAGAGGAATCCCACAGGGGTCTGTACTGGGGCCTCAACTTTTTACGATTTACATCAATGACTTAGATTTGCAGGTGACACAAAGATAGGTAGGAAAGTGTATCGTGAAGAGGACATGAGGAGGTTGCAGATGGATATAGATAGGTTGAATGGGTGGGCAAACATCTGGCAAATGGAGTTTAATGTGGGAAAATGTGAAGTTGTTCAATTTGGCAGGGATAACAAAAAAGAAGAGTATTACTTAAATGGAGAACGACTGCATAGCTCTGAGGTGCAGGGGGATCTAGGTGTTCTAGTGCATGAGTCACAAAAAGTTAGTATGCAGGCACAGCAAGTAAATAAGAAAGCTAATGGAATCCTATCCTTTATTATGAGAAGGATTGAACATAAAGGTAAGGATGTTATACTTCAGTAATACAGGGCATTGATGAGACTGCACCTCAAACACTGTGTGCAGTTTTGATCTCCTTATTTGAGGAAGGAGTAAATGCATTGGAGGTGATTCAAAGGAGGTTTACTTGATTGATACCTGGAATGATTGGTTGTCTTATGAGGAAAGGTTAGACAGACTGGACTTGTTCACACTGGATTTTAGTAGAGTGGGAGTGATTCGATTAAAGTATACAAAATCCTGAACGGCCTTGACAAGGTGGACATCAAAAGGATGTTTCCTCTTGTGGGTGAGTCCAGAACTAGATGGGGGGCACTGTTTTAAAATTAGGGGTCACCCTTTTAGGACAGAGATGAGGAGAAATTTTTTCTTTACTTATTGGATGTGGGCATTGCTGGCTAGGCCAGCAGTTATTGCCCATCCTTAATCACATTTAAGAATCAACCACATTGCTGTGGGTCTGGAGTCACACGTAGGCCAGACCAGGTAAGGACAGCAGATTTCCTTCACTAAAGGACATTAGTGAACCAGATGGGTTTTTACAACAATCGACAATGGTTTCCTGGTCAGCATTAGACTCTTAACTCCAGGTTTTTGTTGGATTCAAATTTCACCATCTGCCATGGGATTCAAACCCAGGTCCCCAGAGGATTACGCTGAGTCACTGGATTACTATTCCAGTGACAATACCACAATATCACCACCTCCCCTGTCTGAGGCTTGTGCGACTTTGGAACTCTCTGTCTCAGAAGGTGGTGGAGGCGGAGTCATTGAATATTTTTAAGGCAGAGGTAGACAGATTCTTGTTAGGTAAGGGAATCTAAGGCTATCGGGGGTGGATGGAAATGTGGAAATCGAAACACAAGAAGATCAGCCATGATACTGAATGGCAGAGCAGGCTCGAGGGGCCGAATGGTCTACTCCTGTCCCTACCCTATTTCTTATGTTCTTAAAAGATCCAGAACTTTTAATAGCCTGACTTCTTTCACCAGTAATCAAAGAAGAATTCTCTGGACTATTCTGAACCATATCCCCCTTTCCTGCAATTTCTGAGGGAACACATTTCACCTATATTACTGCTACAGTTTTAACAACTATTTCCTTTTCTGATGCCACCTTTCCTGAGGATTCTCTAGGCATTCCTTATACTGCTATAGGTCCACTATTTGACCTCCAGCAATCTGCCCTAACATGTCCCAGCTGTTACAATGAAAACACTTAGGCTTCTGAATGTCACTCCCACCCTCAGCATGTTTCTTTCTGGTCTTAGGAGAAATTTCCTGGGAATTCACAACTGTCCCTTCTCTTCCCTGGCTACTTACGCTTCCTTCACCTTCCCATCTTCTCTCCTTCTCGGGTTTATGGGGATGACAAAAAAGGGTTTCAATTTATGGACCAGTTCATAATTGTCAGCCATCTCCACTGCCTGCCTAGCTGTTTTAACCTTCTGGACTTCAGTATGGGTTCTAACTACAAGAGGAAGTGAATCTTTTAATTCTTCCAGGAGAGTTATTTCCCTAAGAGCTTCATACTTTGCCTCTACCTTATCCAACTATCAAAATTGCTTTGATTTGCCCTTTCAAACTCAGTATAGGTCTGCCCAGGCTGTTTCCTTATATTCCAAAATTTCTGCCTGTATGCCTCGGGAACTAACTCATATGCACTCAGAATAGCATCTTTTACTGTATCATAATCCACTGATACCACTTCTGAAAGTGAGCACTACCCACCAACCTACTCTGTAAAAGTAATGTCCTGATTTCTTTTGGCCACTTAATTTGCCTGGCCACCTCCTCAAACAAAATAAAGAATGCCTCAACACCCCTTTCCTCAAACTTTGCGAGAGCTTGCACAAACTTAAATACCTCACCACTAGGTTTTAGGTTGAAGGTTTTTTCACCATCAGAACTTTCCTCAGAATCTGAGATCGCTTTTTTAACTTCTAGCCTTTTAAGTTGGTATTCCCTTTCTCATTCCTTTTCTCTTGTCTGAAATCCCAGTTCCAGCTTCCTGAGTGCCCTTTCTCTTTCCTTTCCTTTTCCTTTGCCTCTGGCCTTTTCAATTCCAATTCTCTGTCTTCTCCTTTTTCTTCCAATTCAAGTTTCTTCATTTGTTACTGAAGTCTCACTACCTCTAGCTGTGACTCACTCCCTGGAGAATGTGGTCTCTCTGTTATCCCTTCCAGTTTTAAATGCTGTGCTATTATTTCAACCGTGCCTTCCTCACCCCTTCGAGGAATTCTAGCTCCAACTTATCCGCCAATTCCATCAGTTTATTCTTGGTAAACAAGTCAGGGTTTAATTTTCCATCTGTAAACAAGTCTTGGCAACTTCCAATGCCATTTCGAATTCCAACCTGTATAATACCTCACAGCAACGCCAATTCCTATGTCCAGCACCCCTTTACCTCCACGTACTTGATAAAAGGATTTACAGGTCCCACCAATGTTCAAGGATTTCCAATCCCACTTTATAATGATATTCCCAAACCAATTATTACTCCGTGTCCAATCACCCGTTGTCTGTGTTTCAAATCTCACAAGAGCCCCCACTTTGTTATGATCCCAGCTGAGGTTACCCCTGGACAAGACTGATCCCAAAGTGGAACCCAGCTTGATAGATCCTAACTTTTAATTGTTTACATGGAGAGTAGCTACTGAACAGAATCACAGGAGTCCGCTGATTAACTTTTAAGAAAAGAATCAAACATTTATTAAACAAGAAAATATTAATTATATTACAATACTCCTTCACCCACAAGTATCCCTTTACAGATATATATGGATTTGTAAGGATAACACAAGTCACAAAAGCTATCTTACACTCTAGTAAGTACACAGTCCATGTAAATCGATAGGCACCCTGTGGTCAGACACACCACACTCTGAAACCAAGTAACAGATGCCACCTCAACCAGATGCTATGGATCTCTCCTCAACACCCCCCAGACACTTG
Organism: Carcharodon carcharias; assembly: GCF_017639515.1. Taxonomy (NCBI): domain Eukaryota; kingdom Metazoa; phylum Chordata; class Chondrichthyes; order Lamniformes; family Lamnidae; genus Carcharodon; species Carcharodon carcharias. Next base: position 24,766,402 of record NC_054471.1, read on the forward strand.
TTACACTATGAGCCAACCGGTCTCACTGAACTCTGTCCTTCACACAAGGGTTTCCAATCTACAAGACCTCACCTTGGAATCTTCTCCCAAACCAATGCTTTCTCTCAAGGGTTTCTCACAAGGGTTCACCTCTAGGGTTTCGAACTCACCTCCTTATGTTCCTCTCCCCTGGGTCACCATATGCATTCAAGCTGTTTTCTAATCACTCCGTCTCTCTGTTTCAGCTGTCAACAGTATATCACTGCTTCATATTCCCATAGCAAAGAGTTACAGATCTTCAGTTGTCTCTTTGGACCTTCTTGCCTCTTGCAAGCTGTTCTTGCTTTAAATCTGCTTTCTGAAGCTTTTGTCTCTTTAAATCTGAAGCTTGGAGCCTTTCTCTCTGCCCCTCATTCCTATCTTCACTTAACAGGACCTTTTCCAGGTTCTTGCCATTCCTTTGGCTAGAAGGTCTGCTTGGGACTTTCCCTGTTCCACTCCCCTGAATTTTGGGGTCTTTTCTTTAGCATGGGGTTGGCTATCTATCCCCTTTGCTCCAGTCTTTCTCTGGAAGCTTTCAAAACCAATTGAACTCAAACAGCTTCCAAATCAAGCTGCTGTTTCTCTTCTTCTCTGTGTGTGTCTGTGGGAAGGACCTGCCTCTCTGGACCCTGTTGCTAGGCAACAGCACTATCTTTTCTACTCTCATTTGTTTACCTCTGCTGCAACAATCATTAAAACCTCATTAGAAATGCAAGCACCTTTTAAAGTGAAACTAAAACTCAATTTGACTTTTTCTTAACACACAGATACAGAAATACAAATCAAACTTAAACTTTAAGGCTAAAACTCATTCCTAGCACTCAAAAAATACAATTATAATTTACTTAAACTATCTCTATTTTCTAATACCTTTCCCTTTGGAGGAAAGAAAGCTTCACAACAGCAAAGGTTTCTTTACAATGACCATATGACCTCCTCACAAGAGCTTAACATCATAAACCTCTAACAATAGTTTATTACATACTATACAAATAAAATTTCCCTTTCGTTTCACAAATACACATCATATTGTACAACTACAAAGACATACTTAAACAAAGTTAATAAATTTAACAAGATTAGTCGAATTTTCATATCATAGTATTATCATAACTCAACCCTAATCTTTCTTTTTCCTCTTTTTTCCAGTCTTCAACTCAGCAAATAATGTTTTATTTAAGTCTACAGCCCAATCATCCTTTTCGTTCACTGTAGGCATAAGTCCATCCTCAAGCTCATTTTTCAAGCCCAAATGTGGTAAATTCTCATTTTGATTCAGTAAAGTCAAACTGGCATTTTTGTGAGTTAACATTTCATTTCTTCTCTGGTCAAAATCTCTTTCCACCATTTCGAGGATGTTATTGAGATGCTTTTTAGGTTCACACAAAGAAGTTTCATACTCCTGCTTGGTTTGATCTTTAAACTTTTTGTGATCTTGTTGTTTCTCCAGATCCCATTTTGAGCAGGTCTTTTCCACTTCTCTTTGAGCAGCGTCAATTGCATTCTCCTTTTGGAGTTTCATAGTTCATTCTAACCCTTCAATTCTTTTACATAACCCATGAACTATATCATGCCTCTCCTCTACAAGTTTTGAATGGTCTTTTGCAAACTGTCCACTTGCCAGGATTCCAGATGCTGTACTTTGTGTATTAACACTGGCAATCACTTGGAAATCAGTGTCCCTGGTCTTTGGCTTTCCCAGACCATTTTGTGCTTTCAGTCCTTTTTGTTGGCAATTCTTGATTTCCAATTCTGCAGACACTTTAGTTGTTTTCATACTGATGTTGATATATCAGTAATTTTACTTGGACTAGTTCTTTCCTCAACTCTACTACAATTCAGCAAAGAGTTTTTATTCACAGGGTCAACTTTCGAACTGTAACACTCCATACCACCAACCTTCTCCTTCATTTTCTCCAGGTTGAAGTTTGAGAATCTCATTACTCTTTTTCCGACTATGTTCTAACAGTTCATTAGTTTTGATTTTTATGGGCCCTGGCAATAGTCCGGCAATAGTACTGAAGACTTGTGCTCCAGACTTGTCACGTCCCTAGCCAAGCTGTTCCCGTACAGCTACAACACTGGCAACTACCCAGCACTGTGGAAAGTTGCCCAGGTGTGTCCTGTACACAAAAAACAGGACAAATCCAACCCAGCCAATTACCCCCCCATCGGTCTACACTCCATCATCATTAAGGTAATGGAAGGGGTCATCAACAGTGCCATCAAGCGGGACTTAGTTAGCAATAACCTGCTCACTGATGCTCAGTTTGGGTTCCGCCAGGGCCACTCAGCTCCTGACCTCATTACAGCCTTGGTTCAAACATGGACAAAAGAGCTGAGCTCCCGGGGTGAGGTGAGAGGGACTGCCCTTGATATCAAGGCCGTATTTGACCAGGTGTGGCACCTAGGAGCCCTAACAAAACCGGAGTCAATGGGAATAAAGGGGAAAACTCTCCACTGGTTGGAGTCATACCTAGCACAAAGGAAGATGGTTGTGGTTGTTGGAGGTCAATCGTCTGAGCCATCACTGCAGGAGTTCCTCAGGGTAGTGTCCTCGGCCCAACCATCTTCAGCTGCTTCATCAATGACCTTCGTTCCATCTTAAGGTCAGAAGTGGAGATGCTCGCTGATGATTGCACTATTTTCAGCACCATTTGTGACTCCTCAGATACTGAAGCAGCCCATGTCCAAATGCAGTGAGACCTGGACAATATCTCGACTTGGGCTGACAAGTGGCAAGTAACATTCGCACCACACAAGTGCCAGGCAATGACCATCTCCAACAAGAGAGAATCCAACCATCGCCCTTTGACATCCAATGGCATTACCATCATTGAGTCCCCCGCCATCAACAACCTGTGGTTACTATTGAGTAAGTGCTGAGTAAGTGCCACTTGACAGCACTGTTGATAACCACTTCCATCAATTTGCTGATGATCAGGAGTAGAATGGGGAAGCAATGGGGTAGTGGTATCGTCACTGGACTAGGGTTCCAGAGGCCCAGGATAATGCTCTGGCAGATGGTGGAATTTGAATTCAATAACCTGGAACTAAAAGTCTAATGATGACCATGAAATTGTTATAAAAACCAATCTGGTTTACTGGGAAGGAAGACTGCCTTCCTTACCTGGCCTGGTCTACCTGTGACTACAGCAATGTGGCCTGGCCACTCACTTGTTTCAAACCACTAGAAAGTCTATAAGGAATAAAGCCAGGCAGACCACCCGGCATCAACTTAGGCATTGAAAATAACAGCAATCTCAGCCCTGCAAAGTCCTCCAAACTAACATCAGGTGGCTAGTGCCAAAATTGGAAGAGCTGGCCCATGGGCCAGTCAAGCAACAGCCTGCCACAGTCATACTCACGGAATCATACATTACAGCCTATTTCCCAGATATCACCATCACCATCACCATCCTGGGTATGTCCTGTGCCACTGGCAGGACAGACCATAGGTGAGGGCACAGCGGGGTGGAGTCAGGTGATGTGATGGAGGTGGAAGCAGGCAGCCTCGGTGGTGCAGCTGATACGTAGTCAGAAGTTCAGAGCAGGGTCAAATAAGAAGTTAATGTTCCAAATAGCATCAGGTGGGGACCAGGGAGAGGGATGGAGTCGATGGATAGGGAATGGAGTTTGTGCTTTGACAATGGCTTTGGCTTTCCAATATTTAGTTGGAGGAAATTTCTTCTCACCAAGGAGTCGGTGTCAGGCAAGTAGGTAGAAATAATCAGAGAGAGTTGAGGGCTGGGGAGAGGTGTGCCATCAGGGTAGATGTGAAAGCTGAGAGGCAGCAGAGAAACAGAAGGGGCCACACATAGAACCTTAGGGAACTCCAGAGGCAGCCATGCAGCGGTGCAGGAGATGGGGCGGAGAAAACACATTGCAGGTGATTCTCAAGCTGTGACTGGATAGGTAAAGATACAGAGCCATGGAGAGACAGCGGGACAGTGGGATTAATCTTAGATGATAAAGGGCTATAGAGAGAGAGAGACCAGGACGTTGGGATTTGTATAGGATTGATAAATGGCTATAGGTACAGAGCAGGACAGTAGAATTAATGTTTGATTGATACAGGGCTATGGGGAGAGAGTAGAACAGTGGGATTAGAATTAGACTGATTAATGTTAGTGGGATTAATGTTAGATTGATATGGAGCTGTGGAGAAAGCAGGGCAGTGGGCTTAGTTTTAGACGGATAAAGATCTAAGCCAAGTGGTTATCTTTCCCCCACTCACACCTTTCCCCACCCCCCACGCTTTTTATTTATTAAGAGTGTACACGAGACTTTACCTGAGTGAGATGTAGATTGAGTAGGGAGTTGGGAATTTGGTTCAGGTGGGAACTCGGTGCACAGGAGGAAACAGGAGCTCCTTTTTCTATTTTTTTCAGCCTCCAGTGGTTTGTGAGTTTCCTTCCTTGTTTCCAAGCTAGGTGAGTGCAAATTTCTATTACACTAGCTGTGCAAATTAATAACTAATTGGCTAATTAAATAAACAAAGATGGGCACAAAATGGCAGGGCTGGTGGTGTGCTGTGACTGCAGCATGTGGGAATCTGTGGAATGCACTGCAATCCCGGACAACCATATCTGCAGAGAGTGTCTGCATCTTAGGCAACTTCAGGTCCGAGTTGCTGAGCTAGACCCTGAGTTGCAGTCATTGTGGGGCATCAGGGACAAGGAGAGTTACTTGCAGACTTTGTTCCAGGAGGCAGTCACTCCCCTTAGGGTAGGCAGATTTAGAGTTGGTCAGTGGTCAGGGGCAAGAAGGTTGACTGTGAGTGAGGCAAGAGTGATGGAGGAGCCTCAGCCCCTGACTTTGTCCAACAGGTACAAGCTGCTTGCTACCTGTGTGGATGAGGAGAAGGACTGCAAAGTGGATGAATGGACTGACCATGGTGAAGGATGCCATTCAACTGAGGGGAGCAAAGAGGAATGCGGTAGTGACAGGAGACAGTATAGTCAGGGGGATAGATACTGTTCTGTGCAGTCAAGATCGTGAGCCCAGACGGCTGTGTTGCCTGCCTGGTGCCAGGATTAAGGACATCTGCTCGGGATTGTTTAGGAACTTGCAGCGGAGGGGAAGGATCCAGTGGCCATGGTCCATGTTGGTGCCAGTGACATAGGTAGGACTAGGAATGAGGCTCTCTATGAGGAATATGAGCAGCTAGAGGCTAAATTAAAAAGCAGAACCTCAAAGATAACAATCTCTGGATTATTACATGAGCCTTGAGCAAATTGGCGTAAGGTAAATAATATTAGAGTTAAATACATGGCTCAAAGATTGGTGTGGAAGAAATGGGTTTTGATTCATGGGGTACTGGTACCAATACTGGGCAAAGAGGGAACTGTACCATTGAGTTGGTCTTCACCACAACCATGCTGGGACCAGTGTTCTGGCGAGTCATGTAACTAGGGCAGTCGAGTGCTATGGCAGGTGGGTGGTAAATGCCAAGCTGTCCAAATCCCAGAGGGAAACTTGAAGCAGCTGCCACAACTATTTTGCAATTTGTATTTATTTCAAGATGCGGACTGTGAATTCAGTAAAAGAAGGCCACCAAGTCTTATAGGTTTCTTACAAAACTAAATTAAACCTTCATTAATAGGAGAAATGATTTTGAGCACATACGCATATACAATAACTTATAAATCCCCTAATTAACCTAAACCCTGTTACACCTCCATTAAGGTAACAATGAGACACATGGTTTTTTAAAAGACCCAGGCAAAGTAACACACAATACCCTGAACAGTAGAATTCAAAGTGTGTTTTTCTCAGCTTTGGGTTCCTTGTAGACAGCAGCTTGAGGCTTAGATGCTGGAAGCTTTTCACACTTGTGTTAGATCTTAGAATGCCTGTCCTTACACACAGCCTTCCCTCCTTTATGCATATTTTCCCCTTTGAATGAAAATTACCATTGTTTCACTATGGTCTTTGGTCTCTTACCTACCTAATAATAAAAATTCATCAAAGTAGTAATTTTACCAGTATTCTTTGAGAAAAATAAACACCTTACATTCTAAAACATCCCCCATGTGTACCTACTTAACATTCCAAACCTAGCTTCTCTTCTGATACATCAAAGCCTTCAGACCAGCTGTCTTTAATTCAATTAACACACAGACACACAAACACACACACAAACACACACACACACACGCACATACACACACACCACAGACACAGACCCCACTGTTACTCTACAAAGTTAAAAAGTCATTCTGGAGAAATTAATGAGGCTGAAAGTTGATAAATCCCCTGGACCTGATGATCTACACGTCAGAGTGCTGAAAGAGGTGGCTGTAAAGATAGTGGATGCATTGGTGATTGCCTTTCAAAATTCTATAGATTCTGGAATGGTGCCTGCAAATTGGAAGGTGACAAATATAACCCCAATATTTAAGAAAGGAGAGAAAGAGAAAATAGGGAACTATAGATCTGGTACCTGACATCAGCAGTAGGGAAATTGCTAGAATCTAGAAAATATGGTAGGATTGGGCAGAGTCAACATGGATTTATGAATGGGAAATCACGTTTGACAAATCTGTTGGAGTCTTTTGAGGATGTTACTAGCAGGATAGATAAGGGGGAACCAGTGGATGAGGTGTATTTGGATTTTCATGAGGTTTTTGAGAAGGTGCCACACAGGAGGTTAGTAAACAAAATTAGGGCACATGAGATAGTGGGAAATATACTGGCATGGATTGAGGACTGGTTAATGGACAGAAACCTGAGAGCAGGTATAAAAGGGTCATTCACAGGTGGGCAGGCTGTGAGTAGTGAGGTACAACAAGTATCAGTGCATGGGCTCCAGCTCTTCACAATCTATATCAATGATCTGGGTGTGGGGCCCAACTATAATATTTCCAAGTTTGCTGATGACACAAAACTTGGAGGGAATGTGATCTATGAGGGGAATGCAAAGAGGCTTCAAGGAGATTTAGACAAACAAAGTGAGTGGGCAAGAACATGGCAGCTGGAATATAATGTGGGAAAATGTTAACTTATCCACTTTGGTAGGAAAAACAGAAATGCAGAGTATTTCTTAAAAGGGGAGGGATTGGGAAATGTTGGTGTTCAAAGGGACCTCAATGTTTTTGGCAATAAATCACTGAAAGCTAACATGCAGGTGCAGCAGGAAATTAGGAAGACAAATGGTATGTTAGCCTTTATTGCAAGCGGATTTGAATACAGGAATAAGGAAGTCTTGCTGCAGTCTTAGAGAGCCTTGGTGAGACCACACCTGGAGTTTTGTGTGCAGATTTGGTCTCTTTACCTAAGGAAGGAAGCACTGACCACAGTGAGAGTGAAACAAAAGCAATGAAAGAATATGGAAAATAGCAAATATAACCCCTCTATTCAAGGAGGGAGAGAGAAAACAGGAAACAATAGGCCAGTTAGTTTGACTTCTGTCATGGGAGTTGTTAGAATTGATCATTAAGGAGGTTATAGCTGGGCACTTAGAATAATTCAAGGTAATTGGAAAGTGTCAATGCAATTTTGTGAAAGGGGAATCATGTCTAAGCAATTTATTGGAGTTCTTTGAAGGAGTAACATGTGCTGTGGATAAAGGGGAGCCTGTAGATATACTGTACTTGGATTTCCAGAAGGCATTTGATAAGGTGCGACATCAAAGGTTATTGCAGAAAATAAAAGTTTGTAGTGTAGTGGGTAACATATTAGCATAGATAGAATATTGACTGGCTGGCAGAAAGCAGAGAGTATGCATAAATGGGTCTTCTTCTGATTGGCAGGATGTGATGAGAGGAGTCCCACAGGGGTCTGTACTGGGGCCTTAACTTTTTACAATTTATATCAATGGCTCAGATGAGGGGAGCAAAGGAATGCAAGCTAAATTTGCAGATGACACAAAGATAGATAGGAAAATATGTTGTGAAGAGGACATAAAGAGGTTGCAGACAGATATAGACGGGTTGAGTGCATGGGCAAAAATCTGGCAAATGGAGTTTAATGTGGGAAAAAGTGAAGTTGTTCACTTTGACAGGAAGAACAAAAAGCAGAGTATTACTTAAATGGAGAACGGCTACAGAATTCCAAGGTGCAGTGAGACCTTGGTGTTCCAGTGCATGAGTCACAAAAAGTTATTTTGCAGGAACAGCACATAATTAAAAAGGCTAATGGATGCTATCTTTTATTACGAGAGGGACTGAACATAAAAGTAAGGATGTTATGCTTCAATTGTACAGGGCATTGTTGAGTCCACATCTCAAGTCTGTGTGCAGTTTTGATCTTTTTTGAGGAAGGATGTAGATATGTTGGAGGTGTTTCAGAGGAGGTTTACTAGATTGATACCTGGAATGAATGGATTGTCTTATGAGGAAAGGTTGGACAGGCTGGGCATGTTTCCACTGGAGTTTAGAAGAATGAGAGGTGATTTGATTGAAGTATATAAGTTCCTGAATGGTATTGACAAGGTGGACATGGAAAGGACGTTTCCTCTTGTGGGTGAGTCCAGAACTAGGGGGCACTGTTTTAAAGTTAGGGGTCGCCCTTTTAGGACAGAGATGAGGAGAATTTTTTTTCTGTCAGAGGGTTGTGCGACTTTGGAACCCCCTGCCTCAAAAGGCGGTGGAAGTGGGGTCATTGAATATTTTTAAGACTGAGGTAGATAGATTCTTGTTAGGCAAGGGAATCAAAGGTGGATGGGGACGTGGAATTCAAAACACAAACAGATCAGCCATGATCACATTGACTGATGGAGCAGGTTTGAGGGGCTGAATGGCCTACTTCTGCTCCTATTTCGTATGTTCCTATGGTCATATGCTTGTATGTTTGTCTGTTTAACAGCAATGTTAATGCCCATGGAATAAATGGGACAGTGGATATGAAATTGGCTGAGAGACAGGAAACATTGGGTGGAGGTGAATGGTTGTTTTTCAAACTTGAGGACAGTATATGGTGGAGTTCCCCAGGGCTCTGTATTGGACCCATGCCTTTTCCTGATCTATACTAATGGTCTAGACTTGGATACGCCGGGCACAATTTCAAAATTTGCAGATGTGCAAAACTCTGGATGCCACATGTGGAATGATGTGAAGGCATTAAAGAGGATGCAGAAATGATTTACAAGAATGAGGAATGAGGGATTTTGGTTAATCTCTGCAGGACTTTTGGGAAAATAGTCTGCAGGTTTTTCTGACCTCACAGCAATACTCCCCCCAACTCCCTCCCCCAACCAGTCCACCAGACGCCCCTGCAATCTCCTCCAAGCTAAAACCCTTGTGTCCATTAGCGTGCAAATGTCATAGGAAGAGGCAGGGTTCACAGGATAATTCAAGCTCTTAGGCCTGAAAAACAGCTTACCTCCCTTAAACTGTGGTAAGTTGCCATAGCAATATCCTTGCTCATCCCTCCCCAACTGGGGAAAACCCCAGTTGTAGCCAGAAATTCCCAACTCCCTCACTATAGGATGCAGGGCTGGATGAGAGGCACATCCACAGTGCAGGCAGCTGCCCTGTCACAGGAATTTCCTGGATTGGATACATTGCGATTACATCATGTATTAATTTTAGAAATGTCGATTTGGGCAAACCCATCCGAACATATTTGTGCCATGGTCTCTGTGGGCAGTGACATGTGTCGATTAACTGGGAGGGGCTGAATGTATGTTCTCACACTATTATAATAGTGTTGCGGAAATGGGTTAAACATGTTCATAGGAAATTGAACGTTGTTTTTCTAATCATTTGTACCCAAAATGTGTTAGACACAACAGCTGCTCCTGCCTGTAATGTCGCACAAGAAACTATGAAACTAAGCTGCATCACTGGAACTGAAACAAGGATATGACCCAGTTTCCTGATAAATCAAGTCAGATCCTGGATGTTGAACAAAAATATGCATCCAAACAATGCAGCATTCCTGCTGTAGGATATCAGTCTCCCAAGCCAAACAGTTTTGATGTTTCATGTTGCATCCACATGATGGACAGACATTTCCATCCTGTGACTTTTGTCCTTTCAGTGCAATTCACCCAAAATTCATCAATGTAAAGATCAAGCAATTTCAATATTATGTCCAGCGCAAGTGCAGTTTCCATAACCTTACACTGCTGTTAAGAAGACACCATGCTGGAGGCTGACCCCACCCACAAAACTGGTCACACAGCCCAAGGGTTGAATTAATCAACATTGGGAGTTTCCACTAATTGTGGCCATTTGTAGTCTCACAATAAGGTTTTAAAAATGAGGGCACTAATAGGCAAGTTTTAAAGTTTTTAAATACTTTTTCATTTGATTTACCAAGCAATTGGACACCACAAAGAACCATTTACTAGTTACAGTGGGGTATAAATGTTTTAAAGTCATTTCCAGTTACTTTTTGTCATGGTAATAGTTGATTGTGGTAGTGGATGGACTCCAGTATTAGATACTAAACAGTGAGGGGGTCACCTGGCCTGGGGATTGACGGTCAGATAACACATGCTGGAGGCTGTCTGAAAGACATTCAGCTACTGCAGGTCTGCTAGGAAAATGTGTTATCAATAAAGTTAGTTCAGCGACAGTGCCGACAGCCTGTCTGCATCATTGAAACAAAAAGCAATACATGGGCCTGACTTTCCCGGTTACCCGGGGGGGTCAGAGCGAGCGGGGGGTCAGAGCGGGCGGGGGGGTCAGAGCGGGTGGGGGGGTCAGAGCGGGTGGGGGGGGGTGTCAGAGTGGGCGGGGGTGGTCAGAGCGGATGGGGGGTGTCAGAGCGGGCGGGGGGGTCAGAGCGGGTGGGGGGGGTGTCAGAGCAGGCGGGGTGGTCAGAGCGGGTGGGGGGAGTGTCAGAGCGGGCGGGGGGGGTCGGAGCGGGTGGGGGGGGTCAGAACGGGTGGGGGGGGTCAGAGTGGGCGGGGGGGTCAGAGCGGGTGGGGGGGGTGTCAGAGCGGGCGGGGGGGGTCAGAGTGGGTGGGGGGGGTCAGAGTGGGCGGGGGTGTCAGAGCGGGCGGGGGGGGTCAGAGCGGGTGGGGGGGGTCAGAGTGGGCGGGGGTGTCAGAGCAGGCAGGGGGGTCAGAGTGGGCGGGGGTGTCAGAGTGGGCGGGGGTGTCAGAGCGGGCGGGGGGGGGTCAGAGCGGGTGGGGGGGGTCAGAGCGGGTGGGGGGGGGTCAGAGCGGGTGGGGGGGGTCAGAGTGGGCGGGGGTGTCAGAGCGGGCGGGGGGGGTCAGAGTGGGTGGGGGGGGGTCAGAGTGGGTGGGGGGGGGTCAGAGCGGGTGGGGGGGGTCAGAGTGGGCGGGGGTGTCAGAGCAGGCAGGGGGGTCAGAGTGGGCGGGGGTGTCAGAGCAGGCAGGGGGGTCAGAGTGGGCGGGGGGGGTCAGAGCGGGTGGGGGGGGTCAGAGTGGGTGGGGGGGGGTCAGAGTGGGCGGCGGTGTCAGAGCGGAAGGGGGGTCAGAGCAGTGGGGGGGGGGGGGGGGTCAGAGCGGGCGGGGACCTGGTCCACACCGGGCCTGCCCAGTGTATTTCTCCACTCCTGAGGATAGCAGGACTGTGGGGGCTGCGGTGGGCATGCACAGGCCGCCAGGTCTAATAGCCACCCTATAGCTGCCTGTTTAAATGAAGGCCTGGCAGCCTTTTCTAGGCTATTCACAATGGCATATGCAAGGCCACAGCAGAGGGCTTCTGATCAGCAGGCCAGGCCGGAGGGTAGGGCTGGGGGTCAGGCCAGGCCGGAGGGTAGGGCTGGAGGACAGGCCAGGCCGGAGGGTAGGGCTGGAGGACAGGCCAGGCCGGAGGGTAGGGCTGCGGGACAGGCCAGGCCGGAGGGTAAGGCAGGGGGACAGGCCAGGCCGGAGGGTAAGGCAGGGGGACAGGCCAGGCCGGAGGGTAAGGCAGGGGGACAGGCCAGGCCGGAGGGTAGGGCTGCGGGACAGGCCAGGCCGGAGGGTAGGGCTGCGGGACAGGCCAGGCCGGAGGGTAAGGCAGGGGGACAGGCCAGGCCGGAGGGTAAGGCAGGGGGACAGGCCAGGCCGGAGGGTAGGGCTGCGGGACAGGCCAGGCCGGAGGGTAAGGCAGGGGGACAGGCCAGGCCGGAGGGTAGGGCAGGGGGTCAGGCCAGGCCGGAGGGTAGGGCAGGGGGACAGGCCAGGCCGGAGGGTAGGGCAGGGGGACAGGCCAGGCCGGAGGGTAAGGCAGGGGGACAGGCCAGGCCGGAGGGTAGGGCTGGGGGACAGGCCAGGCCGGAGGGTAGGGCAGGGGGTCAGGCCAGGCCGGAGGGTAGGGCAGGGGGACAGGCCAGGCCGGAGGGTAGGGCAGGGGGACAGGCCAGGCCGGAGGGTAGGGCAGGGGGTCAGGCCAGGCCGGAGGGTAGGGCTGGGGGACAGGCCAGGCCGGAGGGTAGGGCTGGGGGACAGGCCAGGCCGGAGGGTATTAACAAGGTCCTTAGTTACTGTTGCTCACCTGGCAAATTTTGCACTTAGATGTTGAGTATCGAGCTGACAGCCCAGGCTTGTCCTGGTGATCCAGCTGTGTTGAGCTAACTGAAGGTTCATTGGATTAAAGCCTCCCGGGTGTCCCTGCCTCCCTGGAGTATGCCTGGGTCAGCATTTCCCTGTGCCTGCTCATCCTCGGACTCGCTGCTGGACTCGTCCTGTGCAGCCGCAGCCACTGTGTCGACGCCTTCATCGTCTACTGTGTCCCCTCTTTCCAGCGCAAGACTGTAGAGAGCGCAGCAAGCAACCACTATCACCGAGACACAATCTGGGGGGTACTGGAGTGCACCCCCTGAGCGGTCCAGGCTTCAGAAGCGCATCTTGAGAAGTCCGATGGCTCTCTCCACCACAGCCCTTGTGGTGCCCTGGCTCCTATTGCAGCGCTGCTCAGCTTCTGTTCTTGGATGGTGGAGAGGCATCATGAACCACCTTCTGAAGGGAAAGCCCTTGCCACCCAGCAGCCAACCATCCAGCCGAGCTGGAGCACTGAAGAGCCCCGGCACCTGGGAGTGTCTGAGGATGTAGGCGTCGTGGGAGCTGCCTGGGTACCTTGCACAGACTTGTAGAATCAGCATCCTGTGATCACACACTACCTGCACGTTCATGGAGTGGAAGCCCTTCCTGTTGACAAAGGCACCGGGCTCACCTGCTGGCACCTTGATGGCCACATGTGTGCAGTCTATAGCACCCTGGACATGGGGGGAGCCAGCAATGGCCACGAAGCCTCTGGCTCGCTGTGTCTGGCTTGCGTGGTCACAACGGGAGTCAATGAAGGTCAATGCCCGTCTGAACAGAGCGTCTGTAACCTGCTTGATACAAGTGTGTACAGCTGATTGGGAGACATCACAAAGATCACCCACTGAACCCTGGAAGGAGCCTGAGGCATAGAAGTGAAGGGCAACTGTGACCTACAGAGCTACTGGCAAGGGGTGTCCACCCACACAGCTAGGGGGGATCTCAGAGCCAATCATCTGACAGATATAGTTGACTGTCTCCCTTGACAATTGGAGCCTCCTTCACACTGCACCTCAGTCATATTGAGGTAGCTGCTTCGCCGCCTGTATACCCTGGCAGCAGGATAGTGGCATCTTCTGCAGTCCCTTCCACCTTGGACTACCTCTTGGCCCTGCGCCCCTTGTGCCTGTGCCTGGCCTCCCAAAGGTGGCTCCCCTGGTGGCCGAATGTGCACTCCTGGCCTCGTCCTCCTTCTAGCCCTCCCTTCCTCCTGCCTCCAGTGGAGAGTTCAGCTCTCATTCCCAGGCTAAGGGAAGGCTTCCTGAAACCTGCAGGCCCAGAAAAGATTCCTCACTGCAGAGTGCTGACCTGAAGGTTAAGAGTCCAGAAAAAGCAGCTGTATGTGTTCTGAAGTGCTGCAGATCACACAGGCAAGTTTGAAAAACTTTCACAAATAAATACTTGACTGTGCAGATTCATGACACCAGTCGGCCCTCTTATCCCACCCGTGGGTGAGGTTTATACAAATGTGTCCTGCCCACCTGCCCATTGAGCCATGCGCCCACCCGAAGATTGCTTGGGCGTTGAAAAATCAGCATCGATTGAACACTGGAGGGCTTTAAGTGGCCCTTTAATTAATGGTGGGCGCACATCAGACATCATCGCACACCCGCCCAGCCAAAAATCGCAATGGCACGCGGTGACATCGGGACGCTCGCCTGATGTCACCGCGCGTCGATTTAACGTGCAGAAGTGTGGGCCCCCACCCCCCCCCCACCCCCCGCCACCACCCCCACACGACAACAGGAAAACTCTGCCCGTGGTGTCAGAAGTAAACCAAACACAGCAATGAAGATCCTGAAACCACCAACAGAGCTGGGTTTGGAGGGAATTTCGGTGAAAACTGGAGGAGATTCCAGCGGTGATTGGACCTGTACCTCACAGTGACGGGCAGTGATTAATAAAAAAAGGCCCTCAGGCACATTCTTCCATCTTCCTTCATGTAGCAGGGGAAGCAGCCTTAAAGTCTGTAACACGTTCACACTTGAAAGTGATGAGAAACAAAATGACTTGAAAGAAAGAATGGAAAATTCCGAACCCCTAAGAAAAACATCCGGTATGAAAGATACCAATTTTTCACAATCATGCAAGGCAGTGACAACATTGGTCAGTAAGTCACTGAGCTGAGAAAACGAGCTAAGTCATGTGGATTTGGAGAGCTTGAAAAATCACTCATCCGGGATAAAATAATTTGCGGAAGCGCAAATGACTCTCTGAGAGAACGGCTTTTGAGAGAAGGTGATCTCACGCTGGAGAAAGCAATACTTTCTGCAGAGAGGCAGAGACAACAAAATGCCAGATTAAACAGCTGACAGAAGGCGATAATTTGCGCATGGTCAAGCAGTTAGATGCAGTTAAACTGAAACAGCCCCAGGAAAGAACCAATAGGCAGCCTGAAAGTAAAAAGAATAAAACTGCTATTAAAATATTTAAATGCAACCGATGCTGAACGGAACATTTACCACATAGTTGTCCAGCCTACGGAAAGCAGTGTAAGAACTGTGATAACCTAAATCACTTTGCTAAGCTGAATCAAAGGAAGTGTACACAACTGACACAGGCACTGAAACTAAACTTTTCATTGGTGCAGTAACAATAAATTCCAAAGAAGATGAATGGAAGGTTGATTTAAAAATTACCAACTTGATGGTGAATTTCAAGCTTGGCACAGGTGCACAAGAAAATGTCATTCCCCTATAAGTCTGTATCATAAGATAAGCAAAGAAAAACAGCTAACTAAAACAAAAGTGAAACTGTCCACTTACACGGGTGAAAAAATTGCTGTTGAAGGCAAGTGCACACTTAAAGTGAACTCCAAAAAACAGTCTCAAGCATTTCCATTCATAGTGGTGAAAACTAATGCGAACACCCATTCTTGGAATCAAAGCTTGTGAAAATCTGAAGCTAATCAAGGGAATAATGATTGTGACCACTGATGACATTCTGAGCGAGTATAACGATGTGTTCCAGGGGATTGGCTGTCTAAAAGGAGAACACACCATCAAGATTGACGAAACTGTGACACCCAAAATACACCTGCACAGGAAAATAGCAGTAATGCTGAGAGATCGACTGAAAACAGAGTTGGACAGAATGGAGAAACTTCACATCATCAAAAAAATTGAAGAACCGACAAAGTGGGTTAATCCAACTCTAATTGTTAAAAAAAACCAGGTGGGAATCTGCTAGTCTGTCTAGATCCCAGAGACCTAAACCAGGCAGTAGAAAGGGAGCATTACCAGCTGCACACAGCAGAAGAGAGAACGTGTAAACTAGCTGATCCTAAATACTATTCAGCCTTAGATGCGAGTTCAGGCTTCTGCCAGGCCAAGCTGGATAAACACAGCTCCTATCTCTGTAGCTGCAACACACCATACAGGCGATACAGGTTTTTATGCTTACCTTTTGGTATTAATTCAGCTCCAGAGATGTTCCACAGAACAGGGAAGCAGCTGTTTGAAGGGTTAGAGGGCATGGAAACCTATATCGACGATGTGCTGGTCTGGGGAGCCTCACAAGAAGAGCATGACCACAGACTGAGGCAGGTGCTGGCCGGAGCTGGAGAAAGGAACCTCAAGTTGAAGAAGGAAAAGCGCAAAATTGGTCTTCATGAAATCAAGTACTTGGGACATGTGCTAACAAGTGAGGGACTGAAGCTGGACCCGAGTAAAATCAAAGCAGTCGTGTACATGTCACCCCCGGAATGCAAGACAGACTTGGAGGGGTTTTTGGGAATGGTGAACTATCTTGGGAAATTCATTCCGAATATGTCAGACCTGACAGCATCTCTCAGAGAACTTCCACAAAATGATGTGGAATGGCACTGGGAACAAAGTCACCAGGAAGCTCTGACCAGTGTGAAGAGAACACCGACCCAGGCACCAGTGTTAAAGTGTTATGATGTCAGTCAAGCCGGTCAAGATCTCTGTGGACGCTTCAAAGACTGGCCTGGGAGTTGACCTCTTGCAAAATGATGGCCCAGTGGCATATGCTGAAACACAGCAGCGGCATGCTGAAATAGAGAAAGAAATGCTGGCAATTGTGTTTGGCCTAGAACGCATCCATCAGTTTGTCTATGGCAAGGGTGTGGAGGTAGAGTCTGGTCATAAGCCTTTGGAAACTATACTTAAAAATCCCCTGAACTGTGCACCACCAAGAATCCAAAGGTTACTAATGCGTCTACAGAAGCCCCAGGTCAGAGTTAAATACAAACCGGGTAAGGAAATGTACATCGCACATATTCTGTCATGTGTATAGCTACCCATCACGGAGGGAGAGGATAAAGAAACAGAAGCACAGGTTCACACGCTGACAAAGAACTTACCTGTGGCTGTAACCAAACTGGACAAGATCAGGGAAGCAACCAAGAATGATGCTACCCTGAGAAAACTGCAGCAGGTTGTGCAAACTGGCCGGCCCACACATCGGAGCGGAGCCCCTTCTGCTGTACAAGAGAACTGGAACTTTTGTGAGGAATTTCATGTAGCAGAAGGAATAATTTTCAAGGGAGAAAAGATCATAATTCCTGCAACACTGAGGAAAAAAACGCCGCAGCATGTACACGAAGGTCACCTTGGCATAGAAACATGCAGGAGAAGAGCTCGAGATGTAATGTATTGGCCTGGAATGGGAGCACAAGTCAGCGAAATGGTGAGTGTGTGTGCAGTGTGCCAAAAGTACAGTAAATCACAACAAAAAGGACCACTTCAACCACACAGTGTTCCATAGAGGCCCTGGCAGAAAAGTGGAGAGGACTTGTTCACACTTGACAACAGTGAGTTCCTACTAGCAGTAGATTATTACTCAAAGTTTTTTGAGTCTGTGCTGCTGAGAAATGATAGTAAGAGCATCGCTGTAATAAATCATTTAAAATCAATGTTTGCTCGCTATGGCATAAATACTAAATACATTGGAAGGTAGCTAAACACCTAAATAAAGGAGAGCTAAATACATTGGGACCTACACATGGGTTTAGGTAGAGGCTGAAATATTGTAAACAAAATTAATTTTAAAAAGTGGAGCTTTTTATCATAATGGGGAATTTTGACATTCTACAAATACAAAATTATCTTATCAGGGCCAGTGAGACTGTTCAGCAGTAATTCTGAACGAAGTACACTGTTAACAAGCCAGTTATACCTCATACAACAGATGCAAGGGATCTTCCTCAGAGGGATTAACAGTGTAAAATGGCAAGTTCTCACCAGGTCAATGATTTCTAATGTGGTTGGCTCTTAAATGCCCTCTGAACAAGGGCAGTTAGGGATGGGAAATAAATGCTGGCCTAGCCAGTGACGTCTACATGTCATGAATGAATAAAAATAAAAGTTGATTACAGAACATAATGCAATAGAGCAAAGTGTAGAATCACAGATTGCAGCTTACAGATATGTGCGTACTCCGGAAGTTGCTGACAGTTTACTGTCGTCACTCCCACATAATCAGGGTCTACAGGCAAGGTCATAATTATTTCTGTCTGAACCACCAAGTGGAGCAGTGGGGGACAGCGGACAGCATCATTGCAAGGGAGAAGAAAAAATATTGGGCGGAATCATCCCAGATTTGTGGTAGCGGGTAGGGAAAATGATGTTTTACCCGTCAGCTGAGATGGTGGGTTTTCACACCGCATCTTCCCAAACCTGCCACACTATTTATCCATTCCCGGGAAACACGCTGTTTCCATGGCGGGCAGGCTCCGATTCACCCGCCACGCCATCAGCCCGCTGCTTCATCGCGCCCGGCGCCATATTTAAAGTCCAGCCGCGTGCCCACATCTCAGCGCTTCCAGCTCAGGGCTACTGCAGGGGAGATGTCCACAAAAGGCAAAAAGACCACGGCCCCCAGTTTAATGACGCGTCACTGGAACGCCCTTTGGACACCGTGGAGTCCCACCTCGATGTCCTCTACCCCCGCCCTGGCCACAGGATGGACAGCGGCATGACCAACCCAGCTTGGGAAGCAGTGGTCAGTAGTGGTCAGCGCCAATGCCCTGCAAAAGAGGACAGCCATCCAGTGCCACTACAGGATGAATGGTCTCATCCATTCCGCCAGGCTAATTCACTCTTCCCATTCTCAACTCACACACTCACACCCATCACACATCCACAGGGATCTCACACCTCAGGAGAAAATACCACTAACTCTCACACACACCCTCACATCACCATCAGGCTCATACCCTCTGGAGTTCACGTCCTCATCCTGTCCATGGCTCCATTCACCACACAAACATTCCAAGCGGTGCCATGTGACCTGTTCACACTCTCTCCATCTGTTTCCATGCAGGAGAAGCTGGCTGACAGCAGCAGGGAGAGGTCCCGGACCAGGGGGTGGAATGGCCCACACTAGGTCCATCCCCCTCACATTGAGGAGTGTGCCATCGCGCTGACTGGTGAGGGTATGGACCCTGCCTGCGGTGATGGTGGGGTTGGCGGCGAACACCCACATGAGGATCCTGCACCCCATCATCCCTCTCTCAACGCAACTATGAATGCTCTCTCTCCTACTTTTGACCATGCTCCATACATTACATACCTCTACATTGGTTCGCAGGGAGCTCTGCCAAGTGACCTATACCCTCAGCCAGCCAGTCCCTCAGCTCCATCCAGATCCTCACCTCCAGCCAAGAGGACACCTCCTCCATTGAAGAGCTGGAAATAAGCAGCCTGAAAGACCCATCACCGCAGAGGGAGCAGCCGGCCCACGAGTGACGCTGGAGGGAAAAGTGTGTGTGTGGCAGGGCCTTTTGGAGCCTCGCGCAAGCAAACTCACACGCACGCGGATCCTTCACGTTTCACGCTCATCTCAATGTCCTGAGCAATGCTGCCTGCTGGGGTTCGCTTTCAGTTGTTTATCTGAGCTGACCTGCATCCCTGCCCACCCACTGATCTCACTCCCGTGCAGCACCTGATCTCGCCCACCATGATTCTCGTTTCACTTGCGATTTGGACAGCACGGTGCTAATTGGGTTTTACTTTTGCTCCCCTGTCTTTTACCCTCCCCCAGTCAGCCATTTCCTGTCCCCCATCACAGTTGACCCCCCCCCCCCCCCCCCCCCCAGCATCACTTTCTCCTCTGTGACCTACCAGCCACCACCCTTTTCCTTTGGGAATGTCCAGGTGAATGTGCATGTTCCCTTCCTTCCTGAAAATCCCATCCCCATCCATATTCACCTCCCCGACCTCCTCCTTCCCACTCCCAGGGTTCATGTCTGCCTCTAGGTTCCTACCAACTACCCTCGCCGTCGCTTCTATTGCTCTCACCCTCCCATCCTCCGGACTCACTCTGACCACGGCCATTTTCACCCTTCGTCCATACCACGCCCACTCCCAGTTCACTCCCCAGGAGGCAGGCATGGACCCATCCAACCCCTCCTGTGCACACTCGCCTGCAGACCTTTCCCTCCTCACCCCGTCCCCCCTAGAACCCCTTCCCCCCCACCCCAGAACCCCTTCCACCCCCAGTCCTCCCACCACCCCCCCTCCCAACTTAGTCCCTCCCCCTTCCTAAGTGCTTCCTCCACCCTTACCTCTTCAGCCATACTTAGTCCCTCCCCCCTCCCGACTCCTTCCTCCAGCCTTACCTTCTCCTCCAGCCTCACTTCTTCCTCCAGACTTACTCCTACTCCCTTCATGACTCCTTCCTCTACTCTTACTTCTTCCTCAACACTTACTCCTCTCCCCTCTCCACGGCTCTTCCTCCCCCCGGTTGCCCTCCCCTCTCTGCACCCTTTCCTCCCCCCTCTCCTTCCCATTTCTGCACTCTTTCCCATGCACATTCCACCCCCCCTTACACCTACCTCTCCATTTGTGGTCTTCTCCCCCCTTACCCCCTCCTCCCTCCGTTCTCCCTTCCCCCCAACCTTCCCCTGACACCTTCATACCCCCACCAACCTCACCCCCGACACCTTCATTCCCCCCACCAACCTCACACCCGACACCTTCATTCCCCCCTCCGACCTCATCCCATCCTGACACCTTCATTCCCCCACCAGCCTCACCCCCGACACCTTCATTCCCCCCAATCTCATCCCGTCCTGACACCTTCATTCCCCCCACCAACCTTACCCCATCCTGACACCTTCATTCCCCCACCAACCTCAGCCCCGACACCTTCATTCCCCATCCTAACCTCACCCCATCCTGATACCTTCATTCCCCCACCAACCTCACCCCGACACCTTCATTCCCCCCAATCTCACCCCATCCTGACACCTTCATTCCCCCCCTCCCAACCTCACCCCATCCTGACACCTTCATTCCCCCTCCGAACCTCACCCCATCCTGACACCTTCATTCCCCCCCAATCTCACCCCATCCTGACACCTTCATTCCCCCCCACCAATCTCACCCCATCCTGACACCTTCATTCCCCCCACCAACCTCACCCCATCCTGACACCTTCATTCCCCCCCTCCCAACCTCACCCCATCCTGACACCTTCATTCCCCCTCCCGACCTCACCCCATCCTGACACCTTCATTCCCCCTCCCGACCTCACCCCATCCTGACACCTTCATTCCCCCTCCCAATCTCACCCCATCCTGACACCTTCATACCCCCCTCCCAACCTCACCCCATCCTGACACCTTCATACCCCCCTCCCAATCTCACCCCATCCTGACACCTTCATTCCCCCTCTCAACCTCACCCCATCCTGACACCTTCATTCCCCCTCTCAACCTCACCACATCCTGACACTTTCATTCCCCCTCCCAACCTCACCCCATCCTGACACCTTCATTCTGCCTCACAACCTCACCCCATCCTGACACCTTCATTCCCCCTCTCAACCTCACCCCATCCAGACACCTTCATACCCCCTCCCAACCTCACCCCATCCAGACACCTTCATACCCCCTCTCAACCTCACCCCCGACACCTTCATTCCCCCCTCCGACCTCACCCCATCCTGACACCTTCATTCCCCCCACCCAACCTCACCCCATCCTGACACCTTCATTCCCCCTCCCAACCTCACCCCATCCTGACACCTTCATTCTGCCTCCCAACCTCACCCCATCCTGACACCTTCATACCCCCCTCCCAATCTCACCCCATCCTGACACCTTCATTCCCCCTCCCAACCTCACCCCATCCAGACACCTTCATACCCCCTCTCAACCTCACCCCCGACACCTTCATTCCCCCCTCCGACCTCACCCCATCCTGACACCTTCATTCCCCCCACCCAACCTCACCCCATCCTGACACCTTCATTCCCCCTCCCAACCTCACCCCATCCTGACACCTTCATTCCCCCCCCAACCTCACCCCATCCTGACACCTTCATTTCCCCCCAACCTCACCCCATCCTGACACCTTCATTCCCCCTCCCAACCTCACCCCATCCTGACACCTTCATTCCCCCTCCCAACCTCACCCCATCCTGACACCTTCATTCCCCCCCCAACCTCACCCCATCCTGACACCTTCATTTCCCCCCAACCTCACCCCATCCTGACACCTTCATTCCCCCTCCCAACCTCACCCCATCCTGACACCTTCATCCCCCCTCCCAACCTCACCCCATCCAGACACCTTCATTCCCCCCCTCCCAACCTCACTCCCGACACCTCTTCCTCTCCCAGCAGACCCTAGCCTCTTCCTCCCCCACCCCCTGGACCATCATCCATTGTGGGCATCAGCGGTGACTTTCCAACTTCCATGAGCTGCTTCGCGGCAAAGCCACGTCCATGAGAATCCACCCAGTTTGTCATAGACATCCCTCCAGGATCCCTTCACTGTTGGGCTCCAGCACTGTCTGCTCCTTGGACGTCCACAACGTGAGTAAGGCCCTGATGGGTAAATCCCGACTTCTGCACATCACACTTGTCAAGGAGTGTTCTACACGGGCGTGTTTTCCCGCCGATGTGGGCGGGTGATCCAGCGGGAGGGGACAATTCCAGTGGGCAGGCCTAATAATGAAATCTGATGTATTACAATGAGGTTCCTGATGTCTGCCGGCAGGAAACACAGCCCGACATTGGTGGGCTGAGCCGACGATCACGAACTGGTTTCACGCCAACGTGAAACCGATTACGCCGCATTGCCCACACATGCCACTGAACATGCCCGACGCCAGCAGGCATGTAAAATACCGACCATTGAATTTTAGACACATAACATTGCTGTATTACATAACTAACAGCAGAATAGGGTGAGATTCAAATTGAATACTTCTGTAAAATTATATTTTATACATTGAATAGCTGAATGTGATTTTTAATTCAGTTGAAGAATTTGGTACGAATTATTAAATTTGTAAAGTGCGTTCATTGTCCTCACACTGCTTTCCTTTTTCTTTTATTTTAGAGGAGGCAGTAGCGTAGTGGTATTGTCGCTAGGCTGGTATTCTAGTGATAAAAACAAAAAACCGCGGATGCTGGAAATCCAAAACAAAAACAGAATTACCTGGAAAAACTCAGCAGGTCTGGCAGCATCGGCGGAAAAGAAAAGAGTTGACGTTTCGAGTCCTCATGTTCTGTTGAAGGGTCATGAGGACTCAAAACGTCAACTTTGCTCTTCTCCGCCGATGCTGCCAGACCTGCTGAGTTTTTCCAGGTAATTCTGTTTTTGTTTTGGTATTCTAGTGACCCAGGGTAATGCTCTCAGGACCCAGGTTTGAATCCTACCACGGCAGATGGTAAAATTCAAATTCAATAAAAACCTGGAATTAAAAGTCTGATGATGACCATGAAACCATTGTTGTAAAAACCCATCTGGTTCACAAATGCCCTTTAGGGAAGGAAACCTGCCATCCTCACCTGGTCTGGCCTACATGTGATTCCAGGCCCACAGCTATGTGGTTGGCTCTTAAATGTCCCCTGAACAAGGACAGTTAGGGGTGGGAAGTAAATGCTGGCCTAGCCAGTGATGCCCACATCCTGTGACCAAAAAAAAGATTTACATGCAGCACAGAGTGATCATCATACAATCTATCGCTGTGGTTCCTTTAGTTCTTTACAGTGTCACCTCCTCATTCTAGTAGTAGTAGTGTAAAGAAACTTGTACCAGAGGCCTTGCCACCAATGGAGGTGGATACAGACAGTTGTCGTATGAAGAAACAAACAAGCCATTGCTAAAAAGAAACTAAATAAATCTGCAGCAACTGGAAAAAAGTTTTTTTTTAATTTCTGGATTATAGGATTAGTATTTATCCTTTCCCTTAATACAAGTTTTGAGAACAGGAAACATTGAGACATCTGATCTTTTTGATCCTGTTACAAAGCTGTGCTTATTTCAAATGACTTTTAATCCATTGGCTGGTAACCTGGAACTTTTAAGAACAGGCTTTATAAAATAACAGGTTAAAAAGAGTGACTGGGAATCACCAAAACCTGGCTGCCCCTACTCGCATCATTTAGCATTTCACTTAATTGGGATGGAGACATTAAGTACCTACATTAGGCACCAGAGACAATAAACCCCGAAGGAATATGAAAGGCCCTATCTCCTGTGCAATTAACAAGGCATTAAGACAAGCACCTGAGATTCAACTGTCGGAGATGGGACATTAAATCTAATCACTTGGGCCACGAGACAATGTCTAAGGTAACTTTGCAGACATGAGCTAATCAAGCTACCTTTTGGAATACATGAACAACAGCTGTATTTGCCCCTCTGCCAGTGGAGAGAGCAAGTCACAGAACTAGCTTTTTGCAGAGAGTTGATACTGAGAATGCTAATGAACTGAGGATAAAGGCTGAAGCTGTTGAGTCTTACTCTCTCTCTCTCTCTCCACCCTTCCTGGTAATCTTTGTGCCCTGTTTGCTGATTGAGGCCAACCAGAGGCATATCTACTGCAAACAGAGACCTTTTAAAACAGAAATTCTTCTCAATGCCATTGTCTCCAGAGGAACAACCAAATTAACTGCAACTTCTAATTGAAACAACAGGACCACTGAAGGAGCATTTGACCAAGAATCACCAAGCCACTGACCATATATTCTTTTTACTTCTAGACTCTAAATTGATCCACACACCACCCTCACGCTGTAATCTGTATTTTGAGTGTGTGTGTGTGAAAAATGATGCGTGCTTGATTGACACAGATCGGTGGAAGTGCAATAAAACTGGGGCATTAGTGAGGCCACACCTTGAATACTGTGTGCAGTTTTGGTCTCCTTATTTAAGGAAGGGTGTGAATGCATTGGAGGTGGTTCAAAGGAGGTTTACTAGATTGATACCTGGAATAAGTGGGTTGTCTTATGAGGAAAGATTGAACAGGCTGGGCTTGTTTAGAAGTGGGGTTTAGAAGAGTGAGGGATGATTTGTTTGAAGTATACAGG
The DNA here is from genome assembly GCF_017639515.1 of Carcharodon carcharias. Classification (NCBI taxonomy): domain Eukaryota; kingdom Metazoa; phylum Chordata; class Chondrichthyes; order Lamniformes; family Lamnidae; genus Carcharodon; species Carcharodon carcharias. The sequence goes on from NC_054471.1 coordinate 24,791,157, forward strand.
ATTGTGAATGGTCTCGACAAGGTGGACATCGAAAGGATGTTTCCTCTTGTGGGTGAGTCCAGAACTAGGGGGCACTGATTTAAAATTAGGGATTGCCCTTTTAGGACAGAGATGAGGAGAATTTTTTTCTCACTGAGGGTTGTGCACCTTTGGAACTCTCTGCCTCAGAAAGCGGTGGAGGCTGGGTCATTGAATATTTTTAAGGGGGAGGGAATAGACTCTTCTTTGGGAAAATGTTGGAGTCTATTATAAAGGATGGAATAGCAGAGCATTCAAAAATGCATAATATAATTGAGCAGAGTCAGCATAACTTCATGAAGGGGAAATTTTGCCTAACAAATTTATTAGATTTTTTGAGGAGGTAACAAGTAGGATGGATAAAGGGGAACCAATAGATGTGATATATTTGGATTTCCAAAAGGCATTTGATAAGGTACCGCACATAAGGCTACTTAATAAGATAAGAGCCCATGGTGTTAAGGGTAGTATATTAGCATGGATAGAGGACTGGCTAACTAATAGAAGACAGAGAGTTGGGATAAGTGAGCATTTTCAGGATGGCAACCTGTAACTAGTGGAGTACCACAGGGATCAGTACTGGAGCCACAATTATTTACAATATATGTTAAAGACTTGGATGAGGGAAATGAATGAACTATCGCCAAGTTTGCGGATGACACAAAAATAAGTGGGATGGTAAGTGATGAGGATGACACAAAGAGTCTACAGAGGGATATAGACAGGTTAAGTGAGCGGACAAAATCTTGGCAGTTGGAATATAATGTGTGAAAATGCGAGGTTATGCACTTTAGCAAGAAGAATAGAAGAGCTGAATATTATTTAAGCAGAGAAAGGCTGCAGAAAGCTGCAGCACAGAGGGATTTGGGAGTCCTTGCGCATGAATCTCAAATAGCTAACATACAAGTTCAGCAGGTAATACGGAAGGCAAATGGAATGTTGGCCCTAATTTCAAAGGGAATGGAGTATAAAAATAGGGAAGTCTTGCTAAAACTATACAAGGCACTAGTTAGACTATATCTAGAATACTGTGAACAGTTTTGGTCCCCTTATCGAAGGACAGATATACTGGCATTGGAGGCAGTCCAGAGAAGGTTCACTAGGTTGCTCCCGGGGATGGAGGGATTTTCTTATGAGGAGAGGTTGAGTAGGTTGGGCCTGTACTCATTGGAGTTTAGAAGAATGAGAGGCAACCCTATTGAAACATATAAGATTCTTAGGGTCCTTGACAGGGTAGATGCTGAGAGGTTGTTTCCCCTTGTGGGAGAGTCTAGGACTAGAGGGTATAATCTCAGAGTAAGGGGGCACCCATTTAAAACAGAGATGATGAGAAATTTCTTCTCTCAGGGGGTAGTCAATCTGTGGAATTCTTTACCTCGGAGGGCTGTAGAGACTGGGTCATTAAGTATATTCAAGGCTGAGATAGACAGATTTATAATCAGTAAGGGAATCAAAGGTTTTGGGGAAAAGGCAGGAAAGTGGAGTTGAGGATTATCAGATCGGCCACCTCCTCAAAGAATTCTAATAAATTTGTCAGGCATGATTTCCCCTTCATGAAGCCATGCTGACTCTGCTTGATTAGATTATGTATTTCTAAATGCTCTGGTATTACATCCTTCATAGTAGGCGGCAACATTTTCCCAATGACAGATGTTAAGCTAACTGGCCTGTAGTTACCTGTTTTTGTCTCCCTCCCCTTTTGAATAAGGTTTTTACATTAGCAGTTTTCCAGACCTCTGGGACTTTTCCAGAATCTAAGGATTCTTGGAAGGTTACTACCAGTGCATCCACTATCTCTGTAGCTACTTCCTTTAATATCCTAGGATGCAGCCCATCAGGTCCAGGGGACTTATCAATATTTAGCCCTATTAGTTTCCCCAGTACTTTTTCTCTAGTGATAGTTATTGTATTTATTTCCTTCCTCCACCTTTTCCCCTTGATTATTTAGTATTTTTGGAATGCTATTAGTGTCTTCTACCATGAAGACTGATGCAAAGTATTTATTAAACTCCTCTGCCTTGTCCCAGTTCCCCATTATTATTTCCCCAGCCTCATTCTCTAAGGGGCCTTTGTTCACTTTGGTCTCTCTCTTCTTTATTATATATTTAAAGAAGCTCTTACTGTCCATTTTTATATTACTTGCTAGTTTACCCTCAAAGTTTATTTTCTCCCTTTTTTTGGTCATCTTTTTAGTTTTAAAACCTTCCTGATCCTCTGGCTTACCACTAATCTTTGCCACATTGTATGTTTTTTCTTTCAATTTAATACTATCCTTAAATTCCTTGATTAACCAAGGTTGGTTTATCCCCTTCCTAGAATCCTTCTTCCTCACTGGGATATATCTTTGTTGATAACTTGTTATGAATTATTTTCTTAAATGTCTGCCATTGTTCATCAACCGTTCTTTTCTGCTAAACTGCTTTCCCAGTCCACTCCAGCCAAATCTGCCCTCATTCCATTGTAATTACCCTTATTTAAGTTTAACACAGTTGTTTCTGACCCAAGTTTCTCACTCTCAAACTGAATGCTAAATTCCACCACGTTATTGTCACTGTTTTCTGGGGGATCTTTTACTCTGACTTCACATATTAAACTTTCCTTATTACACATTATCAGATCCAAAATAGCCTGATCCCTGGTTGGATCTACAACATATTGTTCTAGAAAACCATCCCAAATATATTCTATGAATTCTTGCTCATGGCTATCTCTGCCAATTTGATTTTCCCTATCGACATGAAGATTAAAGTCACCCATGATTAATGTACTGACTTTTTTACATGCCCTCATTATCTCCCGATTTATTCTCTGTCCTACAGCATAATGGCTGTTAGGGGGACTATAGACTACTCCCACCAGTGTCTTTTTCCCCTTGTTACTTCCTACCTCCACCCATATGGATTCTACATCTTCCGATCCAAGATCATTTCTTGCTTTTGTACTTATTCCAGCTCATACTAACAAAGCTACCCCACCACCCTTTCCTTCCTGCCTGTCCTTTCGAAAAGTCACATGCCCCTGAATATTTAGGTCCCAGCTTTGACCTCTTTGTAATCATGTCTCCGTAATGACTATAAGATCATACCTATTAGTCTCTATTTGTGCCATTCATTTATTTAATTTGTTCCAAATACTAGGTACATTTGAGTAAAGAGACATTAATTTTGCCTTTTCATCATTTTTTCCCCCTTTGACCCTATTTGCTGCTGTGTTTTCATGTTTGCCTAACCCTTCCTGTTAAACTCTGGATATCAATACTTAAATAGCTGCCCTACAATGCTAACTTTTGCTTTGATAGCCTACGCATCCCCTCTCCATCAACCTCCCCCCAACTATTTAGTTTAAAGCCATCTCTACAGCCCCAGTTATTCGATTCACAAGCACACTGCTTCCAGCATGGTTCATAAGAACAAAAGAACATAAGAACTAAAAGCAGGAGTAGGCAATTCAGCCCCTCGAGCCTGCCCCGCCATTGAATACGATCATGGCTGATCTCATTTCGGCCTCAACTCCAATTTCCCACCCTTTACCCATAATCTTTCAGCCCATTAATTATTAAAAATCTGTCTATCTCCTCCTTAAATTTATTCAGCATCCTGGCATCTACTGCACTGAGATAGTGAATTCCACAGATTCACTACTCTTTGAGAAAAGAAATTCCTCCTCATCTCTGATTTAAATCTACCATCCCTTAGCCTAAATCTATGGCCTCTCATTTTAGAATGCCCCAGAAAGGGGAAACATCCACTCCACATCTACTTTGTCAATCCCCGTTAGCATCTTATATACCTCAATTAGATCTTCTCTCGTCCTTCTAAACTCTAGCAAGTAAAGGCCTAAACTGCTGAATCTCTCCTCATAAGACAAGCCCCGCATCTCTAGAATCAATCTAGTGAACCTCCTCTGAACCGCCTCCAATTCAACTACATTCATGTGAAGCCCATCCCACTGGAACTGCTCCCTTCTACCCCAGTGCTGGTGCCAGTGCCCCATGAACCGAAACCCATCCCTGGTCTTAAATGGAAGATCCCTTAGTCCTAAACTGTGTCCCCTAGTTCTCGCCACCCCCACAAGTTAAAACATCCTCTCAGCATCCATCCTATCAAGTCCCCTCAGGTCTTATATGTTTCAACAAGATCACCTCTCATTCTTCTAAACTCAAATGGGTATAGGCCCAACCTGATCAACTTTTCCTAGCAAGATAAGTCTCTCACCCAAGGAAAATTCCAATAAGACTTGGGAAAGATGGTATTGCCTGTTATTGAAGAATCCTGCTTTTGACACCATGAAATAGGTGTCCTCATAGTCTAGAGTATGTTAACAGTAAGCTTTTATTAACAACTCATAACTATGTACATATTTACAGTAGAGAGTACTGGTATGCAGCTGACTCGAGTCTAGGTCTTTACCCTTCTTTGTCCATCTCTAGACTGACCCTGGCTCTGGGTCATGTGTCTCCTTACATCACTTTGTGGGCGGTACTGTACTGAGTTCCACATTAACCCTTTATGTACCAAACTCTTTTACTACACCACTCTCCAACTCTTTATCCCCTGGATATAGAGTTATTTTAGTTTAGTTCCAAGTCTTACATTGTTATGAGTCTTGTGCATTAACCTTATTGTTACAACTTTAATTCTATAGTAATATTATTGCTATTACAGTATTAACATTAACAGCATCAACAACATTCTCACTACCCCCATCTCCCCCTTTCAAGTCTTTAACGTTAGAAGTTCAGGCAGCCTGGAGGCTTTATAACCCTTCTGCCACTTGTTGGCCATTTTGTCGGGAGAGTGGTGGGCTCTGGTGTTGGTTGTTCTGGTTGTTGTCATGGAGTTTGGACTGGTGTTTGGTTATGGTTTCATCCGTTTCTTCCATTGCTTGATGTTAAACCACGTCTGTCTGGTTTGGCGGTGTATGGCTGTTGTTTGTCTTGACCATTGCTTGCAGGGTGGATGAAAATGGTATTTGTCTATTTGGAGGTGTTTATTCTTCTTCCTTTGCCAGTTAGGTTGTCTGGAGGCTCGCTGAGGTTGAGGAAGAGTGTTCCTCTGGCAAGAAGGAGATTGAGTAACATGCTCACCCCTGCCTTATGTTGCTGATGGTGAGCAACTGCTGCCAGGTTCCAGCATCCCTTGTGGTTTTGGCACCGCTGGCTGGAAGTTGCCATGTGTACACAATGGTTGGTGTGTCTACCAACTGTACCATCATCATTGTTGGAGGTAAAGGCTCCTCAGACTGTAGATCCTTCTCTGGTACCATTTCCATCAGAGGTGCAATGGTAATCTCGTGTGCAGGAGGTTGGTCTGACCATTGGGGACTTTCCAGGATCTGGAATGATGATGGACAAACTTGCGCCACATAAAGGGAAGAGAGATTACAGTGAGATCAGAGCCTAAGTACTCGTTAGTGTTTGATGACTCAGGACCATGCTGTTCTGGCAGTGGTCGTCTTGACATCTTCCACTGGCTGGAAAGATCAAGGGCTACACAGACATCCCTGGTCAAAAGAGAGAAAGGCTGATTGCGGATGACATCTATCAGCTCAAAGATTTATTCGTCACCTTACCTCAGTGGCTCAAGCATCATGCATGCTGAGGGCTGGGAGTCAGACTCCCCCTCCTCCATATAGCGGAGTGTCTGACATTCGAATCCAGCAACCTCGGAGCCATGTTCCTCCTCCGACAGGACTGTCACATTGGCACCTGAACCTTATTTAAAATGTGTTAAATTACCATTTACCGGGATATCCACATTTCAAAATGAAGAAACACTCGTGTTCCCCAAGAAGCATGGCTGTGCGTTTTCTGGGTCCTCAGTCTCGACCTCATGGCTGACCTTTGGTATGTCTGTGTGGTGCTGGAATTTTGACTCACTCACTTTACCCTAGTGTCCCTGTCTGTGGAATTGGAAGCATTGGCCAGCACTCGCAGGGCACTGATCTCCCCTGTGAGGGCACTTCACACCACAGTGCTGGCAAAGTCACTCTGCTGGGAGTTGCTTTCCCTGACTTGGGTGGTCCCTGCGTTTTTGTGACCTGATTTGGTGGACTGAGGGTTGGTTTCTGCCCCATGAAGTGTTCCCTGCCCTTAGGATGGTCCCATATTGCTCACATAGCTGACAGTCTAAATAGCTGGATTGCCTTGTCTAGAGTAAGACAGCCTCTAGCTTGCAGTTTGCAGGTTTTTTTCTGAAGTCAGCAGCAACGCTACATCTTAAACTCCTTCTCCTCCAAGGACTCCAACTGTGTGACTGGTATGGGCCATGGGTGAATGTAAAGAACATATTTTTATTTTTTGGACTGTGGCATTTAAGATTGGACTGCAGCTTTAAAAACTACCTTGGCTGCAGTTTAAAAGAGAAGTTCACTAGAGCAGGAAGAAGAAAATCTATAACGTTGCTATCCCCTGGAACAGTGTGTGCCAGGTTGGACAGAATGGTGCTGGAAAGGGGACCTGGTTTAAGAGGGAACTGCCTAGCGATGGCATTTTGATTGGCTCCTGACCAAGCGGCCAGGTTCTGTGTGAGGATAGTGCAGTAGATCAGCTCCTAGCCTGAAAAGAGGAAATACCTGAAATCTCTCTCTCCTGTGTTTTTGTAAGGCTCCAGTAATCCTGCCATAGTAGCTAGCTGGCTATTCCTCACATCACTGTATCCTGCTTTCTTTGAGAAACCCCTGTCGGGAGGAAAAGGGGAAAAATCACCAGTAGGGACATTAAAAGCAAGTTTCAGCCAGAGAACCACATACAGCAAATGCTGGGAGACCACCTCGTGTCAGCCAGAACAACCTGCAAGGAATTTGGAAGAAGGCAATCAAAGTCAATCCATCTAATCCTGAACTCCGCATTGGTGCTATTGAACTGTTTTATCTCACCCTTAAAATCCATGTTTTGTGTGTCTTATATATGTATGTGTGTGTGTGTGTGTGTGTGTGTATAGGAGTTAAAGAAGGGGTAGAGTTTAAGTTATAGAGTTAAAAGTTAGCAGTACATATTTCGTTCTTTTGCCAGACAATTACAGACAATTTGTTTAATAAACAGATATTTACTTGTTAAGTTTGCAACCCTGGTGTTTATATTCTGTTAACCTAAATTAAACAGTTAGGTAGAATCGGGACAATCTGGTTGTCTAATCAAACTTGTCACATTTGTCACAGCTGAGGGACCAGTGGGGCTTGATACTACAGTGCACTGTCCCCAGTGAGTGGTGACAGTGAATCCCAGTGGAGCTGGAAGTGTGGAATTGCAGTCCATTTCTGAAGATTTTAAAAAGTATGGGGACAGCTTTAATAGATTTCAGGCTTCCAAGAGGGCGTGGCCAGTTACTGCTGAACAAAGCATCTTCCGGCTCTTGCTGGTCTTTGGCAGGCTTTTCAAAATAGCGGTGGTGTGTTCCTGGCTGAAGAAAAAGCTATGCAATGGCGGCGTAGGTCAGCTGGCTGCTGACTTTATTCATTCAGCGGGATCATGTTACAAGTCAAGACTCTTGAAAAGGAACTGCTGGCTTTCTGTTTCCAAACTTGAACAGTTGCGAGGTACCAGCAATGGACTAAATCAATTATTAGTGATTTCTATTTTTGCCAGACTCGGGAGCCACATGTTGAGACTTGGAGTCTGGGACCAGGTTTAGTGGTGGGTTGTTTTCAAATGGCGCTTCTGACTGAATGACGTTCAAGGGGTTTCTCAGGACTAGCTGGCCTGGAATTTAAAAATTTGATCTCACACTGCAGGCTGCGAGCTCTGCTTGCTGAAGCTGGACTTCCAAATGGGATGCAGTGGAGTCTTCTGCTTGAGTAGAACTTCTATCTTTCTTGTTTGCTTCCAGGCTCTTCTGTCTCTGGAGCTTCTCATTTGTTTTTCTTCCTTTGGTGAGTTTTTGCAGCGTCCGCATCTTCAGTTAAAAATGTCCTTTTTCTTGGTTTCTCAGCATTCTTTGAGGATGAGGGTTTTAATCTGGACACTGCCACCATGAAGAATCCTGCTTCAGACACCGTGAAGTGGGCCACATAGTCCAGCGTATATTAACAGCAAGTCTTTGTTAACAATCATAACTATGTACATATTTACAGTAGAGGGAACAGGTATGGAGCTGACCCCATTCTTGGACTTTACCCAACTTTGTCCATCTCTGCTGACCCTGGCCATGGTTCATGTGTTTTCTTACATCACAGTGTAGGCGCTACTGTACTCAGTCTCACATTGACCCCTTATGTTCCAGAGCCTACTACTACAGCTATAAACCATCATCCAAAGTAAAAATTAATCACTTCTTCTCTGTCGCAACTTTCCTTCTCTCTCTCCACCCTATGGAGGTGGCTAATTGTTATTAATTCTCTGAACTTTCCCTGCTTGTTCTTTCGAATCTCTGTTTATATCATCCTACATACTTTTCATTCTCTTTGCTTTCTCACAGTGTCAAAATCAGGATTCACCTCACCCATCTCCAATGCCAACCCATTCTTCAAAAGCTATGGAGTTCCTTTAGGCTGCCATTCCTCAAACAAACTTTCAATACCTGTCACTTATTCATTCTCTGATCCAATTATTTCATCTTCTCTCGTGCTCTTTTCAACCCATTGGACTTTAGCTCTTCACTTCAGCTTCTCCATGAATGAAAACATTTATTGGCTGTTCATCCCACCTGCATGCTACCATTTCACCATCAGAGGTCGCTGCATCACACCAGTTAAAAGCACACAGTGAACTGCTGTTTTCAATTGCTCTATGTTAAAATTGGATAGAAGGGATAGGTTGCAAAGTATATTTGGCTTTACACTATTTGTCACTTATCTTCATCTTTCTTTCTTTAATGGCCCTGTTCCCTTATACACTGTAAGCCTCTCCAGTCCTGAATGCTTGGGACCAAGCCATTTCTGGATTTCAGAATGTTCTGGATTATAGAATGACATTATAGGACCTAACCCCAAGTGTATGAACTGGAAAATACGGTAGTTCTAAGTATTTACCTGAACCACATAAGAGTGATAAAATGTTATATTGCAGTAATACAAATGGTATTGCTGATTCAAATACTGTATCTTCAATGTTTCCACTCCCAGCTGTACTAAAGTGATGTTGTGAGTTACTTTTTTTTATTCATTTATAGGATGTGGGCTTCACTGGCTGGGCCAGCATTTATTGCCCATCCCTACTTGCTCTTGAGAAGGTGGTGGTGAGCTGCCTTCTTGAACCGCTGCAGTCCATATAGTGTAGATACACCCACAGTGCTATTAGGGAGGGAGTTCCAGGATTTAAACCCAGTGACAGTGAAGGAACGGCGATATATTTCCAAGTCAGGATGGTGAGTGATTTGGAGGGGAACTTGCAGGTGGTGGTGTTCCCATCTATCTGCTGCCCTTGTCCTTCTAGATGGTAGTGGTCATGGGTTTGGAAGGTGCTGTTGAGGGACCCTTGGTGAATTCCTGCAGTGCATGTTATAGATGGTACACACTGCTGCTACTGTGCGTCGGTGCTGGGGGGAGTGAATGTTTGTGGATGTGGTGCCAATCAAGTGGGCTGCTTTGTCCTGGACAGTGTCAAGCTTCTTGAGTATTGTAGGAGCTGCACTTATCCAGGCACGTGGGGAGTATTCCATCACACTCCTGACTTGTACCTTATAGATGGTGGACAGGCTTTGGCGAGTCAGGAGTTGGGTTACACGATTCCTAGCCTCTGACCTGCTCTTGTAGCTACAGTATTTATATGGCTAGTCCAGTTCAGGCTCTGGTCAATGATAATGATGTTGATAGTGGGGGATTCAGTGATGGTAATGCCATTGAACATCGAGGGGCGATGGTAGGATTCTCTCTTGTTGGAGATGGTCATTGCCTGGCACTTGTGTAGCATGAATGTTACTTGCCACTTGTCAGGCCAAGCCTGTATATTGTCCAGGTCTTGCTGCATTTGGACATGGGCTGCTTCAGTATCTGAGGAGTCGTGAATGGTGCTGAACATTGTGCAATCATCAGTGAACATCCCCACTTCTGACCTTATGATGGAAGGGAGGTCATTGATGAAGCAGCTGAAGATGGTTGAGCCAAGGACACTACCCTGAGGAACTCCTGCAGTGATGTCCTGGAGCTGAGATGACTGACCTCCAACAACCACATCCATCTTCCTTTGTGCTAGGTATGATGACTCCAACCAGTGGAGAGTTTTTCCCCTGATTCCTATTGACTCCAGTTTTGCTAGAGCTCCTTGATGCCACACTCAGTCAAATGCTGCCTTGATGTCAAGGGCAGTCACTCCCACCTTGCCTCACCTCTAGAGTTCTTTTGTCCATGTTCAAACCAAGGCTGTAATGAGGTCAGGAGCTGAGTGGCCCTGGCAGAACCCAAGTGGGCATCAGTGAGCAGGTTATTGCTAAGCAAGTGCTGCTTGATAGCACTGTTGATGACCCCTTCCATTACTTTACTGATGATTGAGAGTAGACTGATAATTGGCCAGGTTGGATTTGTCCTACTTTTTGTGTACAGGACATACCTGAGCAATTTTCCACATTGCCGGGTAGATGCCAATGTTGTAGCTGTACTGGAACAGCTTGGCTAGGGGTATGGCAATTCTGGAGCAAAGGTCTTCAGTACTGTGGCTGGAATATTGTCAGAGCCCATAGCCTTTGCAATATCCAGTGTCTTCAGCCGTTTCTTGTTATCATGTGGAGTGAATTGAATTGGCTGAAGACTGGCATCAGTGATGCTGGGGACCTCTGGAGGAGGCCGAGATGGATCATCCACTCGGCACTTCTGGCTGAAGATTGTAGCAAATGCTTGAGCCTTATCTTTTGCACTGATGTGCTGGGCTAGTCCATCATTGAGGATGGGGATATTTGTGGAGCCTCCTCCTCCAGTGAGTCATTTAATTGTCCACCACCATTCACAACTGGATGTGCAAGACTGCAGAGATTAGATCTGATCCATTGGTTGTGGGATCACTTAGCCCTGTCTATCACTTGCTGCTTATGCTGTTCGGCACACAAGTAGTCCTGTTTATAGCTTCACCAGGTTGACAACCTATTTTTAGTTATGCCTGCTGCTGCTCCTGGCATGCCCTCCTGCACTCTTCATTGACCCAGGGTTGATCCCCTGGCTTGATGGTAATGGTAGAGTGGGGGATATGCTGGGCCATGAGGTTCCAGATTGTGTTCGAGTACAATTCTGCTGCTGCTGATGACCCACAGCACCTCATGGATGCCCAGTCTTGAGTTGCGAGATCTGTTCAAAATCTATCCCATTTAGCACGGTGGTGCCACACAACACGATGGAGGGGATCCTCAATGTGAAGGCAGGACTTTGTCTCCACAATGACTGTGCAGTGGTCACTCCTGCCATGGACAGATGCATCTGCGGCAGACAGGTTGGTGAGGATGAGGTCAAGTATGCTTTTCCCTCTTGTTGGTTCTCTCACCACCTGCTGCAGACCCAGTCTAGCAGCTATGTCCTTTAGGACTAGGCCAGCTCAGTCAGTAATGGTTCTCTGAGCCACTCTTGATGATGGACATTGAAGTCCCCCACTCAGAGCACATTCTGCGCCCTTGCCACCCTCAGTGCTTCCTCCAAGTGGTGCTCAACATGGAGGAGCACTGATTCATCAGCTGAGGGAGGGTGGTACGTGGTAATCAGCAGGAGGTTTCCTTGCCCATGTTTGACCTGATACCACAAGAATTCATGTGGTCCGGAGTCAATGTTGAGGACTCCCAGGGCAACTCCCTCCTGACTGTATACCACTGAGCTGCCACCTCCGCTGGGTTTGTCCTGCCAGTGGGACAGGACATACCCAGGGATGGTGATGGTGGTGTCTGGGACATTATCTCTAAGATATGATTTTGTGAGGATGACTATGTCAGGCTGTTGCTCTCCCAATTTTTGCACAAACCCCCAGATGTTAGTAAGAAGGATTTTGCAGGGTCGACAGGGCTGAGTTTGCCGTTGTCGTTTCCGGTGCCTAGGTCAATGCCGGGTGGTCTGTCCGGTTTCATTCCTTTTTTGTGAGTTTGTAGCGGTTTGTTACAACTGAGTGGCTGCTAGGTCAGAGGGCATTTAAGAGTCAGCCACATTGCTGTGAGTCTGTAGTCACATGTAGGCCAGACCAGGTAAGGATGACAGATTTCCTCCCCTAAAGGACAATAGTGAACCAGATGGGTTTTTACAACAATCGACAATGGTTTCATGGTCATTATCAGAGTTTAAATTGCAGATTTTTATTGAATTCAAATTCCACCATCTACCATGGCGGGATTCGAACCCAGGACCCCAGAGCATTGCCCTCGGTCTCTGGATTACTCGTTACTGGGTCTGCTCAAAACACTTCAGAAAAATTGGTGTTTCAAAATAATAGATTTCCTGACTGGAGAGATTACAATGTATTTCCATCCTTAGACTGGGCAGATTTTTGCCACTCTGATGTCATGGTTAAAGGAAACAGATAGGGTAAATAGAGAGACGTTATTTCTATTGGCTGTGGAGTCTAAGACCAGAAGGAATAGCCCAAAAATTGGAGGCAGATCTTTCCGGAGTGGAGTTAGGAAACACGTGCACACACAAGAAGTTGGAAAAGTTTGGGACTCTCTCCCGCAAACAGCAGCCAATGTGAGGTCAACTGGTAATTTTAAACCTAAGCTTGATAGAATTTTGATGACGAAGGTAGTATGGGATACGTAGCAATGGAGTTAGGTCACAGATCAGCCATGATCTCATTGATTGTAATCATTATTCTAAGGTAGACCTCATCAGATTGATCCCTCTGCTTCCTCCTTAACCACCAAATAGAAACTGCCTGAAATCCATTGACGTGCCTGCCTGGGGAAAACATGCACAACTTCAAATTCTACCAACCCACTGCACTGAATTACTCCCAGGCACATTGTCTAGTTCCCCCCCATTCCACTTTTTCTGCACTATTCCCAGAGATACTGTGTACATCCCACCATTCCACTGGTTTTGTCTTATTCCCAGAGAAACTGACCATATCCCACCATTTCATTGTTCTGTATTATTGGTATAGGAGAGGTGGTGTGTCAGGGTAATGTCACTGGACTAGTAATCTGGAAACCCAGGCGAATACCCCACCACGGCCCCTCAGGGAACTTAAGTTCAACTAATAAAAATAATACTGGAATTGAAAGTTAGTCTCAGTATTGGCGACCACGAAACTATCATAAAAACCCATCTGGTTCACTGGTGTTCTTTACGGCAGGAAAGCTTACCCTGGTCTGGCCTACATGTGACTCCAGACCCACAGCAAGGTGGTTGTCACACACACGCAAACAGACACACACAGGCACACAGACAGACACACAGACACACCCACACCCACACACCCACACCCACACCCACACGCACGCACCCACACACACACACACACACACACACACGCACACACCCACACACCCACACCCACACCCACACGCACGCACACGCACCTACCCACACACACACACACAGGTATCTGAGATAAGAGGAGTTAGACACCAATAAAAAAAGGTAAAAGAATAAATGCTGTCTGTAGTAATTGTAAGTTAAACCATTTCTTACTGTTATGGGGATCATGTGACTGTACAGACGAATCAGCCTTAAGCATGGGGTATCTTAGGGGCTAAGCTTTTGAGCCTTAGTCTTGGAACAAGCATGTCACCTCACCAGGAGTCTGTAAATAAATTTTACTGTTTCTTACAAGAAACCAGCCCTGCATTTCAAGTTTATTACAGTGTCCTATGATTGTCCTTGAGGCATAGATTTTAAATGCTGTAGCTGGTTTGGGTGAGCTGGTTTCTTGGATGCAGTCAGATATAGAAGATGCTGCAATTATTATAAGATCTGGGTTCGCTGGTAGGTTTCTGATAGAGTTGACTTCTCGAACCAGGCGTCACACTTATTCCAAAATTGAGAGAGAGGAAGAGAGAAACCTTCAGCCTGCTTCCTCTGCTGAAGACTTTCTTGACACCACCTGTGTCACTTTCAATCTCTCTCTAGTGTCTGGGAAGCCTTGCTTGAAGTACTTCACCCACTGTGTATTTCCAGGAGGTTTTAGGTGTGTCTGTCTATAATGGCCATTGTTTCAATAACCAGCACTTTGCATTTTTAATTTTTCTTCCTTAGACATTTACAACTTTCAATGGGTGTCTGGATTATAGGAAATGTCTCTCACTTCACACTCCCATGAGGGCAAGTCAGAGCTAAGCGATTCCACGACCAACGGATCAGATCTAAGATCTGCAGCCCTTCCACATCCAATCATAAATTGTGGTGAACAATTAAACAACTCACTGGAGGAGGAGGCTCCACAAATATCCCCATCCTCAATGATGGACTAGCCCAGCACATCAGTGCAAAAGATAAGGCTCAAGCATTTGCTACAATCTTCAGCCAGAAGTGCCGAGTGGATGATCCATCTCGGCCTCCTCCAGAGGTCCCCAGCATCACTGATGCCAGTCTTCAGCCAATTCGATTCACTACACGTGATATCAAGAAACAGCTGAAGGCACTGGATACTGCAAAGGCTATGGGCTCAGACAATATTCAAGCAATAATACTTGTGTTCCAGAACTTGCCACACCCCTAACCAAGTTTTTCCAGTACAGCTACAACACTGTCATCTACCCGGCTATATGGAAAATTGCTCAGGTATGTCCTGTACACAAAAAGCAGGACAAATCCAACCCGGCCAATTGCTGCCCCATTAGTCTACTCTCGGTCATCAGTAAATTGATGGAAGGGGTCATCAACAGTGCTATCAAGTGGCACTTGCTTAGCAATAACCTGCTCACTGATGCCCACTTTGGGTTCTGCCAAGGTCACTCAGATCCTGACCTCATTACAGTCTTGGTTCAAACTTGGACACAAGAGCTGAACTCCCGAGGTGAGGTGAGAGTGTCTGCCCTTGACATCAAGGCAGCATTTGACCGAGTGTGGCATCAAGGAGCCCTAGCAAAACTGGAGTCAGTGGGAATCAGGGGGAAGCTTTCTGCTGGATGGAGTCAAATCTAGTACTAAGGAAGATGGTTGTGGTTGTTGGAGGTCAGTCATCTCAGTACCAGGACATCACTGCAGGAGTTCCTCATGGTAGTGTCCTCGGCCCAACCATCTTCAGCTGCTTCATCAATGACCTTCCTTCCATCAAAAGTTCAGAAGTGGGGATGTTCACTGATGATTGCACAATGTTCAGCACCATTCGTGACTCCTCATATACTGAAGCAGTCCATGTCCAAATGCAGCAAGACCTGGACAATATCCAGGCTTGGGTTGACAAGTGGCAAGTAACATTCGCGCCACAGAAGTGCCAGGCAATGACCAACTCCAACAAGAGGGAATGTAACCATCGTCCCTTAAAATTCAATGTCATTACTATCATTGAATCTTCCATTATCAACATCCTGGGGGTTACCATTGACCGGAAACTGAACTGGACCAGCCATGTAAATACTGTGGCTACAAGAGCAGGTCAGAGGCTGGGAATCCGGCAGTGAGTAACACATATGAACATACATATGAACAAACAAATTAGGAGAAGGAGGAGGCCATTCGGTCCCTCGAGCCTGCTCCACCATTCAATAAGATCATGGCTGACTGATTGTAACCTCAACGCCACATTCCTGCCTACCCCTGACAACCTTTCACCCCCTTGTGAATCAAGAATCTGTCTAGATCTGCCTTAAAATATTCAAAGATTCTGCTTCCAACACCTTTGAGGAAGAGAGTTCTAAAGACTCACAACCCACTGAGAGGAAAAATGTCACCTCATCTCTGTCTTAAATGAGCGACCCCTAATTTTTAAACAGTGATCCCTAGTTCTAGATTCTCCCATAACAGGAAACATCCTCTCCACATCCACCCTGTCAAGACCCCCCCAGGATGTTAAATGTTTCAATTAAGTCACCTTTTCCTCTTGCAAATTCCAGTGGATACAAGTCTAACCTGTCCAGCCTTTCCTCATAAGACAACCCACCCATTCCTGGTATTAGTCTGGTAAACCTCCTCTGAACTACTTCTAACTCATTTACATCTTTCTTTAAGTAAGAAGACCAATACTGTGCATAATACTCCAGATGTGGTCTAACCAGTGCCCTGTACAACTAAAGCATAACCTCCCTACTTTTGTAATCAATTCCCCTCACCATAAATTATAACATTCTATTAGCTTTCCTAACTACCTGCTGTACCTGCATACTAGCCTTTTGTAATTCATACACTAGGCCACCCAAATCCCTCTGTATCTCAGAGCTCTGCAATCTCTCACCATTTTGATAATAAGTTTCTTTTTTAATTCCTGCTTCCAAAATGAACGATTTCACATTTGCCCACATTATACTCCATTTGCCAGATCTTTGCCCACTCACTTAACCTATGTCACTTCCTAACCTCATGTCCTCTTCACAATTGACTTTCCTGCCTATCTTTGTGTCACCAGCAAATTCAGCCGCCATTCCTTCAGTCCCTTCATCTAAGTCATTTATATAAATTGTAAAAAGTTGAGGCCCCAGCACTGATCCCTGTGGCACACCACTCATCACATCCTGTCAACCAGAAAAATAACCATTTATGCCAACTCACTGCTTCCTGTTAACTAACCAATCATATATCCATGCTGATATATTACTCCCTACACCATGGGCTTTTACTTTCTGCAATAACCTTTGATGTAGCACTTTACCAAATGCCTTCTAGAAATCTAAACACAGTACATCCACCAGTTCCCCTTTATCCACACCAGATGTGACGCCTTCAAAGAACTCCAATAAATTGATTAAACATGATTTCCCTTTCACAAAACCATGTTGACTTTGCCTGATTGCCTTGAATTTTTCTAAGTGCCCTGCTATAACATATTTCATTATAGCTTCTAACATTTTCCTATGGCAGATGTTAGACGGACTGGCCTATAGTTTCCTGTTTTCTGTCTCCCTCACTTTTTGAATAAAGGAATAATATTTGCTATTTTCCAATCTAATGGAACCTTCCCTGAATCTAGGGAATTTTGGAAAATTAAAACCAGTGCATCAACTATCTCACTAGCCACTTCTTTCAAGACCTTAGGGTGGAGTCCATCCGACCTGGGGATTTGTCAGCCCACAGCCCCAATAATTTGCTCAACATCACTTCCCTGGAGATTGCAATTTTCCCGAGTTCCTCCCTCCCTTCCATCTCCTGATTTATAGTAATTTCCGGGATGTTACTTGTGCCCTCCATAGTGAAGGCCAAAGCAAAATTCCTGTTTAATTCATCGGTCATCTCCCTACTTTCCATTATCAATTCCCCAGACACACACTTTATAGGACCAATGCTCATTTTGTCAACTCTTTTTTATTTAAGTATCTATAAAAACTCTTACTATCCGTCTTTATATTACGAGCTAGCTTTCTTTCATACTCTAATTTTTCCCTCCTTGTTAATCCTTTTGTCATTTTCTGCTGTTCTTTATATTCTTTCCAATCTTCTGCCTGATTCACCTCCTGACTCCCCAAAGCCTGTCCGCCATCTACAAGGCACAAGTCAGGAGTGTGATGGAATGCTCTCCACTTGCCTGGATGAGTGCAGTTCCCACAACACTCAAGAAGCTTGACGCTATCCAGGACAAAGCAGCCCAATTGCTTGGCATCCCATCCGCAAACATCCACACCCTCCATCATCAATGAAAAGTGACAGCAGTGTGTATCATCTGTAAGACACATTGCAGAAGCTCACCGAGGCTCCTTATACAGCACCTTCCAAACCCACGACCATTGCCATCTAGAAGGACAAGGACAGCAGATAGATGGGAACACCAGCACCTGGAAATTCTCCTCCAAGTCACTCACCATCTTGACTTGGAAATATATCACCATTCCTTCACTGTCGCTGGGTCAAAATCCTGGAGCTCCCTTCTTAACATCACTGTGAGTGGTTCAAGAAGGCAGCTCACCACCACCTTCTCAAAGGCAATTAGAGATGGGCAATAAATGTTGGCCTAGCCACTGACACCCATATCCTGTAAAAATGAATTTAAAAAACTCACTCTCTTATCCTTGGTCTGGATTATCCTATTGGTTCTAACTGGGTCTCTTTAAGTTCTGGACAGCGCGTCTGCAATCACCTTCAATTTCCCTAAAATGTGGATGATTTTTAGGTGATATGGTTGGAGAAGTAAACATTGCATTCTGAGCTTTGAATTTCTCCACAAAGGTCAAAGAGTTGTGGTCACTGTGATCTCTCTATCCATGTCGGGCATATATCTCAAAGTATTTGAGAGCTATTAATAAACCTAGAGTTTCTTTTTCTACTGTGGAATATCATTTCTGATTTTTGTTCAGTTTATTGAAGAAGTATCTGTTTGGTCTCTTTATTCCTGATTCCTCCTCCTGATGGAGAACAGCCACTGCCCTGATCTGACTGGCTCTTGGCGGCCTGTCCATACTGGGTAAAGAATTGTGTTAATTTGCCCACCATTATTATGTCAGGTGTGGTTCTCAGGGGATTGGTCTCCAGGAAGCGGGCAGCTGCACCCATGCTGGTAAGGATATCCCCCTTTTGTTTTGGACAGGGGCCCTATACAGTTCACTAGCGTCTTGCTGAATGGTTCTCCAAAAGCCGGCGTCAGAGTTATAGGTGCGAGTTTTATTGCAGGCTGGGGTTTTCCCACAGCCTGGAAGGAGTGGCAGGCTCTGCAAAACCTTACTACATCCCTGAGGAGGTGTGGCCAGTAAAAATGCTGGCTAATGGGAGTTGGGTTCTTCATTTGCCAGCATTCCCACACATCAGAATTTCATGTGCCAGCCTTAATATTTTCCCCACAGTACCTCAGCGGCACCACTACCGAGTGGATCACTGTCCACTCCTTGTTTGCAGGTCCTTGAAGTGGGGGGGGTCTCCACTTCCACATCAGCACCTCATTTTTAATGTAGCGGCGTTCAGGGATTGCCTCTGCCTCAGCTTCAGTTTGGGCTGCCTGAGCTAACTTTTTTAACAATGGGCCGGCTTGCTGAGCCTCAACCAAGGAAGATCCACTTATTACCTCCTCAGTGTCCTCTAAACTCCCCAAAAAGAACTCAGATAACCATTCAGGGGGGGGGTCATCTGTCTGCAGTGCCATTTCAGCCACCTCTGACAGAGTTTTTCTGGCCATAGACGGGATTACCAGGCAGTCAGGGAAAACACCAGGCACTTTCTCCTGCAGCTGTTCTGTCTCCCTGACCTTGGTCGGCTTCTCTGAGACCACTGGGATTGCTACCACTTTTAATCCCACCAGGTCATTGCAGAGGAGCAGCTCAACTCTGTCCACAGGCAAACTGGGGACGACTCTCACGGTCACCGGACCTGACACGAGGTTGTGCTCCAGGTGCACCTGGTATAAGCGGATGGGCATGTACCCTCCTTCAATACCCTTTACCAACACCTTGGCACTTACTGCACTCTCTGGCGGAAAGGTCATGCCTCTTCCCAGCAGGAGAGGTTTGCTGGCCTTTGTATCCCTCAGTATCACAATAGGCTTACTCACCTTGCTCTGGGGAAATGTGGCTACTCTCCCTTTCTGATACAAAATCCTTGTAACTCTCAGGGATATTTTTAACTCATAAGCTGCACTCACAGTAGGTGTGTCTACAGGGCTTTGCTGCCACAGAGGCATAGCCTGGTCTGCTATGGTCCCTGTCTGACTCCCATTTTCTGTGCGGGGATTGTGTGCCCCATGGGTTTTTCCCATAACCCCCAACAATCAGCATGGAGATGGCCTGCCTTGTTAAAACACACAGGCCTGTGGCCTCACTCCTCTTCTCAGCACCATTCTCTCTAGCCTGAGGAGGGTTCCCTGTGTTTCCAGCCGTCCCTTCTCTCCCATGGGTGCTCAGTTTCCCATCGCTCTCCCACTTTCTATCATTTTCAGTTGGTTGGGGGTGACTAGGGAAGGGTTTCCT
This sequence comes from Carcharodon carcharias, assembly GCF_017639515.1. Taxonomy (NCBI): domain Eukaryota; kingdom Metazoa; phylum Chordata; class Chondrichthyes; order Lamniformes; family Lamnidae; genus Carcharodon; species Carcharodon carcharias. The sequence goes on from NC_054471.1 coordinate 24,811,055, forward strand.
TTGGGATGAGGATTTGTGGACAAGCTCATAATTATCAGCTAGGCGGCTGCCTCTCTAGCCCCGTTACTCTCTGTTCCTCTGTATAAGTTCTTATTGGGAAGGGTATGGAGCTTTCGAACTCCTTGAGGAGAATTATCTCACAAATGTGGTAGGTGGCTTCAATTTTGAGCACCTGTACTCACTGGTCAAAAGTGAGTTGCTTAAGTCGTTCAAATTCCTGGTACGTTTGGTCAGGTCGTTTCCTGAGGGAATGGAATTTTGGACGGTACATCTCCAGCATTAACTGGCACTCACTTAAAACAGCCCTTTTTACTGCCTCATAGCTTGTTGCACCTTCTTCAGGCAAGAGGGCGTAAACTTTGTGATCTTTTGCTGTCAGCTTACTCTGCAATAGCAGGGATCAGTGATGGGCTGGTCACTTTAACAGCTGAGCTAACCTTTCGAAATAGATAAAGAAGACATCCACCTCTTCTTCAAACTTAGGGATTAAATGGGCAAACTGTAATACCTCAGGCCCTAAGTCTGAGCTAGGGGTGGTTCCCTCACAAGGGATGTCTTCAATGGGCAAAGTGGGATCCTTCCTTCTCAGCTCGAGCTGTTTTAATTTAAACTCCTTTTCCTTTTCTCTTTCCTGGAATTCTCTCTCGTCCTCCTGTTCCTGCCTCTCTCTCTTTCCTCAAATTCCAGTTCCAATTTCCACTGCACAAATCTTCATTTCTCTGCCGCTATTTATCTGTTTCAGTGTCCTCATTTTCCACCTCTAGATGTTTCGACACTCATTTTAAAATTTCCATTTTTCTGGCTTTCAGGCAAAATTCCACCTCTAAATGCCTAGCTACACCTTTTAATTCTTCCAAGGACAGTGCGCTTAACTTCTTGCCAGTTATCTCATCCTGATCCATGAAAGCATTGACATCGAATGTGGATATTTTAGCACTTTAGTATTGCAGGCTCAAGGAAACCTTCTGCAGTTTTTAAATTGCTTTTGAAGCAACAATTTACTTTCCCCACTCCAATTCTTTCACCAGTCTGTGAGAACGATCCCAGACATGGGCCCCCCGATTTTTGTTATGACCAGGTGAGAATGGGTGAACTGGTTTCACACTATTCAAACCCCTGGATGGTCACAACAAAAGTTTAAGTTTCTTTTTCATGAGGAAATGCCTTTTCCAAAAGAATGTATTTAACTATTGAAGCTGTGAGCAATAAGGAACCAATCAAACAAGGTTTCCTTGAGTCAAAGAAAGAGCAAATTTATTAACTGCTAAACCAGAGAAAAATAATAAAAATACAACGTCAAACATTCGGCCCTCGTGCAGTCATTACACACACACACACACACACACACACACACACACACACACACACACACACACACACACACACACACACACACACACACACACACACACACCCTGAAACACATACAAACACACACACACACAGATACACACACACACCCACACCCTGAAACACATACAAACACACACACACACACACAGATACACACACACACCCCAATACACACACACACACACACCCCAATACACATACACACACACATACACACACACACAGATACACACACACACCCACACCTCAAAACACATACAAACGCACACACACACACACACACACACACAAATACAGAAATAAGGGGAGTTAGAGTCCAATAGAAAAAGGTAAAAAAATATACAGTTAAGTGCCCTTTGAATGTCCTTGAGGCATAGATTTTAAAACCTGTGGCTGGGCAGGTTAGCTAGTTTCTTGGATGCAGTCAAATGTGGAAGATATTGCAATTATTAAGAGACCTTGGTTTGCTAGTAGGTTTCTGTTAGAGTTGGCTTCTTGATCCAGTCATTACAATTATTCCAAAAGAGAGAAGGGGAGAGAGAGCAGCCTTCAGTCTGTTTCCTCTGCTGAAGACTTTCTTGACACCACCTATGTTGCGTACAATCTCTCTCCAGTGGCTGGGCAGCCTTGCCTTGAAATCCTTCACCCATTGTGTATTTCCAAGAGGTTTTGGGTGTGTCTGTCTATGGCAACTATTGTTTCAATAACCAGCGCTTTGCATTTTAAATGTCTCTTCCTTAGTCAGTTACGAATTTCGATGGGTGTCCGGATTATAGGAAATGTCTCTCTCTTCACACTCCCATGAGGGTGAGTTGTTTGTTTCTCACCATCACCCTGGAACGTGGCCTTGCATTTTTAAGCAGTTTGCTCTGTCTCAGTTCAAATTGCAAAATTTCCAGTCAGCTAAAAGTTGAAAAATCATATGTTCAAAATTAAAGGGGCATAGAATGGTACCACCAGACCCTAAAAACATTGATCGAGGCATACTGCCATGAGTACCCCCATGACTGGGATAAAGGACTAGGTTTTTTTCTATTCGCAACCAGGGACTCACTCAATGAGTCCATCGGTTTTACACAATTTGAATTGGTCCATGGACAGCAAGTGGGGGGTCCTCTGAAACTAAGGAGAGATTTTTAGAACAGGAGGAGGAAGTCTCCATGTTAGACTACATAATCATGTTCTGTGAGTGACTCATGAGAACTTGTGACGTGACTCGAGAACACTTAAAAATTTCCCAAACAGCTATGATAAAATCGGCAAACATGGCAGGGCCTGAAGCTTTCAGCCAGGTCACGGTTTAAAAATGAGGGGTTACCCATTTAAGACAGAGATGAGGAGAATTTTTTCTCTCAGAGGGTAGTGAGTCTTTGGAACCCTCTTCCTCAAAAGGCAGCGGAAGCAAAGTCTGGGAACACTTTTAAGGCAAAGGTGGTTAGATTTTTGATAAGCAAGGGGGTGAAAGATTATAAAGGGTTAGTGGAATGTGGAGTTGAGGTTACATTCAGATCAGCCATGATCTTATTAAATGGTGGAGCAGACTCGAGGGGCCGAATGGCCTACTCCTATTCCTAATTTGTATGTTCGTATAGCTTCATGACGTGGTAGACAGGCTTTGGGGAGTAAGGAGATGAATTAGTCACTGCAGAATTCCCAGCCTCTGACCTGCTCTTGTAGCCATATTATTGATATGGCTGGTCCAGTTCAGTTTCAGATCAATGGATTCTGTTCATCATCTCTTTTCTATTTGTGGGAGCTTGTTATGCCCAAATTACAAATGAGGAAAGTCATTCAGCCCATCTTAATTCATCTATCCAGAGATATCATAATGTACCTCACTTGCAGCTTCCAGTTGTTTCTTAAATCATTTTAGAGTTTTTGTCTTCACTGCTCTACCTGGGTTTTTCTTCCACACAATAAACTACTCTGGAAAATTCCTCTCAGGCCTTAGGCTGTCAGAAACCAGTCCAAGAGTTCAAATGTGTTTTCTCTAAAGACATCCACCTTCTTTATTCTAGAGGCTTGTTACTCAATTGGAAAAGAATGACTTTAACATCCAGTCTATTCCTATTTCTATATAGGTTAAACAATGGTGTGATTTTGTTTGAGTCCTTTCAAGGCATAAGGGTTGGAATTGGTCCCCTTTACCTGTGGCTGAGGGTGAATTGGGGGAGATGAGGCAGGAAGAAGAATGACCACAGCCTCTCTTACCTGGAGTTACCTCCAAACAGGAGGTGTCCTGAAAGGGGCCTAGATTACTCCCACCTCCTGAGGTGCAAATGCGATTTATGTCCTCTCCAGCTCCAGGAATTCTAGTTGCTGTGCCTCTGGTGAAGTGGCCACAGAGTTATTTCTTGGGGTGGCAATCTGTGATTTGATGTAAATACACCAAGAGCCAAGAATCTCACCAGGATACAAACAGGAGGACACCCATGCAAACTGAGGAATCAGGGGTTGAGGTCAGAATGTCTGGATGTTTTCTTTTTTCTAGAGGTTGATCAATTGGTGAACTTAGATTCTGGAGGAAGGTAACTCAGACAGAATCCTTATAGCACTTCAAGAAGTTGATGGGCAGGCTACTGGGGCATGAGGACAGTAAAAGTAAATTATCCTGGAAATAATGCATGGATCTGCAACCAGCGATCGCTGACGAGAAATTGGAACAGAGCCATTGCCAAAGGGCTCCTAAATTGGTTGTATATCTCAGAGGCGGAGGTAAGGCTGTTTGGTGCACAAGGGTTCAAGAAGTCAAGGGTGGGAGAGGCATGGGAGTTGGGAATGTATGGAGATTGTGGTCTTGGATATACTAACTTAAGCAGGAGGAGGCCATACAGCCCACTGGGCCTGCTCTGCTCAATTAGATCATGGCTGATCTATATCTTAACTCCATTTACCCACCTTAGATTCCTATCCCTTCATACACTTACCTATTATTGATCCCAGTCTTGAACATATGAACTGATCCCAAATATCTACAGCCTCTTTAGGGAGAGAATTCCAGATTTCTATTATCCTTTGTGTGAAAAAGTGCTTCCTCATCTCCTAAACTGCCTAGTCCTAATTTTAACATCCCCCACCAGACGATATAGTTTCTCTGCATTTCCCTTCAATCCTTTATACCAAAGTGGGAAAACTATGCCCCCCGGGAGCTCTCAGCCATGCCAGGGGGTCCAATGACTACAGGAAATAGTTTCAGCTAATTAAGTGGCTGGAGGCGTATGTTTCTCAAGGAGTGTAGGCACCATGTGAGAGAGGAGGAATGGATGTGGAGGAGTGCTGAGGGCAACACAATGTAAGTAACAATAATGTTTGACAGTCCATCCAGGATATGGTTGATGAAGAGCAGTCATGGTGATGGATTCAAATCTGTTTTTGAATTTTAGGATGCAAAGGTAGACTGGTGAAAGATAAGAGAAAGGCAGAGATGAAGAAGCTATTGAGGTCATGGTGCCAAACATTATAGAATATTCTCTATTTACCTGTGGACCTAGATCATGGAAAGAGGAATTTTACTCATTGGGATGTAGAAAGGGGAATATCTACCTGGTTAGGTGCCTTGCGCTGCTCTATTAGATCTCCTCATAATTGGCCTGACAGGAATCGGCTGAGGGTATGATTTCTCCAATATCCATTATAAGATGTCCTTCTACAATTCTTGTGTAGCTTCCAGTGTAACAGTATTTGATTCTGACCTGGCCTTTTAGTGGGTTTTATGGTTAATTTAGCACAGGGGCAGGTGTTTTTCAAGGAGTGCAGCTGCCCTGTGAGAGTTCAGAGTGCACGTGCAGCATTATTGAGACCAACACAATGAAAGCCAAGAAGGCACGAAACAGGGGGTGCATTAGGTTTCATTATTGTAGGGTATTGTTATGTGGTATGATTATCATAATAATTAAGGTTTTACATTTATTTGTACCAAAATTTACCTTTTTTTGATTTTGTTTCCTAAGCATTTATTAGTCTCCCATATAATTTCCATACCCAGATGTGACCCTCCAGCTGAAAAGTTTGCCCACCCCAATCTATATTCAAGGCAATAGCTTATGAACTGAAATCAAAGAGAAAGCAGGAATGGGATGGTGATAAAGCAGCTGCTAATCTCACTGACCTCCTTATGTTTCCTGCAAACATCCCTGGTGACACAACTGTGAAGTTGGTTAATCGATAAACTGCTGTGTGCAAATAAGTATTGATGAAGGGAATGAAGCCCCTGGACCAATCCCAATGGACAGTGATTCTGTTAAACTGGACTTCTCTGGAAATAATCAGCTCACGATCCCCAGATAAAAATAAACCAATCTCTTCCCTGTCAAGACTTTGTTTGTGACTCTGACCCTGGTGTCATTGCATTGGATTAAAGTAGCGAGACTGTAATATCATCGCACCGAAGGCATGACCTCTTGTCCATTGTATTAGCCATGAGGGTTACACAGAGCACATCTGATGAGTAATTAATACATTTCTATCCTTCCTATTGTGCATTATACATCATGCAATTAGGAAAAAAAGGGAATCTTCATTTTCTGTAGCATTTTCCTCTAAACTAATTATAACTGAGCAGACCAGAAAGACCCATCAGATTTGCAAATGCTACTGCAGCTGTTCCATTCAGACTGTGCCTGTCAGTGCCCTCTAACGCACTTTCTGCCTGAGTTAATGGGAAAGCTTGGAACTGGTAGCCACAAGCATCAAGGTGGTGCATTGCCAGTGCCCACCTGTCCCTATAGCTGGAAAGTTTGGTGCCTGCCTGTTATGGGAGGAGAGTTTCCCAATCCCCAACCCAAACCTCAGCCATGTCCCCTTCTGCCCTCTATGCAAACGTAAACTTTTCTGGACAAGAATTCCACTGAGGCTCTTTAAGGATGTGCATGGTGGAATTCCCAGGATCTGCCCCCTGAGGTGAGGGTGAAACAAAGAAAAGGTTCCCCCATGGTATTCACTCCCTGCCCTCACACCAGTTCTCCTGTGTGGAGAATATTGGATGAAATCCTGGCAGAACCACATGCTACATTCTGCCCACTGGCAAACGATCCGCTGGAATTACATCCATGATCTGGGCTGGAATTTCTGCTCTTTCAGCTTTGAAAGGTGATTCAGAGATGATGCCTGAGATTTTACAACAGGTGCAATGGAAGGTGGGTGGGGGAGGTGTGGGAGGGTGGGCTATAAAATTGCGTGTGGTGGGTCAGGTTATGCACCAGCACATCTTCCCAAATTCCAACATCATCACACCAGTCCCAAATTTTACGAGTGGCGGATAGAAAGCCATGTGGGGATGCCGCTGGCATTTTCAAAATCAGCATCTGACAGGTATTTAATGTTAAGGGTAATAGACCATGATTTTACAGGCCCCTCCGGATTTAACAGTAATCGTGCAGGGGACATGGGAGATCAGAGCCTCGACAGCTTTTAAAGGGGGCACAGGGAGGCAGCTGTTGTTATTGTTGTACTTGGCAGCCATGGATTGAGGCTTTTTTCATTCATGGTTGAAAGGATTTGGGCATCAATTAATTTAGGACCAAGGCCCCCTTGAGGAAACTGTGCCCCTGGCAAGGGGCTCACTGGAGAGGGGACTGAGAGGGTGTGGGATAGGCTGCATTGCAACAGCTACTGGCAGGATGTTCCTCTAAGAACGGCAATGTCCAAGTGTTCACTCTGAAGGATGGTTCCTCCAGCGAGGAGAACTTGAGAGGGGGGATGGTGGGAGGCGCACACGTCAGGACAGCAGCAACTTTCAGGCCGCCTGCAGGGGCAGACTCATGGTGGGGAATCAGCAGAAGGCCACAGAGGGGACCACAAGTGTGTGCCAGCGTGGAGAGGAAGGTACCCTGTCGGCCAGATCTACAAAGGATGAGCTACCTGCAAATGTCAGAATGGCAGGACCACCAAAAACTGTGCGTCTCCCGAGAGGCTATCGCTGACCTGTGTGTCATGATGGTGGTGGAGGTGAGCTCCGGTGGTATTGGTGATCATCTGATGCCAGTGGATCTCAAGGTCACTGTGGCCCTGAATTTTTACACCTCAGCTTCGTTCCAGGGGCACACTGGAAATATGTGCAACATCTCCCCAATCAGTTGTACATCACTGCATCAAGGTAATGGCAGAGGCCCTCTTCTGGAGAGCCAACCAGCATATATGTTACCAAACTGACATGGACAGTAAGGTCAAGAGAGCCAGTGTATTCAGTGACAAAAGCCTAAAGTGTGTAGAATTTCAATGTTCCTTAACATTGTGTTGATCCTCACTACTGAGTGAATCAAGATAGTATTTTAGCCAGTCTGGTCCACATATTGTTGAAGTGCAAGTAAATCTAGTACTGCGCATTTCGATAAATCCACAACTAATAAATTGCAGAACTAAAGCTCCTTGTGACCAATAGAATTTGTTTGGATTCATTATTATTTTATTCCTCTCTTGCAGAGTTCTTTTTTGCATGAGTCACTTCAAGGGCCTTGCCTCTCTACTTTTGGTAGTTCACTGTAAAATGATACTAAGAGTAACACCTGAAACAGAATTAACTGCTTCTTGGCCATTTCTGAGTTTCATTTGCCTATTATCCTTTAGGAAAGGAAATCTGCCATCCTTATCCAGTCTGGCCTAGATGTGACTCCAGACTTACAGCAATGCCACTCAATTTAAGGGTAATTAGGCAAGGTGAGAGTGAATACATCAAGGCTGTATTTGATTGAGTGTGGTATCAAGGAGCCCTAGCAAAAATGGGAATCAAGGGGAAAACTCTCCACTGTTTGGAGTCATACTTAGCACAAAGGAAGATGGTTGTGGTTGTTGGAGTTCAATCATCTCAGTTCCAGGACATCACTGCAGGGTAATATCCTCAGGGTAGTATCCTCAGACCAACCATCTTCAGCAATGACCTACCTTCCATCATAAGGTCAGAAGTGGGGATGTTCACTGATGATTGCACAATGTTCAGCACCATTCACCACTCCTCAGATACTGAAGCAGTCCATGTCCAATTGCAGACCTGGACAATATCTAGGCTTAGGATGACAAGTGGCAAGTAACATTCACGCCACACAAGTACCAGGCAATGACCATCTCCAACAAGGAAGAATCTAACCATTGCCCCTTGATGTTCAATGGCATTAACATCACTGAATCCCCTACTATCAACATCTTGGGGGGGTTACCATTGACCAAAAACTGAACTAGATTAGCCATATAAATACTGTGGCTACAAGAGCAGGTCAGGGTCTAGGAATAATGCAGTGAATAACTCACCTCCTGACTCCCCAAAACCTGTCCATGATCTACAAGGCACAAGTCAGGAGTGTGATGGAATACTCCCCATTTGCCTGGATGAGTGCAGCTCCAACAACACTCAGGAAGCTGACACCATCCAGGACAAAGCAGCCCGCTTGATTGGCACCACATCCACAAACATTCATTCCCCCCAGCACCGACGCACAGTAGCAGCAGTGTGTACCATCTACAAGATGCACTGCAGAAATTCACCAAGGCTCCTTCTTCAGCTCCTTCCAAACCCACAACCACTACCATCTAGAAGGACAAGGGCAGCAGATAAATGGGAACACCACCACCTGCAAGTTCCCCTCCAAGCCACTAATCATCCTGACTTGGAAATATATCATCATTTCTTCACTGTCGCTGGGTCAAACTTCTGGGACTCCCTCCCTAATAGCACTGTGGGTGTACCTATATCACAGGACCTGCAGCAATTCAAGAAGGCAGCTCACCTCCATCTTCTCAAGTGCACTTAGGGATGGGCAATAAATGCTGGCACAGCCAGCGATACCCACTTCCTGTAAATTAATTTTTAAAAATCATCTGCTGATTGAGGATCGGGATCACCCGGTGATCAAGGATCAGGATCAACTGGTGGTGTAGGTTCAGCGTCATCTGGTGATTGAGTATCAGTATAACCTGGTGATTGGGATCAATTGGTGATTGAGGATCTGCGTCACGAGGTGAGCAAGAATCTGGGTCACTTGGGATCAATGATCAGGATCACCCAGTGATAGAGGATCAGGATCACTTGGTGATCGAGGATCAGGATCACCTGGTGATAGAGGATCAGGTTCACTCAGGGATTGAGGATCATGATCTCCCAGTGATTGAGGATCAGGATCACCCAGTGATAGAGGATCAGGATCAACTGGTGATAGGGGATCAGGATCACCTGGTGATAGAGGATCAAGATCACTCCATGATCGTGGATCAGGATCACCCAGTGATAGAAGATCAGGATCACTCAGTGATCTAGGATCAGGGTCACCAAGTGATAGAGGATCAGGATCACCCAGTGATCGAGGATCAGGACAACCCGCTGACAGAGGATCAGGATCACCCAGTGATCGAGGATCAGGACAACCCGCTGATAGAGGATCAGGATCACCCAGTGATAGAGGATCAGGATCACCCAGTGATAAAGGATCAGGATCACCAGGTGATAGAGGATCAGGATCACCCAGTGGTAGAGGATCTGGATCAACCAGTGATAGAGGATCAGGATCACCCAGTGATAAAGGATCAGGATCACCAGGTGATAGAGGATCAGGATCAACCAGTGATAAAGGATCAGGATCACCAGGTGATAGAGGATCAGGATCACCCAGTGATAGAGGATCTGGATCAACCAGTGATAGAGGATCGGGATCACCCAGCGATAAAGGATCAGGATCACCAGGTGATAGAGGATCAGGATCACCTGGTGATAGAGGATCAGGATCACCCAGCAATAAAGGATCAGGATCACCTGGTGATAGAGGATCAGGATCACCCGATGATCGAGGATCAGGATCACCAGGTGAAAGAGGATAAGGATCACCCAGTGATAGAGGATTTGGATCACCCAGTGATAGAGGAACAGGGTCACCCCGTGAAAGAGGAACAGGATCACCAGGTGATCGAGGATCAGCATCACCCAGTGATAGAGGATCAGGATCACCCAATGATAGAGGATCAGGATCACTCAGTGATTGAGGATCAGGATCACCCAGTGATAGAGGATCAGGATCACCCAGTGATAGAGGATCAGGATCACCCAGTGATAAAGGATCAGGATCACCAGGTGATAGAGGATCAGGATCACCCAGTGATAGAGGATCAGGATCACCCAGTGATAGAGGATCGGGATCACCCAGCGATAAAGGATCAGGATCACCTGGTGATAGAGGATCAGGATCACCCGATGATCGAGGATCAGGATCACCAGGTGAAAGAGGATCTGGATCACCCGGTGATGGAGGAACAGGGTCACCCTGTGATAGAGGAACAGGATCAACAGGTGATCGAGGATCAGGATCACCCAGTGATAGAGGATCAGGATCACCCAATGATAGAGGATCAGGATCACTCAGTGATTGAGGATCAGGAACACTCAGTGATAGAGGATCAGGATCACCCAGCGATAAAGGATCAGGATCACCAGGTGATAGAGGATCAGATTCACCCGGTGATAGAGTATCAGGATCTCCCGGTGGTAGAGAATCAGGATCACCAGGTGATCGAGGTACAGGATCACCTGGCAGTTTAAAATTGGGATCACCTGGTAATTGAAGAACTGAATGAAGATCTGATGACAGAGTATTGGGATTACCTGTTGATGAAGGATCAGGATCTGTTGGTGATCAAGGATTGGGATAAGCTGGTGAAAGAGTAACAGGATTACCTGGTCATCAAGGTTCAGTTTCACCTGGTGATAGAGTAGTGGGATCATCTGGTGATAAGAGTTTTGGGGTTACCTGGTGATCAAGGTTCAGGATCACTGGTGGTTGAGCTTCAGAATCACCAAGTCATTGAGGATCATCTTCACCAGTGATCAAAGATCAGGATCATGTCTTGGCGTATGGGGATCACCCAGTGATAGAGGATCAGAACCACTTTTTGATGGATGATAGGGATTGAGTCAATTTTCTGTGACAACGTGGTAATCTCATTCCTTTGAGAGAGCAGTTTTCCATAAAAGAGGGCACTTGTATCAGCAGAGAGGCTGGCTCATCAGTGGGATCTAGAGCATTATATATGTCACTGAAGTTTGAAATGTTGCTATTGTCTACAAATAGCCCTGTATGTTAATGCTCTAATATGTAGGGTGGTATATATTGAAAACTGGAAATGTTTGCCAGTGCTCTGTGCTGGTACACTGTATAGAATTAAACAATAGCTAAATGCTATCAGTATCTCTGTACACACCTGAGGGGCAGGAAGGCTCGGGATTTCAAATGTATGACTAAGTTGTCTGTAGTAAATAAGGTGACTTCCTACGGGCTGGGAGTGTGTTCCATATCAGCATATTAAAGTGTTACCTCGGTAATTTCTCAGCAGATCGGAGACTTGTAAATGCAGGAGTGGATTCTGAGGCTTGTCAAATACCCATGGACCGACCGAAAAGAAAACCCAGCAAATAATTATTTACTATTAATGTGGAGTTTCTTCCCCTTTGTGCTCCAAGAACTTGTTTCCATTTTCCTTGTGCCTTCAGAACATTTAACAGGAAAATATTTCGGGGAAAATTGCAGCAAGAACACCTGTGCAGAGGTGCTCAGCACATTTTTATCAGTGGGACCTGCTGTTTTGAAGCAGCCCAGATTAAAGAGGTAAATGGCTCATTTGGGCGTGTGGCTCTTTTTTGAGAAACAAAATCAATAAGTTAAACTAAAAATCAATAAATCAGAGTGGGTGATAGCCCCTGGCGGGGCACTGTAACTGAAACAAAAAAGTGAAAGGCAACTTACAAAATCAGATCAAAATGTCGTTTCTGGGGGTGATGATGTGCCCCAGCCCCTCTAGCGTACCCTCTCCAGGGCCACCCAGCTGTGAACATAGCCACGGTAGAGGGGCGGGCAATCGGGTCGGATGACCCCCTTGACTGACTGTCTGGACCTGTTGTTGGCTACCTTGGCCAGGCCCAGGAGCAGGCGCACGAGGAGGTCCTCCTCCCTCCCCGCCTCCTCCACACCGGGTGCACTTGTTTTCTAAGTGTCCAAAGTGAAATGAAATTTTCTAGTTCAATTACAGTTCCTAATAGTTGTGAAGCACACCACAAATTTACCCTTCATTTGGAAATAATTGCCGTTTACTCAAAAAACATAAGACAAGTTTAAGCTGAAAAACTGAAGTTTGTCTTTCTTTTGTACAAACTGTTGAAATGTTTAACAACTCAGCCACAATGACGGGAGTGTGAATGAAGCTGAAATATCATTCTGGTACAATAGAGGGCACTCCATTTGGGCAGAGCAGAGAAAGTTAAAACTGCATTGAAATATGCTGTACCAGGTCTGCGAGTGCTTGAAGGTGACACTAGCTGTTTAAAACAGAACTGTTTTCTATGCTAAGTGTGCGCATTTGCAAACTAAAAGGTAGGAGTCAGCTTTTTAGTGGCCCGATGCTAGAACTATGGGTATTGCCGGAACACTACTGGAACTGAAGGTTGCTTGCAATCCCACTTTGAAGTCCTTTCCCATTAATGCGCCTTCAGCTGCTTTTTCATCAATTGCAACTTGCAAGTTGGGATTTTTCTGATTGCAGATTCACTTGCAAAATATATGTGCATAAATGCATGAAAAACAGGCACAATGGATAGTTGGTAGTGCATCTAAGGTCAGTTAGCTTCATTCAGCTCCCAGATTGGGCTGGCAACCTTGTGCATATGCCAAACTTCTGGTCTTCCAACTGCCTACACCTTTACTCCTCCAGAATCCCAGCATGCTGGTCCGATCATGTGCCATGGTCTCTCACCCTCAAGATGTCCCAAAGTGCTTTCTCAGCTTTGGAAGTGTAGTCACTGTCATAACGCAGAAAATGCAGCAGCACATTTGCACACAGCAAGATCCCACAACAACCAATCATATTTATATATTTTTTATTCATTCATGGGATGTGGGCTTCGCTGGCTGGGCCAGCATTTTTGCCCATTCCAAGTTGCCCTTTCAGAAGGTGGTCAGCTGCCTTCTTGAACCGCTGCAGTCCATGTGGTGTACGTACACCCACAGTGCTGTTTCAGAGGGAGTTGCAGGGTTTTGACACAGCAACAGTGAAGGAATGGTGATATATTTCCAAGTCAGGATGGTGGTGGCTTGGAGGGGAGCTTCCAGATGGTGGTGTTCCCATGTGTCTGCTGCCCTTATCCTTCTAGATGGTAACGGTCGTGGGTTTGGAAGGTGCTGTCTAAGAAGCCTTGGTGAGTTTCTTTAATGTGATAAAATATCCCAAGACATATCACAAGAACATTATAAAACAAAGAATAATATGGAGCCACATAGAGAGATGTTAGATCAGATGACCAAAAGCTCAGTCAAAGAGGCATGTTTCATGGAGTATCTTAAATGAGGCAAGTGATGTACAGAAGTGTAGGGAGGTTATTCCAGAGCTTAGGGTGAAGATATGGTCACAGATGGTGGAGTGATTATAACTGGGAATGTACAAGAGGCCAGAATTAGAGGAGTGCAGATATCTCAGAGGGTTGTGGGGATGGAGGAGATTAGAGATAGGGAGGGCAAGACCATGGAGGGATTTGAAAACAAGGATGAGAATTTTAAAACCAAAACGTTAATTGACCAGGAGCCAATGTAGGTCAGTGAGCACACGGATGATAGGGGAATGGAACTTGCTTTGAGTAAGACAAGGGCAACAGAGTTTTGGATGACCTCAAGTTTATGGAAGATAGAATGTTGGAAACCAGCCAGGAGTGTGTTCTCATGTGCTAATAGCCAGGTAATCTGTTTTAGTGATGTTAATTGAGGGATAAATATTAGCCAGGAGATAAGGGATAATTCCCCTTCTCTTTGTATTTAGTGCCACAGGATCTTTACATCCACCCGAAGGAAGGTGGAAGAGTTCTCAATGTAATGTTTCATGCAAAAGATGGCACCTCCAACAGCACAGTGCACCCTCAGTACTGTACTGACCCGTCAGCCTGGAGTTTTGTGCTCAAAAGACTTGGCCCCAGAGCCTTGCACCGCAGAGGTGAGAGTGTGCTACCAGGTAAGCCACGGTGAAAGTGGCCTCAATCCTAACCACACTCTGCCAATACTCCAACCCTTCCACTTCCAGCGACCCCAACCAAAGAAAAGAAAATGTGCCTTCACTGATCCTATTCCCCACCGGCTATACCGCTCATCCTCCATCATAGCCACCACCGTTATCCTCGCAGCCTCCTCTTCGCACGTTAGTATTCCAGTATCCCGGCATGCTGGACGGCCGATTCGCACCCTTCAGTCCTCCAGTATCCCGACGTGCTGGGCAGTCGGTGTGTAGCCCCTCCCCCTCCTCTCCATCTCCCAACCTGTAAGTCCTCCAGTATCCCGGCGTGCCGGGCGGTGGCGGTGGCGGTGGGTTGGGTTGGGGGTTGGGTTGGCTTGCGGGCGGGCTGCCCCTCCCCCTCTGGCCGTCAGTCTTGTGTCTCAGTCCCGCAGGGAGCGGTCGCCATGTTGTGTGTTTTTTTTTAATCTCAGAAGCAGCAGCAGCAGCGGCCGGAGCAGCAACAAGGAGGAAGAGGAGGAGAGGAGTGAGATGATGCTGTCGTGAGAGAGGAAAGAGGCAGCCGTTAGATTTAAAAAATATATAAATATATATATATATATATATAAAAATAAAAAAAACCGGTTCATATATACATTGGTTACTCACTGACCAAAACGAAGAGAGAGAGAGAGGGGGGGAGGGAAAAAAAAGACAGACGGAGGAGACCTGATGCGGGAGAAAAACAATATTCGTGTGTGTTTGTGTCTGGGGGAAAAAGGGAAATAAAAGAAAACTTGTCAGGCCGGGTTGGTGGGGGCTGGAATCTGAGAGAGGATAAATAATGAGGATTTTCTCTCTCCCTCTCTGTGAAGTGAAGCCGAGGCGGTTTTGCTGAGGAGGAGCTTTCTCATCATTCATCACCCACCGTAATCGTGTTGTTGCTTTCCCAAAGCCCCTCGGATCTGGGGACACAAGGATGCTGCATCTTCCTGCTCCTGCTGCGGTCTGAACTGTGAAAGGAAAGGGGAGGGGAGGAGGAGGAGAGACTGTGAGAGAGAGAGAGAGAGAGAGAGAGAGGAAAAAAAAGGAGGATTTTAACCGAAATAACCTTCAGCGGCTCTGGCGCTTCCTGCAGCTGGAGGGAGAGGGTAAAATGGGCGAATAATGTGTGTGTCGGCTCTGCAGCTCTCCACCCGGATTATTACACTGCCGCTTCGACCTGGACCTTGTTCTGTGTTTTGTTCAAGGGAGAAGAGATACATAAATAACTGAGTCCGAGACTCTTTCCCCTCCTCCTCCCTCCTCCCTCCTGCCTCGATTGTAATACTTCTGTATAGACGGGGAGGAAAAGCAGGCACATCTGATCCAGAGAGCCAGCCAGCCAGCCAGCCATCCGCCGGGTTAAGGCTGGTCCCTGAAGCCAAGATGTCTGCAGAAGTGCGTTTGAAGAAACTGGAGAAAATGATCCTGGACGGACCTCGGAAAAACGGTGTGGCGGTGAGCATGGAGACCTTGCTGGACATTATCATCTGCCTGTACGACGAGTGCACCAACTCTCCCCTCAGAAGGGAGAAAAACATCAACGAGTTTTTGGAGTGGGGTGAGTTCTGATCTATTTACTACCCCACTAAGATATGCCGCAGCCACTGCATCTCGTTAAAACAAAAATCAACATCTCGATTCAACTTGTTGGGGGTCATTCGTATTTATTGTCATTCAACCACCCCCCCCCCCCCCCCCCCCCCAACAGCCTGTCTTCATTGGGGTGATATATATGTCTGTGCAAGGTATAATTTTCAGTTTATTCTGTAAGGAAGCATTCTATTTTCGGCTGCGAAAGCATTTTAAAAATTGTAGCTTGTGGTGTTTTTTTTGTTCTGGATTTGGGAAGCAGTGTTGCAAATCCCAGCAAAATGTATGGAGGGGAAATAGACACGGATCTTTCACGCAGGCCTACTGCTATTCATGCTGCAGTCCTTTTGGATAGTTTTCCTTTTTAATTGGGTACCGATCCTCTTCTACATTAGGTTACTTTGGGAGTGAAGCACAAACTGCTTTGTGTGTTTGCTGTGCCCTAATGGTTGGTTTCCAAACACAATTGACACTTTCCACCCACCCCACGAATCCTAGAGCGTTACGAAAACTGCAGATTGTTTTAGGGCATTCAGTGCTGTTTCGTTTTGTTACAGAATCCCCTTTTTAGGGGTAGATTGCAGTTGAAAAATGTGATTACAATTTCCTCCGTCCCATGAAATATTAGAAATAATACATTTTGAGTCGTCATTAACCACAGGGTGAACATCTTATCTCGCCTTTTCTGTACTATATTAAGATTCCAAGTCCACAGACTGACAGGGAGTGCTACATCTATTTGCGCGTTCTGTGGTTCCAGTTGCTAATATGACAACTGGTCAGTTAATTGTTTACTGTGACAGCTGGAGCTGGGTTGCGAAGTGAAATGGTAATTTTTCTATTTCTTTAAAATGACAAGGAAAGAGAATTCGTTCAGAAATAGTACTGATAACGTATGCAGTGAATGAATACACGTCATACTTGACTAGTACGCCCTCAAGGTGTTTTCTTCACTATGCTTGCAACCTTGGAGACAGTTGAGGCAAAAAGTACGTGGAGTGCCCTAAAGAATTTATAGCCCTGTTAAACATTTTAGTGGAGTTTGTAACTAACTTTAACCTTTCGTGGTGGTTAAAATATTGTGGAGGAACATCTGCATGAGCTATTTCAAGATACATTTCTAAATAAAACTGATGAGCTTTAAGGCATATGCAGTCATGGGCTTGGAAGGCTCAAAGCTAAAATGCTGAGGGTACAGTGCAGATTCTGTCGAAGGGCTACTAGAAATTTCAGGATATGCTTGTGAAGAAAGGCCTCAAGATGTGTTTATTTTAATTGGCATAATGAAAGTTTAAGTGGAGGGTCTGATGGGGGTTTTCAAAGTTATAAAGATTTTGAGAGGGTAAATAGTGATAGTTCCACTGGAATCAGTAATAGGCAGGTAAATACTCATCTATCCCTAGAAGGAGGAAATTGCAAGAAATGTTCTCACACAGAGGACTGCCAAAATGTGGAGTGCTTGGTTGCAAAAAGCTATGAGGCAGTGTGTAAAGGTCATTTTAAGAGGTTTCTTGTGTAAGTATTTGAAAAGGAAGAGTATTAAAAGATACAGGAAAATCAAAGTAGAGCAGCTAGTTTCTGTTGAAGAACTATCATCGGAGACATGAGTTGAATGTCTATCCCTGTGTCGTATGTTGCTTGTGTTAATTAATAAATCTGTGCCTATAAATAGTTATGAATTGATGATTGCAGCCAATCAGGACACACACTGGTTGCTCCTGTTGTTCATTACTGTTGTTAGGCAGCATGATACAGGGATAAGTGGACCTGCTGCACTAGTTGATAATTTGGGAATTGGTTATTTTTCAAGAGATATAGCAATCCGTAACATACACTGTATTCAGATACGACATACAATGAGTCAAATACTGGTTTTAATTATATGATTTGATTACATTAAATAATCTGTCATTCTCAGCCATGATGTGACAAGAAAATAAAATAAAAATGTTCCTCTTTCTTCCTCGCATGAACACCCTGCTTTTCCCTATTCTTGATTGGGTGCCTGGGATGTGATTAAAGTGGGTATTTGTCTTGGTGTTCAGTTGGCATTAATGAACCATTCAACTAACTCCCTTTATAGTTTGACATTTCAGCGTCTTATTTTTACTGCCCTTGCGATGCACTACACATTTGCAATCCTTTCTCTCTACAGAGAGCTGGCATTGACTTGATGGACCAAATAGCCTCCTTCTATGCCATAATGATCCTATGACTTTATATAATTAGATTCAACACCTTGATATAGATTTGCAAAGGATTCAAAAGAGGCGTAGAATTGGTTTGGCATTGGATATGGAGTCTTGTGAATGTATGGTGCTCAAGTGTATAGGCTGAAACTGAAAGCATCTGGTACAAGTTATTTTAAATGTTGCTGATGGGGTGTTCTGTTAGAAAATTGGGTAATATTTTGATTTGTGAGAACTTGGTAATGTCAAAACGACAATGTATTCTCATTACTCATTAGCTTTATTTGTATGGATGGGTGATATGGTGTGTGTGTATAATGTGCCATTTGCAGTAGTGATCCTGGAAAGTGTGAAGTGTATGAATTCGAGTGCTGCCTTGGTACCTCTATATGGGCATTTGAGGTAACATTTTTCTCTAGCTCTCAGGGAATTAATGCTTGGGTGGGGTGTGTAGTTTGGCTTTTCTTCTGCTGTTGAAAGATGGTAATGTAGCTGCCATCACTATTTTAAACAGATTAATGTAGAGTGGCTATACAGTAGTTAGTGGTGGGTAATAGGATGTGTGAGTGGGAATTTGCCAGTTGTCATCTGAAAGGACAGCTGAACCTTAATTGTAGGCTGACTGAAAGACTGTTTGTTGTTTTATTAAAAAAAATTCTATACTTGTATCCAGATGTACCATGTTGCAAATTACATTGCACTTTAATATTTGCCTGAAAGAAGGCAATGAAATGTAGTTTTATTTTATGTATACTGCAGATGAGAGCAGGGGTGTTTCTATTGCTTCCTCTTCAGTTATGTTTGCTCCCCCACCCCAGAATTTGTCTAGAGTTTACAGTGGGTGATTCAAATTTATTTATCATCAGCATTGTGAATTAGCTGGATGTGATCTGGAAAGATTGAAATGCTAATACAAGGTATTTAAATGGATTTTTATGTTCACTAGCTAGCTGAGAATGTCCATAGATGTACCAAATCATAAGCTGTGATACCTTACTGTAATCAACAAAGAGTTGCAATTTGGATTCAATGTTTTAGAATTGATTTCACAAACATAGCACCTACCCTTAAATCTCATGCTCTTACTAATTCTATTTATATTCAGAACTTGATATGGTCTTATAGGTTACGGGGAGAAGGCAGGAGAATGGGGTTGAGAAACTTATCAGCCGTGATTGAATGGTGGAGCAGACTCGATGGGCCGAATGGCCTAATTTCTGCTCCTGTGTCTTATGGTCTTATGATGTATAATGTTTGTCTGTGAAAGATTGATTTGTGGAGTTTGTTTCTTCACAAAGTCCAGAAGTAGGGCACTGGCAATTTTTGATCTGCAGCTACTGCCCAAAGAAAAACCTGCAGTGCGAAACTACGTTTTCAGCTCTGTCCTACACTCCCCCAACCACCCGTCTACCCATGCACGTTGAAATGATTCAATCATTGGGAGTTTTGGGGGGGAGGGGGTTGGTGTGATGTTGGGGGGGGTTGGGGTGGGAGTTGGCATTGGTTAGAGTTGTGGTTTTAACTAGTGTAGCAAGTTCCTTTTACAATCTGTCTGGAAATTTGTGTGGTCAGTCTCTTTATAATAGCTTCCTGTTTTACTAAAGTAGCTTTAGTTGGCATTTTTAAGTTCTGTTTTTAGTTTAGGAGTCAGTTGATTGAAGGCCATAATAGAGATTCTTAATTTTGATATGATGTCAGTTTGAAAAATTGTGTGTGAATTTCCTGCCTGGAGCAAGAGGCATTTTTCCAGCAGTTTCCCACTGCCATTGTTTTTCTCTGGAAGGTGTGTCAAATGTAATATACAGCACAAAAGCTGCAGTGTATATCAGGAAGTAATACATAGTTGGGAGCATTTTAATATTGTTTAAACTTCAAGATGTGGTCTATCTGCATAATTATAGGTTGATTTTGGGGTGATTCCTTCCAGTTTAATACTTTGGATAAATTTGGAAGAAAGTTACAGAATGAAAACATTTACACTTGGTTTGTACCTTTCATGTCCCAGGATGCCAAGTGAGCTACCAAAGTGCAGCCACTGTTCCTTAACAGAAGGAGAATGGACCCAGTGGTCGAAACGTGATTTGAACTAAATACTGCAGGTTCAATTTCACTTGATCTTGCAGGTGAATAGTATTCCCTGGTTGCATGGGAATACTATGTAAGCAGGGAATACTATTTCCTCCATTGTACCATGTTAAAGGTGAAGTAATGAAAATTGAGAGCAAAGCTCAAGCTGTTGTTTGCTGTTATTTTGGTTTTGAAACATGTTACCACTTTGGAATACACACTAGAATATGTTGCTCCGCATAAGCTATATAAATATGGTTCAGGTTGTGTGATTTTAGTTTTGCTGGTGGGGTGGGTGTCGTGCCTAATACTGCTGGTTGAATTTTGTAGCTTGAATCGAAGTTTGCTTACATAAGTTATTGCATTTCAGAAATAAATTTATTGTATGAAGGCCTTTTGATATATTTCAACATGATAAGTTGCAATATTAGTAGCACCAAACTATAATCACACATTGGATATTTTTCTGGCAGTACTGACTGTAATCCTCATTGCTCTTTAGTTCAGCTGGTGTGATTATCACTGCTGTTCAGATTGTATTTCACATAACTCTACCTAATTCATGGATTTTTATAAATGCAAATAGTTTTTATAAATAGTACTTTGTCATACTATCTGAACAGAGATATTGGGATTTATTTTGTTGTACGTTACATGGAAATGTTCTAAAATAGCAAACTGTACTTTGAGCAGATTTATTAGTTGGCTAGTGAGAACCAAATGAGGTTGACTATAGCAGTATAGCCAGACTACACAGTACACTTTGCACTTCTCCTGTACTATTGAAGATGCTCTAATAGATTTAAGCTTTCTGAGATCCTGTGATTTAAAGAAAGACAAACATGCTTTATAACCAATGAATTACTTTGGAAATGAATTCACTGTTGTGTGGGTAAGAGTGTACATCAAGATCCATCAGGCAGCAGCAGCAAGGTGAATTTTTTTGTGGTGTTGGTTGAAGGAGAAACAGCTGGTACACTGGGGGAGGAGCTCCCCTGTGTTTCTTTGAATAACACCATGTCTACCTGAATGGCAGAGAAAATCAGTTTAACATCTCGTTTTGTGAAAGGCATCACCAACGGTGTAGCGCTGTTGCAGTAATGCACTGAAGTGCTACATTTGGTCATGTGGTTACATCCTGGAGAGGTGCTTGAACACAACTTTCGAACTTGGCGATAAGAGTACTACCTGCTGAGCCCAGAGTTTTAATATTCAGGTAAGATGGCACTGTAGTCTGGTGATATCCCATGCAATAAACTACATTCAAGATATTTACCTGTTATGCTATAGAAGTCAAATCGTTGGCATTAAGGGTAAGAACTTTTGACTGTGCTTATAAATGACTTATAAAATTTTATCCAGTGGCTTTTTCATAATTTTCAGCTTGTTTTAGGCATATCCTGTAGAGTTGTTGGAGATATTTGAGCGATATTAGAAGAGTAAGAGGCGACTTGATTGAAGCATGTATTATCCTGAAGGGTCTTGACAGGATGGATGTGGAGAGGATGTTTCCTCTTGTGGGAGAATCTAGATCTAGGGGCCATTGTTTAAAAATAAGGGGCCGTATATTTAAGACAGAGATAGGCGGAATTTTTTTCTCTCAGACAATAATGAGCCTTTGGAACTCTCTTCCTCAAAAGGTGTTGAAAGCAAAGCATCATTTTGAGTATTTTTAAGGCAGAGCTGGATAAATTTTTAATTAACAAAGGGTGTAAGTTTATCGGGTGTTGAGGTTACAATAAGATCAGCCATGATCTTATTGAATGGCGGAGCAGGCTTGAGAGCTGAATGGCCTACTTCTGTTCCTAATTCATATGACAGGAGACAGGTGGTTTCATATTTTTCATTGTGGCTGTAAGCATGGCCCTAAAATAGTTGGGAATTGTGAGGAAAGTCAGGTGTGTACAGAATGTCTAAATGGTGGAATTTTAAAGAAGCAGAAAAAAATCATTGCTTTCTGAAGGCAGAGTGAACGACATGTGAGTCATTTTTATAACAGCAATTGGCTATTAAAGATAACTGTGAGCAACAAAACTGGTTTTACTGTTATTGGCACATTGACAAAGATATATGACTGATAGCCCTGGTAATGAGATGTGCATTTGCCTTTTGAGGAAGCATTTGGATTCCACTTACATGGGGTCAACCTAATTTAGTCTTTATATTTAATAAGGCATTGTTTTGTCTTGTTCGTTCTTGTCCCTAAGAAAACAGGAATGAAAATTGCCATTTAAGCTAACTCTTGTCTGATTTGTTAGTTAGGCAATTTATACCTACTTTATAGCCAATTTCATATTCTTGAATCTAAGTTTGGCATTGAGCAGGTAAAATTGTGCAGTTGATTTATTGAAGGACGATCAAACTGTATAGTGAAGTATTATTTTAATAGCATTATCCAAAAATAATATTGTTCATTGTACATATATACTTGATATGTCAGTCTGTATACCTGATTAAAATAACACAATTTAAGAATTTTAGTGACTTTTTCTTGTTTCCTATCTCTCTTTTGTTCTCATTTTAAAACTGCCTGCTGTTTATTTCCCTTGGAAGCACAATGTGGCTGCAGAATTCTAAGTGCTGTCAGCACAGTATACCATCAGCCAGCACATGGCATGCGTTGTTACGCTGCTTCTTTATCTAGAGTCGAATAACTTGCGTTGCTGCTGCTGGTCTTGCTGAGAACTAACAAACTACTTAACTCTAATCTTTTTCTAAATTACCCGGCTACTCCTTGAGAACCTTGTTTTTAAGATTAGCAGTTTGCTAGTGATTTTGAGATAACTTTGGACAGCCTCAGTTCATTATCCAATGAGTCCGTGCCACAAGATCCCACATTTTATAGCTCAGCCATGAGAGAGTGTGGGGAGAATATTACTTCGGTCACACTGTGGCTCATTCAGGAGCACATGATGCTAATCCTGAATATCGAGAGCTGGAAAAAGTTCTGTAATCAAAAGTTGACATTCTTTCCCTTGAGATTAAATATTTACCAATGGACAGCTATCTATACCAAAGTCTCAGAGCATTTGAGTTTGACTGTAGTGCATTAAACCTCCATGACACCTTTGCAGCTTTTTGATATGGTCAACCACATTATCTTCCAATGCCTCTTGTCCAGTTCATTGGAACTGTCCTCACTTGGTACCACTCTTTCCTGTACAGTTATTGCCAGGATATCTCCCAGCAAAGGCTTCTCTTTCAAGCCCCACGCTATTACTTCCAGAGTGTCTCAGGATCTATTCTTGACTGCTTCCTTCCTCTCCATATTCCTCGACCACTTTACCATAGATTTACCAACGGTTGTCTCCCACATGTACACTGATAGTACCTAGCTATTTGTACCCCTCTACCACCACTCTTTAATCAACCACTGCCTCTGTTGCTAGGTTGCTTGAGTGACATTCAACCATGGAGCAGCCTCTCTGGGGAAATGTGTGCTCTATTGGTCCCTTTGATGATAGATTGGAAACTTTCAATGTGAGGGCTAGAATGGGGCGCCCGAGTCATTTTCCCAGCACTCTGTAAAGCTGCTGCAGCAGTGCTGCTGTTGCTGAGATATTTGTGCAGAAATATTGTAATTATAATTCTACCCCACCTCCCCAACCCCACCCTAATAAAACCAAACTTGAAGAATCACTGAAAACTCAGCAAGTTTTCATTCCTTTATTTGGTTAGCACAATTTCAGTGAAGGAGGTTTGCATCAGCTGACAAAGCATGTTCTGCGCAAGTTTATTTTTAAATTTTGTAAATGGAAACATTTTAGTGGGTTATTTTTATGAGTAAAGTGCTTATAAATCTGAGAAAGCAGTATAAAGCAATGTTTTTGGCCTGGTTCTCACTTGCTTTTAAACACAGCTTATCCATGTTCTCTGTGGTAGTGCATATCAATGCTAGAGATTTATCAACTCCATATATTTTATTTTTTCTTTTATTTTCCTGTTTTCTCTGCTGGTTTCTTTTGGAAATTGCTCAGTAGCAGTAAGTGTGTGTACTTGGGGAAGGGCTATGCATATAATCTTAGGAGGGTCATTCATTTTAGAAGTTTTGCTTTTGCACTTGTGATTTCCTCTGGGGTGATTGGGAGAAGGAGCTGCTCTGGAACAATGTAGCAGTTAAAGAATTCAAAAATTAGAAAACAGAATGTAAGCAATACATGCTAAAATGCTGAAACATTGAGGCTTATTTTACTTCTTTCATCAGATGTGGACCTTACTGGAAAGGCCAGTTTTTATTTTGTAGCCCTCTCTTGCTTTGGGAACATGTTGGTGAATTAACTTCTTAAACCAGTGCAGTCTGTGTGGTGAATGCCCTTCCACAGTGCTGTTAGGTAGGGGGTGCCAGGATTTTGAAGGAACAGGTGTATTTCCAAGTCTGCACCTTGTGTGACTTGGAGGGGAACTTGCATGTTGTGGCGTTCTCGTCAACCGATGTCCTTATTCTTGTGGAGGCCTCGCTCAGGTTTGGAAGATGCTGACAAAGAAGCTTGACGAGTTGCTGCAATGCATCTTACAGATCAGGGGTGGGCAATGTTTTTGGCCGGAGGGTTACAACTAGGTATGGAAATTGTAATTGGAGGGGGGTGGCCATAAATGTTCAAGAAAATAACAATTATAATAAATTTTGGTCCATAACGCTGCATCATATGCAATAATGCCATCAATGATACCCACTTGGCTTAATGCGAATAATGCAGTTGGTCATCCCTCTTTACAATAATATCAAAGTCCGGTGTCACTCTTTCTCTCCACAGATTGGAGAGCTGAGTGCTCCCAGCCTTTTCTGTTTTTATTTCAGATTTCCAGTATATGCAGTATTTTGCTTTGTCTTGCTATTATAAATACTAATTTACTGTGATCTACAGTATGCTGTTGCAAGATCACCAAGGGAGAACAGTAAAGAAAAAGGGAGAGAAAATGTAGAGAAACCAAAAGGCCTCTCTGAGTGGTGGGTAGTACAGAGATCTGGATCCTCCCTCTACCTCTCGCTCCGCGAGCTGGAATTTAATAACCTCACAGGACATTTTAAAAGAGGTGCTATCAAGTGCATCTGCAATCTGTTCCACATCTGTTAGGTAATACGTTCCTAATTTTCTCAAAGCACAAAACTCTAACCTACAATCACACGTTCTTCACTTTCTCTAACATCCATCATCCTTCTTTCAAAATCTAAACTTTAGCTGTGCCTCTGGTAAGAACAGAAGATGCTTTTGCAACTCTAATTTTCAGAAGTGCATAAACAACTGATCACTGAGATGCTCATCTCAAAATATTAAACTGAGATTGATTGTGGAGACCTTCAGTCATACATAACTTGGGATTTGCTGTAGCTAGCAGTGTTTAGGCTCCGAGATTTCAATCCTTTGTCCACCAGCAGAATTGTGGATCAGGTTTTTGCTGGGTCTACAAGTCCATTATCCTTTGTGCCGTCTGGTTACCAACCCTCCTGCCACCAGAAACAGTTTCTCCTTTTTTACCTAATCATTACCCTTCATGATTTTGAATATCTCAATTAAATCTATCCTTAACTTTCTCTCTTTTCAGGAGAACAACCCCAACTTTTCTCACCTCCCCACTTAACTGAAGTTCCACGTCCCTGGTACCATTATAAATGTGGCTGTAGGAATTTATAATGTTAAAAGGTTGCCAATATGTACACACAGGTGCAGGATTTTTAAATGGATTATGGATATATAACCTTTCTAGTGAGTGAAGACACTCTTTGTATTCCTATGGCAATGCAAATCTCAAGGTCCCAGGTTCAAATCCTGGACTGCCAGCACATTTGGCACCAGACCTCAGTAAGAAGCACCTTCAGTGAGAGAATGAGGAAAATGACAACAAAAAACTATGTAAGAGTTGAGTTGACTATTGATAAAGAGCATTAAAACTTAAGTGTAAAATAAGTTAAAGTTTTAAAATTGCAGTGTATATAACTTGCCAAACCAAAACATCAGCAATCTATTAAGTGATCTTAAACGTACACTGGTGCTGTTCTCACTGCTGCTTCACATGTGCTTGCCTGCTTTAACAAGGCAGCTGCGCGTGCTCCCCAAAAAGTGCCCGCCTCGAGCCTCTGATCATTGGCTAACTCCAACTTACCTGGAAGTACTTCCATTGACCTTGAAGGACTTATCTTGAAGCTCTCCAGGATCTGCATTTTACTTTCACAGCACTCCACATGATATCAAGAAATGGTTGAAGGCACTGGATTTTGCAAAGGCTATGGGCCTTGACAACATTCCGGCAATAATACTGAAGACTTGTGTTCCAGAACATGCCACACCCCTAGCCAAGCTGTTTCAGTACAGCTACAACACAAGCATCTACCTGGCAATGTGGAAAATTGCCCAGGTATGTCCTATACACACACAGCAGGACTAGCCAACCTGGACTATATCCAGGCTTGGGCTGACAAGTGGCAAGTAACAAGCCACACAAGTGCCAGGCAATGATCATCTCCAACAACAGAGAATCTAACCATTGCCCCATGACATTCAATGGTAATACCATCACTGAATCCACCACTGTCAACATCCTGGAAGTTACCATTGACCCGAAACTGAATTGGACTAGCTATATAAATACTGTGGCTACAAGGGCAGGTCAGAGGCAAGGAATCCTGTGGTGAGTAACTCACTTCCTGGCTCCCTAAAGCCTGTCCACCATCTACAAGGTACAAGTCAGGAGTGTGATGGAATACTCTGCACTTGCCTGGATGAATGCAGCTCCCACAACACTCAAGAAGTTTGACACAGTCTAAGACAAAGCAGTTCGCTTGATTGGCACCACATCCACAAACATTCACTCCATCCACCACCGATGAACAGTGACAGAAACTCACCAAGGCTCCTTAGGCAGCACCTTTCAAACCCATGACCAGTACCATCTAGAAGGACAAGGGCAGCAGATAGATGGGAACACACCACCTGGAAGTTCCCCTCCAAGTTACTCAACATCCTGACTTGGAAATATATCGCCATTCCTTCACTGTCGCTGGGTCAAATTCCTGCAATTCCCTCCCTAACAGCACTGTGGGTGTACTACACCACATGGACTGCAGCTGTTCAGGAAGGCAGCTCACCATCACCTTCTCAAGGGCAACCAGGGATGGGCAATAAGTGTTGGCCTAGCCAGGGATGCCTGCATCCCATAAATGAATTAAAAAAAAAGCTCCTAATGCCAATCAGTCAGACATCAGAAACGGTTCTACATGCACACTCTGCTCACACTACATTTGCTGACCCACCTTGTGTGCTTTCTCTGGTGCATCTGCAAGGCTGGATTAGAAGCTCCCATGGGCCTGATGCGGTCCACCAGCTGTAGTTTTCCCAGATGGTGAACACCGCAGCCATGGTGTTTTTTTTAATCGTTATTCTTTCTTGGGATGTGGGCATCACTGGCAAGGCCAGCTTTTTTTGCCCATCCCTGATTGCCCTTGAACCAAGGTAAGAAGAGTGAATCACATTGCTGTGAGTGTGGAGTCACATGTAGGCCACACCAGGTAAGGAGGGCAGATTTCCTTCCCTGAAGGACATTAGTGAAGCAGATGGGTTGTTTTTAATGACAATTGATGGTTGTTTCATGGTCAGCATTACTGAGACTAGCTTTTGATTCCAGACTCTTTATTAATTGAGTTTAAACTCCACCAGCTGCCGTGATGGGATTTGAACCCAAGCCCCCAAATGATTTGCCTGGACAGCCGGATTACGAGTTTAGTGATGCTACCACTATGCTGCCATCTCCCCTGTGCCAGTGGGTAAAGGGAGCAAATGTTTAAGTTGGTGGCCATCAACTGGGCTGCTTTGCTTGGGTGATGCTGAGCTTTGTGAATGTTGTTGGAGCTGCACCATCCAGGCAAGTGGGGGAGAGTACTCCATCACACTCCTCACATGGTGGAAAGGATTTGGTGAATCAGGAGGTGAGTTGATCGCCGCAGAATTCCCAGCCCCTGAATTGCCCATAGCCTTGGTATTTATATGACTTATTCAGTTAACTTTCTAGTCAGTGTTAACCCCCATATAGTTTGATGGTGGGCATCCATCCATGGTAATGTCATTCAGTGTCAAAGGAGATTGTTGGATTCTCTGTTGTTGGAGATGATCATTGCCTGGCACTTGTGTGGTGTGAATGTTACTGTCATTTATTAGGCCAAGCCTAAATGATGCCCAGATTTTGATGCATGTGGGCATGGACTACTTAATTATCTGAAGAGTTGCAAATATGATTGACCACTGTGCAATTCATCAGCGAACATCTCCACTTCTGATCTTATGGTGGAAGGAAGGCAGCTGAATATGGTAGGGCCGATGACACTACCCTGAGGAACTCCTGCTGTCATGTCCTGGAGCTGAGATGATTGACCTCCAACACCCACAACCACCTTCCTTTGTGTTAGGTATGACTCCAGCCAGTGAAGAGTTTCCCCCTGATTTCTGTTTACTAAGTTTACATAACATAAAATGCTACAACAGGAGGCTGCCAAAGGAAAAGAAACACTTGAACTTAAAATTTCTTCTTAGCTGATATCAGAATATTAAGTGCTTAAATCTGCATGTGAGTAGATAAAATCTAGAGTTTTTTAAAAATAACATCATGACTTCAGCTGTACTGCTGATACAGAGAGGCTTGGCAAGGAGAACTAAGAGAGCCTGTTTACTGAGTTTCTGATATTTGTTCTCCAGAGGAAAAATTGTTGTGTTTGAGTAAGCTGTGAGAAAAGAAAAAGTACTCAAATCGGTGACTAATCTAGCAATGCGTTAATGCTGATGGTTTGTATAGACTGCAAAGTCTGGAGCAAATTTGTTTATCTAAGGTTTGGAGGCTTGTTGTAAGGAATTGAGCATTTTGAAGGAGTTCTCATTCAGGTTTTCCATTTATTAATTTCGATGTACAATAGCTTCATGTGCTTTTCAGAAAGCACTAAGTTGCAATCATAAAAATTTCCCTTTTAAGAAATTGTGTATGCGTCACCTGTTTCTTGGACTTTGCTCTAACATGGTGTTTACTAGATGTACATGTAGAACTTGTCCCAGCAAGTTTTGATTTTGGTTGTCGTTTTAAGAAATGAATTTCCAGGACTCCTCACTCTGAGGATTGGCAGTCCTTTCTGCTGCAAAATATCCTTGTCGAGGCATAAGAAAGATGTATTAATGGTTTATTATGAAAGGCACCATCGACTGGAGCCACTAAATAAAATGTTCAGAAAGCCAGTATTGTGGTGGTAGTTTGGGGGGGTGGAGATTCGTGGATCCTTTTGAACAGTGTTGAGTCATCCAGGATGGATTGCATTATTAGGTTTGTAGAGGGATAAATAATAGTACATGGAACTTTAGAGTAGTAGGAGTCCTAATGTGCTTACCAATATGCCAGGTCCCTAATGCAAAGAGGATTATTAACATACTAAGCGGTGTTGTGTGAAAGACTTTTGTCTGTTGATGTTAGCATTGCTGCTAGGGGTTGAATTTGGGTATAGCTCTAGATGAGTTCTTTGATTAAGCCATAAACCGTTTCACAAGAATTGTATAACAGGAATGCTGACACTCAGACTGCCTTATTGAATGCTGACCCCATTATTTCTGCTGTTTATAAAGCTTTTGACTGTTGACAGTGTTATTTATAGTAAAATGTTAGAATTTAATATCATTATGCCATCCACAAGCATTTTTCTAAAATACAAATATGCCAGATTTTTTGGTCCTGCTCTGGAATTACTGGAAACTTGCGCACATAGGAAACAGAGAGGTTTTAGGTATTTTCCCTTTCAGGTTAGAAGCTATTCTGCTGCAGTGCTGTCAAACTATGGTCACCTGGTAAGGAGTCATTTAAAAATTTGCCAGGTAGTTCCCCATTAGACCAGACTCCTCCTCTGCACCATCCTGTCTTTCATGGCACACACTGTTCCAGTAGGCATGTCCATCAAATTGCAGCCATTGTAATTTTTATCCACAGTCCAACAGAAATAAAAAGATATGTTCTTTACACTCTGCTTCAGAGCTAAAGACAGGTTGAACTGTGATGGATTTTAAACTGTTTGAAGGCGTGGAGCAAAGTAGAAGGTCAGGGATAGGTGGGAGCTCAGGAGAAATTGGGCAAAGATGAAATGAACACAAGACATAGGGAGTGTTAAAGACTTAAAAAAAAAGCTGATAGCATAAAGGAAAGATACAGAATATGTTAATAGCAGAACAAGGATCAGCACATTGCGAAAGCAAAACATAAGAACAAGTGACAGATGGCCATTTGGGGGGTGGGAAGGGTGTGTTGGGGGAAAAATTGGATTAAAAAGGGGGTCAAGATGGAGAAGAGAGTTCATAGTCTGAAGTTGTTGAACTCAATGTTAAGCCCACGGCACCTTCTCATGCAATTGTAGAAGGTGCAACACCTGCCCCTCTACAGTCTAGAAGGCTGTAATTTGCCTAATCAGAAGATGAGGTGCTGTTCCTCCCTGTTTGTGTTGGGCTTCATGGGAGCATTGCAGCAGACCAAGGATGGACATGTGGGCACAAGAGCAAGATTGTGAGTTGAAATGGCAAGCAACAGGAAGATCTGAGTCATGCTTGTGACTGAGCAAAGTTGTTCCGCAAACCGGTCACCCAGTCTGTGTTTAGCTTCCCCAATGCAGAGCAGACCGCATTGGGAGCAGCTAATACAGTAAACCAAATTGAAGGAGGTACATGAAGCGCTGCTTCACCTGAAAGAAGTGTTTGGGGCCTGTGACGGTGAAGAGGGAGGAGGTAAAGGAGCATGGGAAGGTGCCAGGGGCTTAACATTTGAGTTCAACAGCCTCTGACCATGAACTCTCTTCTTCATCTTGACCCCTTCTTTAATATAGTTTTCCCCCTTTCCCCCACAGGGTGATCTGACACTTGTTTCTATTTCTATGTTTTGCTTTCACAGAGCGCTGACCCTTATTATACTATTAACATATTCTGTTATCTTAGCTTTATGGCACCATCAGCACCTTCTTTAATCTTTAACATTACCATTAACACAACCATTTGTCTTGTGTCTGTAACATCTTTGCCCAATCTCTCCTGAGCTCCCACCTATCCCTGACCACCTACTCCACCCTGCCCCCAACAGTATAAAATCCAATACATTTTTACCTCCCTTTAGCCCTGAGAAGTCATACGGACTCCAGATAAAACTGTTTCTCTCTCCACAGATGCTGTCAGACCTGCTGAGTTTTTCCAGCATTTTCTGTTTTTATTTCAGATTCCCAGCATCTGCAGTTTTTTGCTTTTTTCCTATCCATGATAATGTGTTACCAGCTACACCATGAGCGCCTATTTTGTGTAGCAACTTTTGATACTGCACCTTATCAAATGCCTTCTGGAAATCCAAGTCCACCACATCTACAGGTTCCCCTTTGTCCACGTTACTAAGTTGTCCAAGTATCCTGTTATAACCTCCTTTAATAATAGATTTTAGCAGTTTCCCTATGACAGATGTTAGGCCAACTGGTCTATAGTGTTCTGCTTTCTGTCTCCTTCCTTTCTTAAAGGTGTACGTTTGCTATTTTCCAATCTGCTAGGACCTTTCCAGAATCGAATGAATTTTGGAAGATGCTAACTGATGCCTATGCTATCTCTGCAGCCACTTCTTTTAAGACTCTAGGATGCAGGCCATCAGGTCCTGGGAACTTGTCAGCCTTTAGGTCACATAGTTTTCCCGGCAGCTTTGGTGATGGTGATTGTATTAATTTCCTCCCTCCTGTTCACCTCTTGATTTTCAAGTGTCTTTCGAAAGTTTTCTAAGTCTTCTACAGTGAAGACAGATACAAAATACCTGTTTTACACTTTTGCTATTTCCTTGTTTTCTATTATTGATCCCCCAGACCCCCTCTAGAGGACCAATACCCTCTTTAGTTACTCTTTTCCTTTTTAAATACTTATAGAAGCTCCTACTATCAGTTTTTATATTTTTAGCTAGCTTTCTTTCATTCTGAGGGTTGAGGAATGATATATTTTCAAGTTATGATGGTGTGTAATTTGGAGGGGAACTTGCATCTGCTGCCCTTGCCTTGCATCTGCTGCCCTTGTTCTTCTAGGTGATAGAGGTCAGAGGTTTGAAAGATGCTGTCGAAGGGGCCTTGGTGAGTTGCTAAAGAGCACCTTGTAGATCAGGTGCTTCCCAAATCTTTTTCCACTGGGACCCCTTTTTGAGGTTTCAAAATTGCTGTGACCCCTCAGAGAGACCTATGAGAGCGATTGGTGGGGGAATGGGGTGATTGGGGCACAGTTTTCCACAGAGTTTTTCGTGTCTTTTTAAAAGCCTACTTTTTCAGTTACTTTTTTTGAAGCAGGAATCAGACCTCAAGTATTTGGGCCACACCCACCATTAAAAAAAAGATTTAAAGGGGTCTCGAAGCTGTTAACATTCAATTGGAGTTCCGTGGCAGCCATTGCTGATGCAGAGCTCGCGACCCAACTGGAGGTCATGACCCCCAGTTTGGGAAGCCTTTTTGTAGATGGTACACACTGCTGTCACACTGCGTCAAAAGGATGGAGTGAATCTTTAGACGGCATGTTGATCAAGTGGCTGCTTTGTCTTCGATGATGTTGAGCATTTTAAGTGTTGTTGGAGCTGCATTTATCTAGGCAAGTGGAGAATATTCTATCACACTCCTGACTTGTGCCTTGTAGATGGTGGACAGGCTTTGGGGAGTCAGGAGGTGAGTAACTTGCTGCAGAATTCCTAGCCTCTGACCTGCTCTTGTAGCCATAATATTTATATTGCTGGTCCAGTTCAGTTTCTATCAATGGTAACTCCTAGGATTTTGACAGTGCGGGGATTCAGTGATTGTAATGGAATCTGCAGAGTTGCAAATGGTACTGAACACTGTGCAATCATCAGTGAACATCACCACTTCTGACATTATGTTGGAGGGAAGGTATAGCTGCTTTTGTCCATGACATTACAGCAACATCCTTTCAGCATGACAGCTTTCAACAACAACTTATCTTTATAAAGTGCCTTTAATGTAATGAAATATCCAAGGCACTTCAAGTGAGCATTATAAAACAAGGTATGACCCTGACCATATAAAGAGTTATTAGGTCAGATGACCAAAAGCTTGGTCAAAGAGTTGGTTTTAAGAAGTATCTCAAAGGAAGTAGAGAGGTGCAGAGGTGTATGGAGGGGATTCCAGAGCTTGGGGTCTAGGCAACAGAAACTACTGCTCCAGTGGTGGAGCAATAATAATTGGGAATGCAGAAGAGGCCAGAATTGGGGGAGCGCAGATATTTTGGAGGCTTGTGGGATTGGAGGAGGTTACAAAGAAAGGAAAATACTAGGTCGTGGAGGAATTTGAAAACGAGGATGGGAATTTTAAAATCAAGCCTGACGGGGAACCAGTGTAGGTCAGTGAGCACAGGTGTGATTGGAGATCAGGACTTGGTGCGAGTTAAGACATGGGCATCAGAGTTTTGGATGACTTCAAATTATCTAGTTAATTAATGTCTTCCTCGTGAGGGATTTCAACTCTTCACTTTTGAAGAAGGCTTAGTCTCTGAATTCCCTCAAAAGCTGTTCTGACTCAGACTGCTTCAATGATTGCACACCACCTGATGGTTCAGTGAGATTGTTTTCCTTGAGATTCACAAGCTGCGCTCAGGCCTCTTATTACCGGCACACTTCCAAATCTTTCGCAGGCGGCTAGCTTCATTAACTTGGCACTGCCCCCTGGATTTTTATAAACTTCAGTTTCCCAGCTGCACTGAGCTATAAATGGCTCCATATCTGAGCCCTAACTTCCTGGAGCCTGCTAACATCTCCTAGAGCTGCAAATCACATGAGGTCCAAACTGCAACCAATCCCCTCTCCCTGCATATGCACGCAGATAAATCAAAGCCAGAGAACCTTCTTAAGCTCCACCCATCTCCATGACAGTGTAGCTTTCAGGGTTCACTACTTTTAAACTAATTTTGTTGTAACTCCCAAAACAAAACCTCTCCCTGGACTGTATTTCTTTGCAGGCAGTGTAGACATCATGTTTCCAGTTCTCCAGCGAAGTAAGCCCACCTGGTGTTTTATGGCTTCATCTCTTCTATTCTGACACTAGTAAACAAACATGGTTAACCTTCTGAACTGCAGTTTTCTTTTAGATGTTCTGGCAATCTCTAAAGCCCACCAGTTAAGTTACTTTACCCTCACAACAACAATCTTCCCAGAACTAAACATTACCTCTAAAATATTAACACAAACTATTAACTAGATATTCTTCATATGACAAAAATAGCAGATTGGGCGCTAGAATTTATTGAGTTACAGGAAATGTAAATACAAAATTACTTACTAAAGTTGTCAACTTTGGAAAATTGTTTTTGCTTCCAAGATATTCAAGTTTGCTGAAAAACTTCCCTGACACAATTCATAACATTAAACTTGTTCTCCACAAAACTGGTGTAAACCAAACATTCTACAATTGCCCTAGTTGTGTTTGTTTTTTGTTGTCATTCTCAAGTATTTCTTCAAAGGGAGTAAAGTTCTTCTCAGGTACATTTACACTACAGCTATACTGTCGCTATGCTTAGTGTAAATGTAAGGATTACTTTTCTTGCCTTATGCTACTGGCAGCTAATTATGCATTGTGCACACCAACATTTCTAAATACTCTGTTCTGGTGGATGAGATTTCTTGGTGGAAAGTTGAAAATTATTCTTAACATTGTAGATGCAGTCATGGAGTGTGGAGAGTGATCATGTTCGTTAGGTGTACTTCATTTTGAAATCAGAGTAGGCCTTAACTTAAGTCTTGCAGCACAAAATTTAGTGTCATAGGACAAAATGTTTGTAGCATACATGCACATTTAGTTCAGCACGTTTCAGAATTTGGCTGTTGTAGTATGAAACTTGTAATTTTGTTTCACCTTTATAATTTTTGATGGCTCACCTGTTGGGAAATTGAGCTTCCCTGTCCTTCCTACTTCTAGCATGCATGCAAGGGCCATCTTATTGTGCGAATACAAACATACGTACGAGCTAAGAGCAGGAGTAGGCCACTCAGCCCCTGGAGTCTGCTCCGCCATTCAATAAGATCATGGCTGATCTGATTGTAAACTCAACTCCATATTCCCGCCTACCCCCGATAACCTTTCACACCTCCCTTTTTCACCTCTTTGTTTATTAAGAATCTATCTATACCGTGGCCTTAAAAATATTCAAAGATTCTGTTTCCAGCACCTTTTGAGGAAGACAGTTCCAAATACTCCCTGAGAGAAAAAAAATCTCCTCGTCTCTGTCTTAAATGGGCGGCCCACACAAAGAAACATCCTTTCCACATCCACCCTTTCAAGATCCCTCAGGCTTTTGTATGTTTTAGTCAAGTCGCCTCTTACTCTTCTAAACTCCAGTGGATACGAGCCTAGTCTGTCCAGCCTTTCCTCATAAGACAACCCGCCCATTCCAGGGATTAGTCTGGTAAACCTCTGAACTGCTTCCAACGCATTTACATGCTTCCTTAAAAAAGGAGACCAATACTGTACACTACTCCAGATGTGGTTTCACCAATGCCCTGAAGCATAACCTCCCTTCTTTTGTATTCAATTCCCCTCGCAATAAACAATAACATTCTATTAGCTTTCCTAATTACTTGCTGTACCTGCTTACTAGCCTTTTGTGATTGGTGCACTGGGGCACCCAGATCCCTCTGAATCTCAGAGCTCGGCAATCTCTCAGCATTTATATAATAATTTTAAAATTCTTCCTGCCAAAATACCTTTCCCCAATTATACTCCATTTGCCAGATCATTACCCACTCACTTAACCTATCTATATCCCTTTGTAGCCTCCTTATGTCCTTTTCATAATTTACTTTCCTACCTATCTTTGTGTCATCAGCAAATTTAGCAACCATACCTTTGGTCCCTTCATGCAAGTCATTTATATAAATTGTAAAAAGTTGAGGCCCCAGCACTGATCCCTGTGGTAGACCACTCGTTACATCCCGCTACACAGAAAATGACCCATTTATGCCTACTCCCTGCTCCGAAAAAGACAGAAAAGTTATGAGCTGGTTAAAATTCAATTAGGATGCATGTGTTGCTTTAAAATAGAATGGAGGATTTAAGAAAATAGTTCTTGAGTATAATTTGACATAGGCACAGTGAAAGAGCACTTTAGATGGAAAGATTTGTTTTTTTATTTCAGCAGGTTCTTTGGGTAAAGCTATCAGTTTTGGGGAAAGTCATGGATTTATTTGAAATAAAGAAAACAAATGACAAAGTTGTTCTCATTTTGTCACCGAAATGTTTAACATCCATCAGTGTAAAAGGTAGCGGTTGAAGTAGTACAGGATGTACTATTGTCTGGTCCAGAGATGACTCATTTTTGGTCAGCTGCCGAATGTTGAGTAGTGACTGACATTGTTCTTCATGTCGATGCAGTTATAAAGCTTGGTTTTTGATTGGCTTTGTGGCACTGGGGAATGTGTGATTGAACACTGAATCTCACTGCAAGGAGGCACTAAGTGCAGACTGTGCCATATCTCCAACCAGGGATTAAGGATAAAAGCAAAGTACTGCAGATGCTGGGAATCTGAAACAAAAACAAAAATTGCTGGAAAAACTCAGCAGGTCTGACAGC
Organism: Carcharodon carcharias; assembly: GCF_017639515.1. NCBI lineage: Eukaryota > Metazoa > Chordata > Chondrichthyes > Lamniformes > Lamnidae > Carcharodon > Carcharodon carcharias. The sequence goes on from NC_054471.1 coordinate 24,847,827, forward strand.
ATCTGTGGAAAGGAAGACAGAGTTAAAGTTTCGAGTCCGTATGACTCTTCAACGTTTCGAGTCCGTATGACTCTTCATCGGAACTTCTGATGAAGAGCCATACGGACTCGAAACGTTAACTCTGTCTTCCTTTCCACAGATGCTGTCAGACCTGCTGAGTTTTTCCAGCAATTTTTATTTCAGGGATTAAGGATGGCCAATTATCACCAAGGTCACTTACTTTCACAGCATTTCAGTCTCCATCCTTCCTTAACCCTCACTGCTACTGAAACCCTCAAACCTGATGCTGTTTCCCCATCTCCCATCGCCTTTGTAAATAGTTACAATGTAAATAAATGTAAACAAAAAACCATTGCCTCCAGCAAGACCTCTTCTGGAATAAGAAGCTAACGAATCCTGAGATAAAACCGCAATAACAGTTTTCCAGTGGGTGTAGTCACTGGTGGCAGCAGTGACTACACCCACTGGAAAACAGTTTAAAAAAAAAAGGCGGGAAAAGCCTCAACTGAAGCCCAGCAACAGTGCAGCTCAGCAGGTGAAGGACTTCGCAACCAACCTAGCAACCACACCAGAGATGACAAAATAACGAGAGCAGCCCAGCAACTGGCAAGACGAGCAGCGAGGGAAATGACAATTTCAAATCAGGGTGAGAAATGACCACTACTTTGCCCCTCCTTGAGTCATTTCAAAGTATAGAGGGCCCCAGACAGGCTGAGCAATGGCAAAATTGGCGAAGATGCTTTACCCATTACTGCAACGCCTCCGGTCTTGCGAGTAAAGCAAACAAAGATCAAGTTAGCACTTTATTTTATGCCGTTGGGAGCATAGTAGACGATATGCTGGCCAGGCAAGGGTGAACAAGGAGACAACCTCCAAAGAGGATGTTATCGAAGCCTTTGACTCACATTTCAGTCTTTGTAAAAATATTGACAATGAGAGGGCGAAATTTAAGCAGTGCAGTCAAAAACAGGATGAAGGGAGTGACTTATTTATCAATGAATTATGCCGCCTAGATGAAAATTTAGAGTATGGAACACTAAAAGGCGACCTGATCAGAGATAGAATAGTCATTGATATTTTAGTTGAGAATCTCTCTGACTTATAATCTTGGGAAGATCTAAATATTAACAGAGCTGTACAATTGGCCAGACAGGCTGAAGAGCAGAAGCAGAATTAGGCTTTTGTCAGAGAGGTGAGGGAAATTTCCCAGGAACAGCCCAAGGAAATTGTTCAGTTTGTGGATTGTAAAACTGTAAATTTAGGAAGGCAGCAATTGGGGAAATGTTGCCATTTTCCAATGTCCCTGCTGTGGCAGGAAGAAGGTCCACAAGCAGGAAGAATGCCCTGCCTGATTTGTGAGTGCCATGGCTGTGGCAAGTTAGGTCATTTTAAAGTGGCCTGTCATTCTAGGAAATCTGTGTTTATAAGACAAGGAGAAACCTGTTAAGGAATTCAAGACTTTGAAAACCAGGAGAAATAAAGGAAAATAAAAACCAGTGTTGGAGAGCTGACATTGGTGTAAATGGGCATCTGACCAATGGAGCTGGTGTCTCAGTATTATCTGACAAGAGTTCTGTGGCTGGATAAAGTGACACTGAAACCATCCTTTATTTAACTCCAAGGAACACAGGAGGATATTGCAGATTTTTACTTTTATTTGGAGACAGTCTAGAAGAAGTGGGAACAAGACGCACCAAGAATGACCGTGACCACCCCCAATATAATCTAGACCTTAATTTGCCCTTTCAGGAAAGGGTGCAAGAGAATGAAGCCACTGCAGAGGCAGATGATCTGTTGGAAGAAATGGTTCTGTACCTTACTACACTCTTTGACTCCACTGCCTATAAAAGTAAAGTCTTCGTTGCCTTTTTTTGAAGAAGGTAATAGAGTTGAATTTGTCTGCTTAACCACTGAGCCCACCAATCACATGCAACAATTGCAAACAACTAGCCAAAAGCTATTCAGGGAGCATGAGGCACATAACTCCAAATTGGATCAAATAACTAGTGAATGGTCAGAGGTTATTAATCCATAAAAATGTAAGCTGGAGCCCACACTTGGATCTCATCAACAAACCATGGAAGCACATGAGTTTTCTTGCAGTAAAGAAGCAGAAGCTCAAACTACAGAGCTTCGACAGCCGATGAGTCCCTTGGAAAAACTTAGCTGAGCATCAAGTAGAGTTTGAAAATATTAAAATTAAACATGAGTTGATAAAGTCTAATTATCTAAAAGAGAAAGCTGAACTACAAACCCAGCTATTAGCGGTCACACAGACTACCAAGCCACAGAAGGATTTACGCATTAGAAATGGTGCAACAAAAGAACGTGAACATATTGCAGTGCAGGAGTGTGCAAATACTGTACCGCATCAAAGGAAATGGCCATAGTGTCAGATGAAAGAGTTAACTACAGAGCAACTATCTGAAGAAGTACTGACACTGGCTGTGCTTCGTATTACTACTGAAACTCTTGTAGTAGTAAAAATGTTCAACGCTGAAGTTGAACTTTCAAGCAAGTCTGCAGACTAGAATGATATGCTTGAACTTATAGATTCTGGTCCTGAAGTTTAGTCCATTGTTTATGATGGCACAATCCGACTTTCTACAGCTGAGCCTGAGATATCATTGTCTACAATAGAGCAGCCTTATACTGAAGCAAGCATGGGAGTAATACCACTATCTATAGAAAGAGAAATTCCTAAGAGTAGTAGAGAAGTTTTCCTTACCTCGTCTCCAGCAGTGTCTTCGGGATGTTCTTTTTGTTTACCAGATTCATTCTTCGCTCAGGTATTGAATGCTTCCCTTATCGTCACAGCAGCAGTAAATTATACAGGTGCAAAGTTCTTCCTTGTGTCAAGCCGGTGCTTTCACCTTTACCCAGTATTCAATGCAGAAGATGATGAGAGGGAGAATTTTAGTTCATTGCCTTCCTATTCAAGGGGTTGTGATTGTTTGAGTCCTGGAGGGTTCTCTCTTGAATCAGTTTTTCCGTGATTGGTCTTCACTGCCTTTACATTCAGGCCATGGTAAGTGTCACAGCCCAGGAGCCAATTGTTATGAGAGGCTGCTATCCCACTCCACCAAAGTGGACACATCCTCCAAAAGAGGAACACTGTTGGTGGGGGGGGGACGACACCTTTGGCAAAAGTGACTTGGGGGGCAGGGGGATGGTGTGGGTGGATGAAAGTAGGAGTTGGATGGAAACTGTAAATACTACGAGGTTAACAGTTTGTGGGAAGAGTGAACTTGAGAGGCGATGTCGAATAAAGGATTAATTCTACATATGTTTACAAGGTGTTTACTAAAACCCACTTTCACAGCCATATCTCCTTTCTCAGTGACTGTCTCCGTCTCCGACTTACCCCACGTGGATTTCAACTGAAATTCCACCCCTCATGTTTCGAACCCACCCAGGATTACAGGTATCTCCGGGACATAAAACGTTTCTCGGACTGCTGTTCCCGTCACATTCTGAAATCCACACTCAGTGCCATGCACCGCCATATGAACACACTCGACCTCTCCCTCCAGCAGCACCGCCATACCCTTTTTCAAAGCTGCGCGTGCCCCCAGTTTCATTTTATCCTTCGGCTCATCCGACGCCTCAACAAGAAACTTTTTCTCTTTCTCTCAAGTGCTAAGGAACGCAAGCTCCAACAACTCATTGACACCAACACCCATCTAGGACCCTCCACCCCTGCCTGTCCCTCCGTCCCCACCCTTTCTTCCAATCCCAACCCCAGCCGTGTATTCACTATACCCCCTGACCTTCCCCTCTCCGATGCTGAACGTTCAGTGCTTAGCAAAGGACTTAGTTTCATACCCTTATGCCCTCACCTCAGTGAATTTTGGGCTCGGCATGATACTGAACTCTTCTTCCGCCGTCTTCGTCTCCGGGCTCACTTCTTTGGGCAGGAGTCCTCTCCCAGTTCAACGGATCCTTTTACCCATCTCCAATATTCTCCCTCCACCTGGACCCCTCCCTCTGGATTCTTACCTTCTCTCGATCTTTTCATTGAGAACTGTCGGCGCGACATTAGTCATCTCAATTTCTCTGCTCCTCTCACCCATTCTAATCTGTCTCTCTCTGAACTTACTGCACTCCATTCTCTCAGGTCCAACCCTGACATTGTCATCAAACCCGCTGACAAGGGTGGTGCTGTTGTCTGGCGCACTGACCTCTACCTCGCGGAGGCTGAGCGTCAACTCGCAGACACTTCCTCCTACCTCTCCCTGGACCATGACCCCACTACTGAACATCAAGCCATTGTTTCCAGGACTGTCACTGACCTCATCTCCTCTGGGGATCTCCCTCCCACAGCTTCCAACCTGATAGTCGCCCAACGTCGGACGGCCCGCTTCTATCTCCTACCCAAAATCCACAAACAGAACTGCCCCGGTAGACCGATCGTCTCAGCTTGCTCCTGCCCCACAGAACTCATTTCTCGTTTTCTTGACTCCCTTCTCTCTCCCCTTGTCCAGTCCCTTCCCACCTACATCCGTGATTCCTCTGACACCTTAATGTCACATCAACAATTTCCAGTTCCCTGGCCCCAACTGCTTCCTCTTCACCATGGACGTCCAATCCCTCACACCTCCATCCCCCACCAGGATGGTCTGAGGGCCCTTAGCTTCTTCCTCGAACAGAGGCCCGAACAATCCCCATCCACCACTACTCTCCTCCGTCTGGCTGAACTTGTTCTCCCGCTGAACAATTTCTCCTTCAACTCCTCTCACTTCCTCCAAATAAAAGGTGTGGCTATGGGTACCCGCATGGGCCCCAGCTATGCCTGTCTCTTTATGGGGTATGTGGAACATTCCTTGTTGCAGTCCTACTCCGGCCCCCTTCCACAAATCTTTCTCCGGTACATCGATGATTACTTCGGTGCCGCTTCATGCTCTCGTCGGGACTTGAAAAAATTTATTAATTTTGCTTCCAATCTCCACCCCTCCATCATTTTCACGTGGTCCATCTCTGACACTTCCCTTCCCTTCCTTGAGCTCTCTGTCTCAATCTCTGGTGATAGACTGTCCACCAATATCCATTACAAACCCACCGACTCCCACAGCTATCTCGACTACAGCTCCTCACACCCCGCTTCCTGTAAGGACTCCATCCCATTCTCTCAGTTCCTTCGCCTCCGTCGCATCTGTTCCGATGATGCTACATTCAAAAACAGTTCCTCTGACATGTCCTCCTTCTTCCTTAACCGAGGTTTTCCACCCACGGTCGTTGACAGGGCCCTCAACCGTGTCCGGCCCATCTCCCGCGCATCCGCCCTCATGCCTTCTCCTCCCTCCCAGAAATATGATAGGGTCTCCCTTGTCCTCACTTATCACCCCACCAGCCTCTGCATTCAAAGGATCATCCTCCGTCATTTCCGCCAACTCCAGCATGATGCCACCACCAAACACATCTTCCCTTCACCCCCCTTATCGGCATTCCGTAGGGATCACTCCCTCCGGGACACCCTGGTCCACTCCTCCATCACCCCCTACACCTCAACCCCCTCCTATGGCACCACCCCATGCCCACATAAAAGATGCAACACCTGCCCCTTCACTTCCTCTCTCCTCACCGTCCAAGGACCCAAACACTCCTTTCAAGTGAAGCAGCATTTCACTTGCATTTCCTCCAACTTAGTCTACTGCATTCGTTGCTCCCAATGTGGTCTCCTCTACATTGGAGAGACTAAACGTAAACTGGGCGACCGCTTTGCAGAACACCTGCGGTCTGTCCGCAAGAATGACCCAAACCTCCCTGTCGCTTGCCATTTTAACACTCCACCCTGCTCTCTTGCCCACATGTCTGTCCTTGGCTTGCTGCATTGTTCCAGTGAAGCCCAACACAAACTGGAGGAACAACACCTCATCTTCCGACTAGGCACTTTACAGCCTTCCGGACTGAATATTGAATTCAACAACTTTAGGTCGTGAGCTCCCTCCTCCATCCCCACCCCCTTTCTGTTTCCCCCTTCCCTTTTTTTTTCCAATAAATTATGAAGATTTTCCTTTTCCCACCTATTTCCATTATAAAAAAAAAACCCCCCGCTAGAGCCCTACCATCCATTCTTAATTAGCACATTCGTTTAGATAATATCACCAACTTTAACACCTATGTTTTCTATTGTACTATTGTAGTTGACATCTTTTGATGATCTGCTTCTATCACTGCTTGTTTGTCCCTACAACCCCCCCCCCCCCCCCCCCCCCCCCCCCCCCCCCAACCTCTCTGTCTCTCTATCTCTCCGCCCCCCACACACACACCTTAAACCAGCTTATATTTCAACTCTTTCTTGGACTCGAACTCAAGTTCTGTCGAAGGGTCATGAGGACTCGAAACGGCAACTCTTTTCTTCTCCGCCGATGCTGCCAGACCTGCTGAGTTTTTCCAGGTAATTCTGTTTTTGTTTTTAATTCTAATGATAGCTACTGAGCATATGTTCAGTGGTTATGTCACAGTGATGTCACTCACTGAGAGAAGATGACCGAGAGGCATCTCCGAGAGTAGTTTCAGCTACATCTTGGCCTTACTAACTATTTACAAAAGTTAGGTATGTAAATAAATGTGTTTTTAACAAAAGACCATTGTCTCCTGCAAGATCTTTTCTGGAGCAAGAAGCTAACGAATCCTGAGATAAAACACACATAATAGAATGTCCAACCCCTCATAAAAACCCTTCATTCAGTTTCTTTCAATTCTTCTCTACCCACTCTCAAAGACACCCGTAAAACCAACCTCATTGCCATGCCTATAGAGACTATCTCTGACTTGCCTCCTATTACCACTTGAGTCTGACTCTAAACTATGAAGTGCTTTGGGATAACAAAACAAAAACACCTGGAAATACTCAGCAGGTCCGAAAGCATCTGCGGAGAGGAACACAGTTAATGTTTCGAGTCCCTGTGGCTCTTCAACAGAACTAAGGAAAAGTTCTGTTGAAGAGTCATACGGACTCGAAACATTAACTGTGTTTCTCTCTGCAGATGCTGTCAGACCTGCTGAGTTTTTCCAGGTAGTTTTGTTTTTGTTTTGGATTTCCAGCATCTGCAGTTTTTTGCTTTTATCTTAGTGCTTTGGGATGTTTAGTTATATTAAAAGTCAGTTATTATTGTATTGAATGGCGGAGCAGGCTAGATGGGCCATATGGTCTACTCCTTCTATTTCTTGTATTCTTCTGTTTTTGACTTAATAAATATATGTTTTTGAAAAGTAATTACAGGTGGATTCCTGGCAGCCAGCAACAGGGTGCACTAGCAGCAGGAATGGAGCAAACAGTTCTCCTCCATAGCTCTGGGGAATTGAAGATAATTTTGGCATCTTTCCTGATTGAGAGCAATTGACCAAGCACTGAACTGTGAATATTCTTGGTTTATACGGTCAAGTTCATTAATTAATTAAATGAAACCTGTATTTGTAAATCATAACGGGGTAGCATATTTACCAACTAAGTTCTTGGGCAGTTCTTAGTGCTGTTTAAACACACATAAAGTTGACAGTTTTTACTTAATGTGGAAAAGGTTACGTTACATGGATCATAATCTCACCGGCATAAATGATATTTGATATTAGAAAACTGTTTTGAAAAAGTGACTTAGAAACTGAATCCAATTTTGGGGCTTGTAAGGTTGTCTGAATTCATGATAAGTTGTCTCTGTGCCATTTTGCTGAATTCTATTGCGTTGTCACTGAGGCTCTATCCCTTGCTAAAAGGAAGCAAGCATCTCAAGTTAAACTGCTTGAAGTATTCTAATTCCATATGGCAGCCTATGTTGTGACAGGTAACTGGTGTGTAAAGCATACTATTCACCAGTGGGCTTCTGGCACCAGCTGAAACATTTTGCTGCCCCCACCATGCCATTGTAATAACTGCCATTGTACATTCCAGGCTGCAAGGTTGCCTCAGTGAGTTTAATTTTTCTTACTTTTGTATCATTCTTCCATGTTTGGTCTGAATTTAAAGCTGCTTGATGGCTTCAGACTAGTTGTCTTCACTATTTTTCAAGCAACGGCCACTTGGCAAAAAACCTACAATGTGAGAGCCAAATTATCATTGCTTACTACTCCAGTATAAAAAATACATGACACCAACGGTTGAATGCTCTGCTAGTTCTGTGGTGGTTGCAATGGTAATATAACTGTTACTATACAACGCATATACTTAGATATACTTATTAGCGCACATTGTACCATGTGGTCAATGTGACATGTAAAGAAGGCTGACTTCTGATGGGCTTGGTACGCATTTTTTTAATGTGAAAAATAAAATACATAGGAATATAGTGCTGAGTTGGGCTCCAGCTTGCCACGATCCTCTCAGGATAAAGTGGTTACTGAAAATGGATGGATAGAGTCGAGGAGTTGCACATAGTGTCGATGGGAGCCGCTGTTGGCTCGAAGGCCTTTCAATGAAGAACACTGCTTTAGGTGATTCCATTGCAACTTCTCAAAGAATGAAGCAATTTGTGCCCACATGCAGCAAGACTTGGACAACACGCAGGTTTGAGCTGATCAATGACAAATGACATTTGTATCACAAGTGCCAGCCAGCGACCGCCGCCAATGAAAGAGTTTAACCACGTCCCACTGACATTCATTGGCATTGTCATCGCTGAAACTCTCACCATCAACATCATGGGAGTCACCATTGACCAGAAACTGAACTAGAGCAGCTATATAAATACTGTGGTTACGAGAACAGGTCAGAGGTTGGAAATTCTGCAGTGAGTAACTCACCTCCTGACTCCCCAAAGTCTGTTCACCATCTAAAGGCACAAGTCAGGAGTGTGATGGGATTGTTCTGGAGCACAAATAGTACAGCTGAAATGTTGTCAGGACCTATGGCCTTTGCTGTATCCAATGTGCTCAACCGTTTCTTGATAACAGGCAGGGTGAATCGAATTGGCTTGAACCTGGCTTCTCTGTTGGTGGGGACCTTGGCAGAAAGCCAAGGTGGATTGTCTATTCAGCACTTCTAGCTGAAGGTGGTTATGAATGCTTTAGCCTTGTCTTCTGCACTGATATGCTGGCCTGCCATGTCATTGAGGATGGGGATAATTGTGGAGCCTCCTCTGGTTGGTTAGTTTATTGTCCATCACCATTCACAACTGGATGTGGCAGGACTGCACAGCTGTGACTGATCTATTGGATTTAAGAGTGCTTAGCTCTGTCAATGGCATACCGCTTCTGATGTTCAGCATGCATGTAGACCTATGTTGGAGCTGTACCAGTTTGGCACACATTTTAAGTTCTTGGTGCTGCTCCTGACATTGTCTTCTACACTCCTCGTTGAGTCAGGTTTGGTGCTTGATGATAATGGTAGAGCTTACATTATGAGGTTACAGATTGTGATGAAATATAATTCTGCTGCTACTGGTCCACAGCACTTCGTGGATGCTGAGTTTTGAGCTGTTAGATCTGATCTGAATCTATCCTATTTATCAGGTTGGTAGTGTCACCCAGCATGATGGAGGGTATCCTCAGTGTGAAGATGGGTTTTATCAAACCAAATTTCAACCAAAATCCTGGAACTCTTTTCCGAACAGCACTGTGGGTGTACCTACGTCACACGGACTGCACGATTCAAGAAGGCAGCTCAACACCACCTTCTTGAGACAAATAAACGCTGGCCTCACCAGCAACACCCACGCCCCATGAACAAATAGAAAAAAGGGCTGGCCTGCTTTAAAGCCTGTATAATGAGTGATGTAGTACCTGATGCAAATTGTGATGAATTCTAATCTAGTGTAACTGAAACCTGGTGAATACATAACCAGATTGGTAACATATTTATACATAAATCAAGGTTGTGCTGGGATCAGGATTTCTGTATAATCAAATTACACTAGGATTTTTCAGTTGTCTATGCATATTTTGTAGCTCTACTTTAATAACTGAGTGGTATTCTCCCTGGAGTTACCAGATAATTGTTCACCAGACTAGCCAACCAGCTATTAAATTTGGAATTCCTAAATCTATAATGGATTTACCTGTAGAGAGCACTGTCGCATCTGAAAATATCTCTTGTGTGTTTTTATGCTTTGCATTTTGCATCCCATGTGATGAATTACATTTTATGTGAGAGCAATTTTAATTTTCCTTCAAGGAAAAGCATGCTTTAAGGGCTGAATAACATGTGGGGAAGGTTTCTACACAATAGCTTTCTCTAATTAGCTTTGTGTATTTCACATCCCCTAGAAAAATGATTGCAAATGTTCTGATCTTCTAATTGTCTTTCAGCAGCAGAGGCATAAGCAAATTACATTTCAATCTGGTAGATCATTTTATGAAGAAGATGAATATTGGGAGGCTTAACCAGAGTTGCAATTATTAGTTGTGATAGTAGACTGGAGAAGTGCCCAAATCCCCATTTCGACAGAATTACAGTATACCCTCATGTGCTTAGCTAATTATCCTGAAGCCCATTTAGAACATTTAAAACCATCTATTTTCTGGGCTTTAGTAAATGAAATATGAAAGACAGATATTGCACATGCATGATATCACCTACCTGTACTGATTTAAGTAAGATGCAGTGCAAGGAAATGTTGAATGTGTGTTTGTGCTTTGTTGGCCATTTATTTCCACAATGCGAATTGCTACCTACTACCTAGTTTTTGTCTCTGTTTCTACATTTATGTGTTGAAGACTGTATTGGGAATTATAGGCCATGAAAATAGGCTGAATCTGTTCACTGTCATGATGGTATTTGAATCACAGTGCTATAGTTACTGTGACAAGTGATACAGGTAATTTGCTTTGCTTTAAAAGCAGGATTTATTTTTAAAGTCTTGAAACTGATACCTGTTAATGTTCAGATAAACTTGAGTGTACTTGTAGAAAGAGCACAAAGTTAGCATGCAGGTACAACAAGCAATTTGGAAGGCAATTGGCATGTTGACCATTGACCTTTATTGCAAGGGGATTGGAGGTCTCGGGGTCTTTCCCAGAAGCGACATTATGAAGATGGCGGAGGTGGCGCGGCGGCTGGTGCAAAAAGTGGTGACCGGCAGCCTCAAGCTTGCCCTGGTTGCTACTAATTACTCTAAACCACGTCTGGCTACCTTCTGGAAATATGCTTGGGTGGAGCTGAATCCTCCAACTCCTGGAGAAATCCCAATGGTTGTTGAAAGCTTCAACGGTCTTGTGGCATCATTTAAGGCTGGGAATTACAAACAAGTAACTGTAAAGGATGCCCCAAGGAACACGCATGTGGCCACAGAAATTGTGATGTGGTTTTACATTAGCGAGGTCATTGGCCGAAGAAGCCTAATTGGATATAATGTCTGAACTCTATCCTGTGTTGGACCAGCTTTCCATTGTAAATGAATGAATAATATTTCAAATTAAATCAAGCCATTATTAGGACTTAAAAAAAAAGAAGTCTTGTTACAATTGTAGAAGGTTTTGGTGAGGTCACACCTGCAGTATTGCATGCAGTTTTTGTCTCCCTATTTAAAGGATATCCTTGTGGATGCTCCATCGCTGAATCATTAAGACTGAGTTGGACAGATTTTTATGCTTTCGGAATTGAGGAATGTGGGGAGCAGGTAGGAAAGTGGAGGAAGGCAGAAAATCCAGCATGGATGCATTGAATGGAATGGTCTATTATTTTGTGAGTTCTTATTCGAGAAGAGGTTTTGTGATAAAACGATGAAGTGTTAAAGGCAGACTATGAATGTAAATTGTGTTTTGCACTTTATGCTGGAAATCTTCCTATTCCTTCAACAGCAACAATTTGCATTTATATGGCACCTTAAATGTGAAAAACATTCCAAGATGTTTCACATCACAGAATATTTGGGATAAAGACAGGGACAAAGATAGGAGGGGTAAACAAATGTTCTGTCAGAGAGAGCTGTTTTGAAGAGAGTCTGATGAGGAAGGGAAGCAGATGAAGTGTGAGAATGGGCCAAATGAAGGTTTTTCTGCCAGTGGTGGATTGAACAAAAGTAGATGCACAGGAAGTTGGAATCGGGGATAGAGAGTTTGGGTAAGTCGGGAGGAGTGGGGCCAGGAGCTGAAGATCGGAAGGAAAGACACAAAGCTGGGTCAAACTTGGAGATCATTTTAATATGCATTGGAAAATGAGCCTGCAGTGCAGTTGTAGGTAGAAATGTATGTGTATGCATGCACACAAGAAGTTTTGATGTCTTAACGCATATGTGTTCATCTTTATATTCCTTCTCTCCTACACAGTTTGAGCCACACTCAAATTTCTTTGAAGAAAGTCAGTTGAACCCAGAATGTCGATATCCTCTTAAATTGACCCTTGTATGCTTTGTATGAACTATGTTGTTTTAACTAATATCAGTAGGAAATTGAAACCTTAAATGCTTGCTAGCCTTTGTGCAGAAGAATAATGAATTGTATTTTACGTGCTCACCCTCTGATTTAAATATCTAATTGAATTTTGAATTGATTACAAGGCAATAATCTAATAAAGGATTTCTGATAATATAGCCTTGTTACTGAGAAATCATTTGTAGTTGATTACTGTGATTTGTTTTATGGCTGGTGTGCGTGAGGTTAGGAAGGAGATAGGTGATACAGTTAATATTTGGATTTGTGTTTGATTTGTATCAATTGCAAATTTCACTTTAATGTTAGTTGTGTCCTTCAGTTTCGTTGATAACTAATTAGTCCTGTCTAGCAATCTACTTTTGGTGCCTGGTGGGAATGTTAGTGTCACAGGATGTATTTTTACAGTCTGAAGAACATTTGCACAGGTGCGAATGGATCGAAGAGAATTGTTTCCCATGGGGAAATGTGAAACGGTAATTATGACTGCTGTAACCAGTCTTAGCAACTACATCAAAAAAGTTTTAAAAATATGATGCTTTTTAAAACACGTATAGTCACGTTTGGCTGAAAAAGCTTGTCGCTCTTCATAGTCCAACACCCCCTACATTGATATTACACCATATCCTCTAAAAATTGTTCTTGCTGTTTGATATACCATGGTGTGACGGTGAGTCAGAGGCTGGATTTTGGCACACAAAAAGTGATAACAGCCATTTAACATTCTATTACAGTATAAAGACTAAACAAAAAGTTCTGTAAGTCCACCTGATTTGAAATTCTTTGAGCTAGGCCAGCCTTGAAAAAGCAGTGCAAATTTGGGAGTGCTGTTGTCTGATATCAGAAGTTCAAAGCGCACATTTCAAGATTTTAAAAAAATACTGTTTTGTCCCACTTCTGTGGTAGTCCCTAACCTAACCTTAACCCTAATGATTCCTCAACTTATATCACCGAATATGACATCAAGGAACCTCAGCAAAACTGGAGTCAGTGAGAACCGGGGGAAAACATTCCGCTGGTTGGAGTCATACCTAGCACAAAGGAAGATGGTTATGGTTGTCAGGGGTCAATTATCTCAGTTCCAGGAGATCACTGGAGTTCCTCAGGGTAGTGTCCTTGGCCCAACTATCTGCAGCTGCTTCATCAATGACCTTCCTTCCGTCATAAGGTCAGAAGTGGGTATGTTCACTGATGATTTCACAGTATTCAGCACCATTCTCAACTCCTCAGAAACTGGAGCAGTCCATGTCCAAATGTAGCAAAACCTAGACAATACCCAGCCTGGTCTGACAATTGGCAAGTAACATTCACACCACATAAGTGCCAGACAATGACTGTCTCCAACAATAGAGAATCTAACCATCGCCCCTTAACATTCAGTGGCATTACCATCACTGAATCCCCCACTATCAACATCCTGGGGGTTATCATTGACCAGAAACTGAACTGGACTAGCCATATAAGTACTGTGGCTACGAGAGCAGGTCAGAGGCTAGGAATCCTGTAGCGAGTAACTCACCTCCTGACTCCCCAAAGCCTGAGCACCATCGACAAGGCACAAGTCAGGAATGTGGTGGAATACTCCCCACTTGCCTGGATGTGTGCAGCTGCAACAACACTCAAAAAGCTTGACACCATCCAGGACAAAGCAGCCCACTTGATTGGCAACACATCCAGAAACATTCACTCCCTCCACCACTGATGCACAGTGGCAGCAGTGTGTACCATCTACTGCAGGAACTCAACAAGGCTCCTTACACAGCACCTTCGAAACCATCAACCACTGCCACCTAGAAGGATAAGAGCAGCAGATAGATGGGAACACCACCTCCTGAAAGTTCCCCTCCAAGTCACTCACTATCCCGACTTGGAAATATATCACCATTCCTTCACTCTCGCTGGGTCAAAATCCTGGAACTCCCTTCCTAACAGCACATGGACTGCAGTGGTTCAAGAAGGCAGCTCACTACCACCTTCTCAAGGGCAACTAGGGATGGGCAATAAATGCTGGCCCAGCCAGTGAAGCCCACAACCCGTGAATGAATAAAAAAACTGAAAACACTGGAATATTCTTTGAAGCAGGCAGGGCCTGTGAACAGATTAGACTTTTTTCAGTTGTTGCTCAGTTCTGAAACACCATACTTGTTTTCTCCAAATAAGTTGTGTGAAATAATGTAATAGTATTATTGTGTGATGATGGGCGGTTGAATTTGTAAACAGAGGAGCAGAGGGAGGTAACTAAGTGCATAAAGTAGCAACTCCCTTATTGCAAGTGGCTTTGGCATGAACAAAGATAAGTTAACTTGTCAAAGCAATTATCTGGAATTGCAGTTTAGGATAAGTATTTGGAAAAAGTGCCAATTTTTACGGTCTAATAAAAGAATTGCTGAGGAACAGTCACCATTTAGAATTAAGTATAATCGGGAATTACCGCAGTCATTATATAAAGCAAATTATGCACTTTTGGTAGAATTAAAATCTTAAGTATGACTGACGGCTTATTTGGCTACTAATGCATCACACAGATTTGTTTTCTGAATAATTTCAAGTGCTCATGTATATGGACATAATGACCAGCTTGTTTATTCTTTTGACTTAACTCAGTTTTTTAATTTGGCTTTTGGTTAATTTTGTGTGTGTGGTGTGTGTTTTAGTACTTTTAGGTCAGCATTTGTTGCCCATGTGGACTGCAGGGGTTCAAGGATGCAGTTCACCACCACCTTCTCAAGGGGAATTTGGGATGGGCAATAAATGCAAGTCAATAAGGAATGAAACTGGATAGACCACCTGGCATCCACCAAAGTGCCAGAAACTACAAAGGCAAACACAGATCTGTTGATCCTGTAAAGTCCTCCTTACTAACATCTGGGGGCTTGTGCCAAAGTTGGGAGAGCACAAACACACAGACTAATCAAGCAACAGCCTGACATAGTCATTCTCATGGAATCATATCTTACAGATAATGTCCCAGACGCCACCATCACCATCCCTGGGTATGTCCTGTCCCACCGGCAGAACAGACTCAGGAAAGGTGACGGCACAGTGGTATACAACCAGGAGGGAGTTGCCCTGGGAATCCTCAACATTAACTATGGACCCCATGAAGCCTCGAGGCACACGATCAAACATGGTCTTAGAAGCCTCTTGCTGATTACTACGTACCATCCCCCCCTCAGCCTATGAATCATTACTCCTCCATGTTGAACACCACTTGGAAGAAGCACTGAGGGTGACAAGGGTGCAGAATGTACTCCAGGTGGGGGACGTCTATGTCCATCACCAAGAGTGGCTCGGTAGCACCACTACTGACTGAACTGGCTGAGTATTAAAAGACATAGCTGCTAGATTGGGTCTGCGGAAGGTGGTGATGGAAGACATAGTTGACCTCATCCTCACCAATCTGCCTGCTGCAGATGCATCTGTCCAAGACAGTATCGGTAGGAGTGACCAATGTACCGTCTTGTGGAGACGAAGTCCTGTCTTCTCATTGAGGATATCCACCATCGTGTTGTGTGGCATTACCAGAGTGGTAAATGGGATAGATTTCAAATAAATCTAGCAACTCAAGGTTGGGTAACCATGAGATGCTGTGAGCCATCAGCAGCAGCAGGATTGTACTCGAACACAATCTGTAACCTTATGGCCCAGCATATCTCCCACTCTACTATTACTATCAAGCCGGGGGAATACCCTGGTTCAAAAAAGAGTGCAGGAGGGCATGCCAGAAGCAGCACCAGGCAGACCCAAAAATGAGGTGTCAACCTGGTGAAGCTGCAACTAGGGACTACTTGCGTGCCAAACAAGCAGCAAGCGAGAGACAGAGAGCTAAGCAATTCCACAACGAATTGATCAGATCTAAGCTTTGCAGTCCTGCCATATCGAGTTGTGAATGATGGTGGACGATTAAACAACTCACTGGAGGAGGAGACCCCACAAATATCCCCATCCTCAGTGATGGGGGAGCCCAGCATAGCAGTGAGAAAGATAAGGCTGAAGCATTTGCAACGATCTTCAGCCAGAAGTGCCGAGTAGATGATCCATCTCCATCTTCCTGGAGGTCTCCAGCATCACAGATACCAGGCTTCACCCAATTTGATTCACTCCACACGATATCAAGAAATGATTGAAGGCACTGGATAGTGCAAAGGCTATGGGCCCTGACAATATTCCGGCAATAGTACTGAAGACTTATGCTCCAGAACTTGCCGCACCCCTAGTCAAAGCTGTTTCAGTACAGCTACAACACTGGCATCCACCCAGCTATGTGGGAAATTGCCCAGGAATGTCCTGTATACAAAAAGCAGGACAAATCCAACCCAGCCAATTAGAACCCATCTACTCTCGATCATCAATAAAGTGATGGAAGGGGCTATCAACAGTGCTATCAAGCGGCACTTGCTTCGCAATAACCTGCTGACTACGTTTAGTTTGGGTTCCAGTTGGGTGACTCAGCTCCTGACCTCTTCACTGCCTTGGTCCAAACATGGACAAAAGAGCTGAACTCCAGAGGTGAGGTGAGAGTGACTGCCCTTGACATCCAGTCAGCATTTGACCAAGTGTGGCATCAAGGAGCCCTAGAAAATTGGAATCGGCGGGGGGAAAACTCTCCACTGGTTGGAGTCATACACAGCACAAAGAAAGATGGTTGTGGTTGTTGGAGGTCAGTCATCTCAGCTCCAAGACATCACTGTAGGAATTCCTCAGGGTAGTGTCCTAGTCCCAGCCATCTTCAGCTGCTTCATCAATGACCTTTCCTACATTATAAGATCAGAAGTGGGGATGTTCGCTGGTGATTTCAGTGTTCAGCACCATTTGCAACTCCTCAGATACTGAAGCAGTCCATGTCCAAATGCAGCATGACCTGGACTTGGGTTGTCAAGTGGCAAGTAACATTCGAGCGACAAGTGCCAGGCAATGACTATCTCCAACAAGAGAGAGTTTAACCGCTGCCCCTTGATGTTCAATGGCACTACCATTGCTGAATCCCTCACTGTCAACATCATGTGGGGTTACCATTGACCAGAAACTGAACTGAACAAGCCATATAAATATTGTGGCTACAAGAGCAGGTCAGAGTCTAGGAATCCTGTGGCGAGTAACTCACTTCCTGTCTCCCCAAAGCCTGTCTGCCATCTACAAGGCTCAAGTCAGGAGTGTGATGGAATACTTTCCACTTGCCTGGATGAGTGCAGCTCCAACAACACTCAAGAAGCTTGACACCATCCAGGGCAAAGCAGCCCCCTTGATTGGCACCACGTCCACAAACATCCAGTCCCTCCATCACCGACGCACAGTAGCAGCAGTGTGTACCATCTACAAGATGCATTGGTGAAATTCACCAAGGCTCCTTAGACAGCACTTTCTAAACCCACGACCACCAGCATCTAGAAGGCCAAGAGCAGCAGGTAGATGGGAACACCACCACCTGGAAGTTCCCCTCCAAGTCACTCACCATCCTGACTTGGAAATATATCGCCGTTGCTGCATCAAAATCCTGGAACTCCCTCCACTGTGGAGCACCTGGACTGCAGCAGGTTCAAGAAGGCAGCTCACCACCAACTTCTTAAGGGCAATTAGGGAGGGGCAATAAACCCTGGCCTAGCCAGTGATGGCCACGTACCATGAATGAATAAATAAAAAGTTACACCCACAGAGCTATTCGGGAGGGAGTTCTGATGGAAGGCAGAATACAATTAAATTATATATTCTCTTTTACTGATTGACACTGCAAAATCCTCATATAAAGCATTGGAAGACTTCATATACAGTAATTCTTCATGTTGTAGCTACGTTCCTGAAGAGTGCAACTTTAAATGAAAAACATTAAGTGAATCAGAATTTCCCGACAGCCAATGTAAAAGCTTCAGTTAGATTCTGTAGGACCTTTCCTGACAGAAAAAAATTAAAACCTTATATACTTAGAACTTGAGTATTCCTAAATATAGACATTTTGTTGAAGCTTATCATCTTGCACTCGTCAGGACAATCACAAGAATGCCAATGTCAGAGGAAGCAGCAAATTTATACTGTATGAGAAGAGAGTGCTGATTGGTTGGCAAGTGGACTCTGATTGGTAGAGGTGTTGTGGAGAATGCACCAGTTAATGGTGACTGACAGTTAACTGACAAGCATTGTTTGAAATTTTAAACCAGGCAGCTTGACTCTGATTGACCAAGGCATTCCCCAGAGGAATTAACCAGCGAATGGCTGTCACTTACTTTGTTTAGCTAAAACAGGCTCAAGGTGTGTACATGTTCTTTCTGTCTGCGTATCAATATTTGTACATGCACGTGTACCACACTGCGATCTTAAATTGATTATCAGTGTAATTTTTAGCACATTGAGGATTATTTAGCAAATATTGTCCACTTGCGGAATTGCATCTAATGTTGGACATTGTGTTTGCAAAACTCAAAACACAGACTGTACCTTGCCCGTTATGAACAGCGGCTGCAACATGTGATTTGATATGATCTGCCAGTCTTTGGGATGTACGGCCTACATACCTAGCATCACACTGGCACTGAAATTCATAGACCACAATACATGTTTGTGTGATAGGCAAGAAATCTTTTTGGCTTGATGGCAGCATCCTGTTAGTGACTAATACCACTTGTGTTGCTACTGCATAATAGCAGTGTGAAACAGCTAACTTCACCTGTTACTCAAATTTTTGAGATACCTTGCCCTTCTAGGGTAATCTGAGGTTGTCTGAGCACTTTTCAGGGCTGAAAGTGATGGCCTTCGGCCCATTCATGAGCTTGTGCAATATACAGTGCATAAAGAGCAGTTGGTTATTGAAAGAATGTTTCAAACAACTTTTATTTGAAATAGTTAAACTTCAAAAATACTGCAATCCAGGTTGCATTTTTTTCTTCCACAACTCCCTTTTGCTCTCTGCTTCAGATTTCTTACTGATACAATCCTGAACACAGGCTATGTGAGTTAAAGGGATGATGTGTTGGAAGTGAAAGTTGTGGCACTAAGTTTGCACTTACCCTACTGGGACACAAATTTTAACTGGAGTCTCATTAAAATAGGCTTCTCTTCTCATTATAAAATGAAATTAGATGAAGTGTTTTTTCTAAAGAGCTTTCGGTTTGATTGATTCATTGGGAGAGATTTGCATTCGAAGGGAAAGGATTTCCCCCTTTTGCTTGCTTAAGCTGTCCTGATGCAGTCTTGACTGTTTTGACACATCTCCAGTGCTAATTTCAGTTGAGGCAGTTTTGAATTTGAATTTTCCAATTGTGTAATGTCTACTAACCATATTGGCAGGTTGTTCGTTCAACTGTTACTAAGTTAGAGCCAAGTTTCTTTCATATGTTTTCTCTGCATTGTCTATAATCCTGGTTGCCTTGTATTTGATACTACAAAGGTGAATTGCATCTAATGTGCTTATGTTATATGATCTGATTGGTATGTAGGTATCATGCATTTGGATAGCTTGTTTGATCAACCTTCCATTTTAATACAAATAATGCTTTACAATGCATCCTGGAAGCAGACTTACTTCCACACATCTGCCTTTAAGGTGAAAACCGATTTGACCCTCTCACGGTGATGTTACAGATCTCAGTTGCTGTCCCATGTAATTCGAGTAGCATCTTGTAAACTTCATGCAAATTATGATTTCTCCAGCAAGCTGACCTTCAAAAAATACTTGTGGAAGATATGAAAATAATACTATTGGTTTTGTATTATTTTGCACACTCAGGATGTATTCATAAATATGCTCATTGTTACATTTTGTCTTTCTTCAAAACATTTATTAACTGGCTATTTCCTCAAAGCCCTGTGAATTCTGGAACTGTCAGAAATGTGCAATTACCAGTTCTAATAGAACATTGTCGAACAGTGTTTTACTGGTTAAACTGGATTATAGCTGTGAGCCAGCATATTACTGCAGATTAAATAGGGTAGCATAAGCGAGACAATTTATTTAATACACTGATCAGTTATCGCTGATAGAGCACTGGTCTGCAGTAGATGATCCATCTCGATTTACTAAAATTGATGACCTTTGGGGATAATGAGCTGTGAAATTGGATTATGGTAACCTGGACGGTAGAGTAGTGATGAACCGGATCCTCTCCCTCTGCCCTCCATCCTATCAGTTCATCTGAAAGGAAACATGCATAAAGATTTAGGAACCTGGAGAATCCAAGTGGGTATCCATGGGCTTGGAGTGTGAACCAACAGATTACCTTATTAGCATCTTATTCCTGTTGCTAGGCACAAGTAAAAAAAAAAATTCTACAATGATATCACTGTTTGACAGCTAATGTTATCTTTCCAAAGTTCAAGCAAGGAGACCCTAGCAGTTTGTCAATATTATTTTGGAGTCTTCCCACAGGGACGCATTCAAAAATGCAGAATCTGTGTGATCCACCATGTCAGTTTTTTGATATGAATATAGTTCACTAATGTCCTTTTGGGAAGGAAATCTGCAATCCTTACCTGGTCTGGCCTATATGTGACGCCAGACCCACCGGTTGAGTCTTAAATGCCCTCTGAACTTGTGCTTGTTCTTTCTTTCACCCAATAATCTTCAGTTTGATGCAATCAAAAAAGACAATTCCCTGATTTAGATAGCCTTTTATTTATTTTCAATCCTGACAGTGGCCTGTGTAATGGTCCTTTAACATAGGAGACTTGTTTTCAATTGACAAGCCAATGTACATTTAAAGGGCAATTAGGCATGGGCAATAAATGCTAGCCTAGCCAATGACGCCCACGTCCCATGAACAAATAAATAAAAAGTGAGGTAATAAGATATCTCATTCTAAACCCTGTAAACCCTATTTTTGTTTTACCTTGTACTGTTTAAAAACACAATTATATAATTTCGCATAGTGCAAACTATATTTTCTTAGTAATTAATTGAGTGAAAATACTAGCCAGTGGATTCTATTGTATGTTACTCTATAGTACCATAGAAGCAGTGCACGTGCAACTTGAAAGGTTTTTGTATTATAGCTGGGTTTATTTTACTTCTTTCAAGTAAAGCGATATTTCTAGCATTGTTTGTGTGATTTTAGATTTTAAGAGCAAAGGCACTTCCCTAAATTTTTATGATTTTTAATATTCTTTAAATTTACATTGGCTTGTCAATTGAAAACAAGTCTCCAATGTTAAAGGACCATTACATAGGCCACTGTCAGGATTGAAAATAAATAAAAGGCTATGTAAATCAGGGAATTGTCTTTTTTGATTGCATCAAACTGAAGATTATTGGGTGAAAGAAAGAACAAGTACAAAAGCAAAACACTATGGATGCTAGAAATCTGAAATAATAGAAACTGCTGGAATCACTCATCAGGCAACATCTGTGTTCAGGTCGTTGACCTTTCATTGGGGAGACTGGGGAGATGGTGGTTTGGTGGTAATGCCACTGTATGAGTAATCCGGAGGCCCAGGCTAATGCTCTGGGGACAAGGGTTCAAATCCCTTTAATCGTTTAGAATTAAATAGCTAGTCTCAGTAATGGTGGCCATGAAACTATCATTGATTGCTGTAAAACCCATCTGGTTTACTGATGCCCTTTAGGGAAGAAAATCTACTATGCTTACCTGGTCTGGCCTACATTTGACTCCAGACCCACAGCAATGTGGTTGACTTTTGACTGCTCTCTGAAATGGTGTGGCAAGCCACCCCATTCAAGGATAATTAGGAATGGGCAACAAATGCCGGCCATGCCCACATAATATGAAATAATACATCTTTGGGTAGAGATGAGGAATAGTGGGGGAAAGAAGTCACTATTGGGAGTGGTCTATAGGCCTCCTAACAGTAACCACAGTAGGACAAAGTATGCAAGAAGAAATATTGGGTGCTTGTGATAAAGGAATGGCAATAATCATGAGTGATTTTAGTCTACATATAAGCTGGAAAAATCAGTTGGCAGTAGTAGCCTGGATGAGGAGTTCTTAGAATGTTTTCAAGATAGCTTCTTAGAGCAGCACGTTCTGGCACCGACCAGAGAGCTGGTTATATTAGACTTTGTAATGTGTAATGTGACAGGATTAATTAATGACCTCAGAGTAAAGGCACCCTTAGGTAGCAGCGACTGCAATATGATTGAATTTTACATCCAGTTTGAAAGGGAGAAAAGTGGGTCTAAGGCAAGTATTTTAAACTTAAATAGGGGCAAATATGTGGCATGAAAGCTGATCTAGCTGAAGTGAACTGGGATACTGGGCTAGAGGATAGATAAACGGAGAAGCAGTGGCAGACATTTAAGGGGATATTTCAGAATACACAACATATTCCTACTTTAAAGAAAAATTCTAAGGGGGAGAACCCACCATCCGTGGCTAACTAAAGAAGTTAAGGAAAGCATCAAACTTAAGGAAAAAGCATATAACCGCGCAAAGATGCGGCAGATCAGATGATTTGTTAGAATATAAAGAACGGCAGAGAATGACTAAATGGTTAATCAGGAGAAAATAGTGTGAGAGGAAGCTAGCTAGAAATGTAAAAACAGCAAATGTTTCTCTAGGTATTTAAAAAGGATAAGAGTAAGTAAAGTGAGAGTTGGTTCTCCAGAAAGTGAGAATGGGGAGTTAATAGATAATAAAGAAAAGGCGGATGAAATGAATAGATATTTTGCTTCTGTCTTAACTATAGAAGATACAAAAACCATTCCAGGAATAGCTATAAATCAAGAGGTGGAAGGGAGAAAGGAACTTGATGAAATTACCATCATTAGGGAAGTGGTACTGAGCAAACTGATGGAGCTGTGGGATGACAAGTCTCTGGGTCCTGATGGAATTCATCCTTGGGTCTTGAAAGAGGTGGCTAATGAGGTAGTGGATGCATTGGTCTTAATTTTTCAAAATTCGCTAGATTTCATCAGACTAGGAAGTAGCAAATATAACCCCTCCATCCAAGAAGGG
The DNA here is from genome assembly GCF_017639515.1 of Carcharodon carcharias. Classification (NCBI taxonomy): domain Eukaryota; kingdom Metazoa; phylum Chordata; class Chondrichthyes; order Lamniformes; family Lamnidae; genus Carcharodon; species Carcharodon carcharias. Next base: position 24,871,028 of record NC_054471.1, read on the forward strand.
AGGGAGGCAGAAAACAGGAATCTATAGGCCAGTTGGCTTGACGTCTGTTGTTGGAAAGGTGTTAGAATTGATCATTAAGGAGGTTATAGCTAGTCACTTCAAAGAGCTCAAGGCAATTGGGAAGAGTCAGCCTAGTTTTGTGAAAGGGAAATCATGTTTAACCAATTTATTGGAGTTCTTTGAAGGAGTAACATGCGCTGTGGATAAAGGGGAGCACTGTACTTGGTCTTCCAGAAGGTATTTGATAAGGTGCACATGAAAGATTATTGCAGGAAATAAAATGGTGTAAAGGGAACATATTAGTGTGGATAGAAGATTAGTTGACTGGCAGAAAGCAGAGTATGCATAAATGGGCCCTTTTTTGATTGGCAGGATGTGACGAGTGGAAGCTCTGCAGGGATCTGTGCTGGGGCCTCAACTTTTTACAATTTATATCACTGACTTAGATGAGGGGAGTGAAGGCATGGTAGCTAAATTTGCAGTTGACACAAAAGATAGGAAGGTAGGTTGTAAAGAGGACATGAGGTTGCAGACGGATATAAATTGGTTGAGAGAGTGGGCAAAAATCTGGCAGATGGAGTATAATGTGGGAAAATGTGAAGTTGTTCACTTTGGCAGGAAGAATAAAAAAGCAGAGTGTTACTTAAAAGGAGAACGGCTGCAAGGTGAAGAAGGTTAGTATGCAGCATGTAATCAAGAAGGTTAATGGAACGCTATCCTTTGTTACCAGAGGAATTGAACATAAAAGTAAGGATGTCATGCTTCAGTTATACAGGGCATTGGTGAGACCACACCTCAAATACTGTGCGCAGTTTTGGCCTCCTTACTTAAGGAAGGATGGAGATATGTTGGAGGTGGTTCAGAGGAGGTTTACTAGATTGACACCTGGAATGAGTGGGTTGTCTTATGAGGAAAGGTTGGACAGACTGGGCTTGTTTCCACTGGAATTTAGAAGAGTGAGGGGTGACTTGATTGAAGTATATAGGATCCTGAATGGTCTCGACAAGTTGGATGTGGAACAGATGTTTCCCCTTGTGGGTGAGTCTAGGACTAGGGGGCACTGTTTTAAAATTGGGGCTTGCCCTTTTAGGATAGAGATGAGAATTTTTTTCTCTCTGAGGGTTGTGAGACTTTGGAGCTCTTTGCCTCAGAAGGTGATGGAGGTGGGGCCATTGAATATTTTTAAGGCAGAGGTAGATAGATTCTTGTTAGGTAGGGGAATCAAAGGGAATGTGGACTTTGAAACACAAACAGATCAGCCATGATCTTATTGAATGGCAAAGTAGGCTCGAGGGGCCGAATGGCCTATTTCTCCTGTTTCTTATGTTTGTATGTTCGTATTGGAAAGAATAAGGTTAGATGTTTCAAAGCTTTGAGGTTGAGTAGTTTTACAGCTTTTGAGGCACTGAAAAAGAATGGATTGGTAATGGCTGTGTGAAATGAGCATTAGTGTAGGGTGGAGGAAGTGCTTGCAGCATAGCGCCTGGTTTCCCTTGATTCAAAGTTGCTTGATTGAAATTTCCTGAAAAATAATATTTTTGAACACAACTTAACTGCTGCACAACACTGATCAAATTGATTAGCTTATTGGATAATTCAAATTACATTTGTGCCAAAGAAAAGACTTATCAGGCAGTCCAAGATTGCTTTTACAGCTTTGGGAGGATTGAGCAGAAAGCCCAGAGGACTGACCTTAGTAATATATCGTTTAAAATGGTGATGAAATGAGACATTAAAGGTAAAATAGGGACTGCTTAACAGAAGGTATATTTTGGTAAGCTTAAAGTACTCTGTTTGCATTAAAACTAGCACTGCAGGAAGTTTAAGAAAAATAGATGAGTGTTATTGCAAATGTATACTTTTCTATATTGGCTTAACAGGGTGGATACTGGGGTGATATTTCCCCTGGCTGATGAGTCTATAAAGGTCATGGTTTCAGAATATATAATCTCAGAATATGGCCATTTGGGACCGAGATGAGGAATTTCTTGACTCAAGCGATAGAGAATCTCTAGAATTCACTACTCGAGAGCTGTGGATACTAAGTTGTCGAGTATGTTCAAGATGGAGATTGATAGATTTTTGATAATAAGGAAATCACGAGATATCGGGTCAGTGTGTGAAGATATAGGTAAGATAGAAAATCGACATGATCTTATTGAATGGTGGAGCAGGTTTGAAGGGCTGAATGGCCTATCCACATTGCTTTTTTTTTTATTCATTCATGGGATGTGGATATCCCTGGCAAGGCCAGTATTTGTTTCCCATCTCTAAGGCCCTTGCACTAATAGGCTTGCTAGGCCATTTCAGAGGGCAATTAAAAATCAACCACATTGCTGGCAAGGTCAGGATGGCAGATTTCCTTCCCTAGAGGACATTTGTGAACTAGATGGGCGTTTACAAAAATCAATGATATTTTCACGGTCACCATTACTGAGATTAGCTTTCAATTCTAGATTTATTACATTTTTAAATTCCACCAGCTGCTGTGGTAGGATTTGGACCTCTGTCTCTGGAGCATTAACCTGGGCCTCTGGATTACTAGTCCAGTGACACTACCACCATGCCAGTGACTCGCCCATATGTCTTAAAATAATTACAGAGCACAGGAGTGTTGAGAAAAGAAATGACACCACTAGTAATTTTCCAATCAGTACTCCAATTCAGCTTCAGTCATTCACGCCAAGGTCAAGGACAGGATTGTTGGGAGCAGGTAAAGTTCCTTCTGTGTAAGAATAGGTCTCAACTACAACTTCCAAGTACCCTAACAGACATTCTAGCATTTAAGTTTTCCTAGTTAACTATCTTTATAGCCTGAGCGAGAGAGAGTCTGTAAGATTGCCAGTTTATTGCCACCTTGTGCGATGCCCTCGTGTACAGTAGAACAGAATAGAGGCCATTCAAGCTGATTTTGAGTCGGACCTTCATCAACAGTAAGAGATTTTTATCCCAATAGGCTGGATAGGTTGAAACTCTAGACTTGGGGTGAAAAAGTCTGTGTTATCCCTTGTTGGTTTTAGTGTTTTTATTCTACTTGTTTTTAATTTAGATTCACATTTTGTTCTCTGTTTAAATTTTAAAGCTAAAGGAAGTGAAAATGTGATACCTTGATTATGTTTATGCTCCTGCATTCATCCTTTTTCATGATTTATTGATTTTTATGAACACTTGCCTATTGCTACATTAGTAACCTTGAGTTCTATAGAAGAAATCCTGGCCATTTGATGGAAGCAAGGCAAAATATCTAGCATTGTGTTTCTCAAATCTACAACTTGACTATCTTCATGTCTAGGAGAGTCATACGGACTCGAAACATTAACTCTGTTTTTCTCTCCACAGATGCTGTTAGACCTGCTGAGTTTTTCCAGCATTTTCTGTTTTTGTTTCAGATTTCCAGCATCCACAGTATTTTGCTTTTATTTTACAATTTTTTTCATGTCTCTTTTCCCAAAGTTAGCTGTGAATCTTCCCAATTTGGTTTTTTTCTGCCTGATAAAGTTTGCATTATAGCATGTATGCAGGTTGTTAGATTACTGTGGGGTTGTGTATGGGTGTTGCAGGGTGACAGTGATAACATGCACTGAATTTTATCAAAGAACATAATCAGGAAGTAAATGGCTACATATAAACCACAAAGTAAAATTGGTGACCTTCAGTTGTAATGAAGTCAACCCTTTTAGAAACAGAAGAAGAGGGATTATGAGTAAGGATATAAAAAAGGTTGGGTAGTTCTGATGATTCAAGGACCATTTTAAACCCTAAAATATTTAGTTAAATCCAACTTGGACTGGGAGGAGAGTGAAGCATGTTAGGATCACTGTGAGGGGAATATCAAGGTACGCAGAATATTGGAGAGACAGATGGTACCATAGTAGGAAATAGTAAGGTATTAGGTGGGTTCAGCATAACAGGGAATGTAATGAAGTCTAAATTAGCATTACAGTGTTTGTATGCGAATGCACGGAGTGAGGTAATTAAGATTGGTGAGTTACAGGCTGAAGTTGACAAATGGGAATATGATGTGGAATAACAGAGGCCTGGCTCAAAGAAGAACAGGACAGGGTATTAAGTATCCCTGATACAAGGGGCCTTAACTTCTGAGCTCCCCAGTGTTGGATTTGGGGGGTACCCCAAAGATGCGCTGGGAAATCCCCTTTGGAAGTTTGTAGGTAAAGTTTGTACAGCAATTGCCCAGAAGTGCAAACTTCCCCAGGGCAATTGCCCTGCATTGGGAACCATCTAAAAATGCGATTTAAATTGCAAACATCGGATGGTTCTGACTATGTTACATCAATAGTTACCCAGAAAAAGTTAGAAGAATTAAAATCGCTTCTAACTTCTGAGTAACTATTGCACAGCGCCCCCACCCAGTACAGGCCTGACCAACCCCCCACCTTGAGCCCCCCAGTCCTCTCCCCTGACCACCGATTTCCACCTCCCGCCCACTGATACTCCTTGACCTCAGTTTCCCCTTCCCTCAATCTCTGATTCCCCCCACTCCCCAAAGCCAATCCACCTTAGACACTTACCTTCTCCCTGGCCTGTTAAGGACCTATAAATTTCAGTGGAATTTTAAACTTACCAGATTTACGGCAATTAGTGCCATAAAAAATGGGGCATGGCCTCCTTCGCTTCGACTCTCTCTGCACTAAGACACTGGGCCAGGGGATGTGTTACACTGGCCTGATCTCGCCCGGCCTGAGTTGGAAGTTGGGCAAGACAGGCTCGGAAAAAAATTAATGTAAATAATTAAAGTAAACAATCCGATGCTGATTGCCACTCCGAAGACGTTCAGGCCCACGGTGTTCAGGAAAGGAAGGAGCGGGGAGGTGGTGGCAGTATTGAGTAAGGAGAACATTGCAGTGCAGGGGAGAGAGAGGATGTCCCAGAGGGGTCAAGGAAGGAATCTATTTGGTTAGAGCTAAGGGGTAAAAAAACACATTTCTTGGTGTAGTCTGTAAACTACAAACTAGTGGGCAAGATGTAGGCGAACAAATTTTTAAACATATTACATAGAAGTGCAAAAATTACAGAGTAGTTGCAATGGGGGACTTTAATTATGCAAAGTTCAATAATGTTCAGCTCCTCTGTTCTTCCTGCCAAAGCCCATAAGCTCATATTCCATCTGCCACTTTTTTGTGCACTCGCTTAACCTGTTTATATCCCTCTGTAGACTCCATGTGTCATCCTCACCACTTGCCTTCCCACCTATTTTTGGATCATCTGCAAATTTTGTGATAGTACATTCACTTAGTAATAGTGTAAAGGACAGAGGGGGGAAAAAGTTCCTTGAGTGTGTTCAGAAGATGTTTCTGCAGCAGTATATTCCAGTAGAGGAAGGAGGCGTTGCTGGACCTGGTTCTTGGGAATTAGGTGGATCACTTGACAGTGGGAGAGCATTGCATCATAAGGTTTAGCTCGGCTATGGAAGAATACAAGGAGCAATACAAACTAAGAATAATTAACTGAGGGAACGCCAATTTCAGTGAGGGTAAGAATCGATCTGGCCCAGATAAATTGGAATCAGATTAACAGACAAAACTGTGACTGAACAATGTGCTGCCTTTCTTTTATTCTTTTCATGGGACGTGGGTATCACTGGCTAGGCCAGCACTTATTGTCCATCCCTAATTGTCCTTGAGTAAGTGCTGGTGAGCTCCTGCCTTGAACTGCTGCAGTCCCTGTGGTGTAAGTACGTCCATAGTTCAGGTAGGGAGGGAGTTCCAGGATTTTGACCCAGCGACAGTGAAGGAACAGCAATATAGTTCCAAGTCAGAATGGTGTGTGGCTTGGAGGGGAACTTGCAAGTGGTGGCATTTCCATGCATCTGCTGCTCCTGTGGTAGAGGTCACAGATTTGGAAGGTGCTGTCAAAGGATCGATCCTTGGCAAGTTGCTACAGTACATCTTGGAGATGATACACACTGCTGCCATTATGCTTCGGTGATGGAGGGAGTGAATGTTGTGGATGGGGTGCCAATCTGTGAGCTGCTTTCTCTTGTATGGTGTCGAACTTCAAGTGTTGTTGGAGTTGCACTCATCTAGGCAAGTGGGGTGTATTCCATCACACTCCTGACTTGTGACTTGTAGATGGTGGACATGCTTTGGGGAGTCAGGAGGTGAGTTACTCATTGCAGGATTCTTAGCCTCCGACCTGTTCTTGCAGCCACAGTATTTATATGACTGGCCCAGTTCAATTTCTGGTCAATGATAGCCCCCAGGATATTGATAGTGGGGGGTTCAGTGATGGTAATGCCATTGAATATCAAGGGGAGATGGTTAGTTTCTTTCATTGTAAATGATCATCACCTGTCACTTGTGTGGCATGAATGTTACTTTCCACTTGCCAGCCCAAGCCTGGATATTGTCCAGGTCTTGCTGCATTTGGACATGGACTGCTTCAGTATGTGAGGAATCATGAATGGTGCTGAACATTGTGCAATCAGCCAACTTCTGACCTTACGATGGAAGGTCACTGATGAAGCAGCTGAAGATAGTTGGGCTGAGGACACTACCCTGAGGAACTCCTGCAGTGATGTCTTGGAGCTGAGATGACTGACCTCCAACAACCACAACCATCATCTTTTGTGCTACGTATGACTCCAACCAGTGGAGAGTTTTCTCCCTGATTCCAGTTGACTTCAGTTTTGTTAGGGCTGCTTGATACCATTGTTAATCCAGTGCTGCCTTGATTTCAAGGGTAGTCACTCTCACCTCATCTCTGAATTTTAGGAAAGATGTGAAGGCATTAGAAGGGTTGCAGAAAAGGTTGATTTCCAGGATAAGGAGCTTCAGTTATATAGAAAGATAGGAAAGTTGGGAGTGTTCTCTTTGGAGAAGAGACGGTTGAGAGATTTGATAGAGGTATTCAAAATTATGAGGGGTCTGGACTGAGTAGATAGGGAGAAACTGTAACTGTTGGTGGACGGATTGAGAACCAGAGGGCACAGATTTAAGGAATTGGATCATTACCTGAAAAGGAAAAGCATGCAGGGCTGTAGTAAAAAGACAGGGGTGTGGCACTAGGTGAATTGCACCTTCAGAGGGCCAGTACAGACAGGATGGCCCAATTGGCCCCCTCTGCTGTAACCATTCTATGAATCCATGGCCTCAAACTTCTAATTAATCTGCATCAGATTTGCTTCAGATAAATTAAGGCCTTTGGAGCATTCCCGCATCATAATCCTTTGATAATCTTAATAGCCATAATTTATAGTTGATTTTATTGCCCAATGTTGCATGGCCATGTGCCAAAACAAACAGAGGCCTGTCAAAATTCACCTTGTTCAGTATTGGTTCCACCCCCTCCCATTTAGACTTGGTATCTTTCAGGCAGTACTGGAGTAAGCTGATAAAACCAAAAAACTGTGGATGCTGGAAATCCAAAACAAAAACAGAATTACCTGGAAAAACTCAGCAGGTCTGGCAGCATCGGCGGAGAAGAAAAGAGTTGACGTTTCGAGTCCTCATGACCTTCAGCAGAACGAAGAGTCATGAGGACTCGAAACGTCAACTCTTTTCTTCTCCGCCAATGCTGCCAGACCTGCTGAGTTTTTCCAGGTAATTCTGTTTTTGTACTGGAGTAAGCTGAGCTGTGTGGAGAAACGGTTTCCACTGGCAGGTAGGTCAGTAACCAGGTGACACAGATTTAAGACAATTAACAAAAGGACCCGAGTGGAGATGAGAATTGTTATGCAGCAAATGGTTAGGATCTGAATTCACTGCCTGATAGAGTGATGGATGCTGATTCAATCAAAACTTTAAAAGAGAATTGGATAAGTGCTTGAGAAAGAAAAGAGAATTACAGAGCTGTTGGGAAGAGCAAGTGGGGCTAATCAGAAAGCTCTTTCAAAGAGCCAGCACAGGCATGATGAGATGAATGGCCTCATTTCTGTGCTGTAATATTTTCTTCTACAGATAAAAACCAAATGATTGGCATTTTTGAAAATATTGGCAACAACATGATGTCCATGTTCTAACCTCAGTAGTGGGGAAGTTATTGGAAGCAATTCTGAGGGACAGAATTAATCTACACTTAGAGAGGCAGGGATTAATCAAGGACAGTCAGCGGTTTTGTTAAGGGGAGGTCATGTCTGACGAATTTGATTGAATTTTTCGAAGAGGTGACCAGGTGTGTAGATGAAGGCAATGCATTTGACGTAGTCTACTTGGACTTCAGCAAGGCTTTAAACAATTTAGACTTGAATGTAGGAGGGTTGATCGGTAAGTTCGCAGATGACACGAAAATTGGTGGGGTGGTAAATAGTGAGGAGGATAGCCTTAGATTACAGGAGGATATAGATGGGCTGATCAGTGGCAAATGGAATTTAATCTGGATAAGTGTGAGGTGATGCACTTGGTCAGGACAAACAAGGCACGGGAATACAAGATGAATGGTAGAACCCTGAGGAGTACTGAGGATCAGAGGAACCTTGGTGTGCATGTCCACTGGTCCCTTAAGGTAGCGGGATAGGTAGATCAGGTGGTTAAGAAGGCATAGGGATACTTGCCTTTATTAGCCGAGGCATAGAACATAAGAGCAGGGAGGTTATGTTGGAATTGTATAAAACGCCACACCTAGAGTATTGTGTGCAGTTCTGGAATCCGTATTATAGGAAGGATGTGATTGCACGAGACAGAGTGCAGAGGAGATTTACCAGGATGTTGCCTGGGCTGGAGGGTTCTGGTTATGAGGAGAGATTGGGTAGACTGGGGTTATTTTCCCTGGAGGAGAGGAGGTTGAGGAGGGACATGATTGAGTTGTATAAAATTGTGAGGGGCATAGATAGGGTAGACAGGAAGGAACTTTTCCCCCTTAGTGGCGGGGGGCGGGGGGTCAATAACCAGGGGCCACAGATTTAAGGTAAGGGGCAGGAGGTTTAGAGGGGATGTGAGGGAGAATTTTTTCACCCAGAGGGTGGTGGGAATCTGGAACTCACTGCCTGGAAGGGTGGTAGAGGCAGAAACCCTCATAACATTTAAGAAGTATTTGGATGTGCACTTGCGAATGCCATGGCATACAGGGCTATGGACTTAGTGCTGGAAAATGGGATTAGAATAGTTAGGTACTTGTTTGACCGGCGCAGACTCATTGGACCAAAGAGCCTTTTTCTGTGCTGTAGACCTCTATGACTCATATGGCCTGACCTGTCTTCCCTCTTTACAAATGCTGGTGGTCCTGCTATATGTTGTCAGCATTTTCTGTTTTCATTATGGTTAAGGCTATCCAACTGAAATTTATTCAAACCTAAAGCTTCTCACATTAACATACTTCTCAATTCAAGAACTGGTGGCTATGCTACTTTGATTCCCGTTGGGGTCACAGGGAAGCAGTGGGAAGGGATGAGAAGGAGAAGGTACGCAGGGTCTGTTATGGAAGTGGCAGCTCCAAAAAGGAATTCCTGATGATAAACATTCACAAACAAGTCATTCCTCTGTGGTAGACTTGGGAATTCGTTATCTGATTGAGACAAGTCTGACCCACTTGAGTGCTGCTAATGAGTGACCAGCCAGTCTGGCTCATTAATCCGATAAATCCTATCATTGGGAACTGGTAGTGTTGCATCAGGTAAGGTAGTCCGAGCTGAAGGAGAAGCAGAAAGCTTCTCTGTGGCCAACTCTAGTAAATTGCATGGCTAAATTCTAGCATATATCTGTGCCAACTTTTGGTTCAACCAATCTCTACCTAAGGCCTAGGGACTTAGTAGGTAGTCTGCATTCTAACATGTCATAAACCCACTCCACCTTGGATTTCTCAGTAGCTGAAATTGTAGATGCAAACATATTGATGTTTATGTATGAAGTAGTAATCCCATTGTCTGAAAATGTAACAAAAACAAATAGAACACAGTTCAAAATTTCTTTCCCATCATCCTGAATCTTCCCTACTACACCACTAATAGGCATGCTTAGGATGAAATACCGTATTGCAATGTTCAGTATGGAATCTCTATATAGCCAAACTCTAGTGAAACTCAACCATTAATTTTTTTTTTTTTAAAAGTCTTTCGCAGGACAAGGCCAGTGGAGTTGAGTCACCTTCCTGAATACAATTAAATGGGCTGCTAGGTCATTTCAGACAGCAGTTAAGAATCAACCCCAATGCTCTGGGTCTGAAGTCACATGTAGACCAGACATATGAACATATGAATTAGAAGCAGGAGTAGACCACTCAGTCCCTCAAGCCTGCTCCACATTCAATAAGATCATGGCTTATCTGAATGTAATCTCAACCCCACATTCCTGTTTACCCCCAATAACCTTTCACCCCCTTGTTAATCAAGGATCTATCTAGCTCTGCCTTAAAAATATTCAAAAGCTCTGTTTCAACCACCTTTTGAGGAAGAGAGTTCCAAAGACTTACAACTCAGAAAAAATTTCACCTCATCTCTGTCTTAAATGAGTGACTTATTTTTAAATAGTGACCCTTAGTTCTAGATTCTCCCACAAGAAGAAACATCCTCTCCACCTCCACCCTGTCAAGACCCCTCGGGATCTTAAAAGTTTCAATCAAGTCACCTCTTACTCTTCTAAATTCCAGCGGACATAAGCCTAACCTGTCCAACCTTTCCTCATAGGACAACCTGCTCATTCCTGGTATTAGTCTAGTAAACCTTCTCTGAACCGCTTCTAATGCATTTACATCCTTCTTTAAATAAGGAAACCAGTACTGTACACAATACTCCAGATGTGGTCTAACCAGTGCCCTGTACAACTAAAGCATAACCTCCCTACTTTTTTTAATCAATTCCCCTCACAATAAATGTTAACATTCTATTAGCTTTCCTAACTACCTGCTGTATCTGAATACTAGCCTTTTGAGATTCACGCACTGTGACACCCAGATCCCTCTGAATCTCAGAGCTCTGCAATCTCTCACCATTTAGATAAGTTTCTTTTTTTATATTTCCTGTCAAAATGAACAATTTCACATTTACCCACATTATACTCCATTTGCCAGATCTTTGCTCACTCAATTAACCTATGTCGCTTTGTAGCCTCGTTATGTCCTCTTCACAAGTTACTTTCCTACCTATCTTTGTATTATCAGCAAATTCAGCCGCCATTCCTTCAGTCCCTTCATTCAAGTCATTTATCTAAATTGTAAAAGATTGAGGTCCCAGCACTGATCCCTGTGGCACATCACTCATCACATCCTGTCAACCAGAAAAAGACCCATTTATGCCTACTCTCTGTTCCCTGTTAACTAGCCAATCTTCTTTCCATGCCAATATGTTAACCCCTACACCATGAGCTATTATTTTTTGCAATAACATTTGATGTGGCACTTTATCAAATGCCTTCTGGAAATCTAAATGCAGTGCATCCACTAGTTCCCCTTTATCCACAGCACTTGTGACCCGTTCAAAGAACTCCAATAAATTGGTTAAACATCATTTCCCTTTCACAAAACCATGCTGAATCTGCATGATTGCCTTGAATTTTTCTATGTGCCCTGCTATAACATCTTTAGTAATAGCTTGTAACGTTTTCCCTATGATAGATGTTAGTTTAACTGGCCTGTAGTTGCCTGCTTTCTGCCTCCCTTCCTTTTTGAATACATGAGTAATATTTACTATTTTCCAATCCAATGGAACCATCCCCGAATCTATGGAATTTTGGAAAATTAAAACCAGTGCATCAACTATCTCACTAGCCACTTCTTTCAAGACCTTAGGGTGAAGTCCATCTGGACCTGGGGATTTGTCAGCCCACAGCCCCAACAATTTGCTCAATACCACTTGCTTAGAGATTGCTATTTTCCTGAGTTCCTCCCTCCATTCCATTTCCTGATTTACAGCTATTTCCGGGATATTACTGTATCCTCTATAGGCTGAAGACTGAAGCAAAATACCTGTTTAATTCATCTGCCATCTCCGTCCTTTCCATTATCAGTTCCCCAGATGAACTTTCTATAGGACCAACGCTCACTTTGTTAACTCTTTTCCTATTTAAATATCTATAGAAACTCTTACTATCCGTCTTTATGTTACTAGCTAGCCTTCTCTCATACTCCAAATTTTCCCTCCTTATTAATCTTTTCATCATTCTTTGCTGTTCCTTATATTCTTTCCAATCTTCTGACCTGCCACCCTCTTTGCGTAATTACATGCTTTTTCTTTAAGTTTGATACTGTCTTTAACTTTTTTAGTTAACCACTGATGGTGGGCCCTCCCTTTGGGATTTTTCTTCCTCATTAGAACGTATATATTCTGTGTATTCTGAAATATCTCTTTAAATGGCTGCCACTGAATCTCTATTGACCTATCCCTTAACCTCGTTTGCCAGTTCAATTTAGCTAGCTCTGCTTTCATGTCCTCATAATTGCCCTTATTGTTCGAATACTAGTCTTGGACACACTCATTTCTTCCTCAAAATGAATGTAAAATTCAATCATATTATGATAGCAGTTATCTAGGGGTGCCTTCACTATGAGGTTATCAATTAATCCTATCTTGTTGCTCAATACCAGGTCTAGTACAGCTTGCTCTCTGGTTGGCTCCAGAATGTACTATTCTAAGAAACTATCCCGAAATCATTCTATGAACTCATCTATGCTACCTTTGCCCATCTGATTTTTCCTGTCTATATATAAATTAAAATCCCCCATGATTATTGCTATACTTTCCTGACCAGCTCCCATTATCTCTTCTTTTATATCCTGTCCTACCATGTAGTTACAATTAGGGGCCTGTACACCACTCCCACAAGTGACTTCTTGCCTTTATCATTTCTCATCTGAATCCAAACTGCTTCTACATCCTGGTTTCCTGAGCTTAGGTCATCCCTCTCTAACTTGCTAATACCATCATTAATTAATAGAACCACCCCTCCGCCTTTTCCTAACTTCCCGTCCTTCCTAAATGTCACATACCCTTCAATATTCAGGTCCCAATCTGTGTCATCCTGTAGCCATGTCTGTGATGGCTATCAGATCATACTTTATTTCTATTTGCACTATCAGTTCATCTGTTTTGCTTCAAATGCTACGTATGTTTAAATGCAGGGTCTTTAGTTTTGTGCTTTTATTATTTTTGTAGCATCTAGCCTAATCTGATTTACTCTTAGGTTTGTACTCTCTGTCCCTTCCTGTTACAGTCTGTTTATCATTTCCCATATTCATGCCTTTCTCTCTTGCCTTGTGTCTACTCTTTGATTTACCACATTTTCCCAAATTTGATCCCTTGCCCCAACTATTAAGTTTAAAATCCTCTCTACTTCCTGAGTTACATGGCTCATGAGGACACCAGCCTCAGCACAGTTCAGGTGTAGGCCATCCCAACGGTACAGCTCCCACTTTCCCCACTACTGATACTAGTACCCCAACAAACTGGAACCCACTTCTCCCACCAGTGTTTGAGTCAAGCATTCATTTCTCTAATCTTATTTGTCCTATGCCAATTTACACATGGCTCAGGTAATAACCCAGAAATTATTACCTATGTGCTTCAGTTTCTTAATTTGGTGCCTGCTTCTCATATTGACTATGCAGAGCCTCCTTCATCATCTTGCCTAAGTCGTTGGTACCTACATGGATCTTGGCCACTGGATTCTTCCCTTGCCACTGCAAGTTCCTCTCCAGCCCTGAGCAGATGTCCCGATTCCTGGCACTGGGCAGGCAACACAGTCATCTGGACTCTCGGTCTTTGTGACAGAGAACCGTGTCAATCCCCCTTACTATACTGTCCCCTACTACCACTACGTCCCTGTTTACTCCTCCCACTTGAATGGCTTCCCATGCCATGGTCAGTTTGCTCATCCACTCTACAGCCCCTGCTCTCATCCAAACAAGCTGAGAGAACCTCAAACCTACTGGACAGTTGCAAAGGCTCACAATCCTACCCTCTGGGTCACCTTACCTGTCTCGCTCGCAGTCACACCCTCCTGTCCCTGGCCAAATCAGAAGGCCCTATCCTAAGTGGTGTGACTGCCTCCTGGTGTAAAGCGTCCAGGTAACTTTCTCCCTCCCTGATGTGTTGCAGAGTCTGTAGCTCAATGACTGAGCCAAAGTTCCTCAAGCCGCAAAAACTTACTGCAGATATGTTTGTCCTGGATCACAATGTTATCCAGGAGCTCCCACATGCTGCAGCCTTGACACATCACCTGTCCTGCCATCCTTAATGTGTCTTAAATAATTACTTAATTATCATAATCACTTATTTATGTAGCTTTCTTATATACTTTATTATTACCACCATTTTATGTACTATTTTAAACCTTAGGGATAGAATAGAATTTACCCACTTACCAGATACTCACTAAACAGCTAGGTCATTTCCCTGTAGTAGAGCAAGAACAAATTCCTAAGGGATGAGAAAGATAGAAAACAGAAATGGACACCTCCTTCCCCAAACTCCCCTTCTCACCAACTCCAAGTCTTCATTCAGTTAGCTCAGCTCCATTCTGTTTGCCTTGGCTGTACTAAAGAGCCCTGAATTTATAGTGAATTGAATTGGGCCTACAATAACCAAATTCAATCAGTTAGCTAATTAACTACTCAGCTCCTGCAGCTGAGAATGTGTTTACCTTGTCTAAACTACAAGAAAAACTGGCTAAGGACAGCAGATTTCCTTCCTTAAAGGGCATTAGTGATCCAGGTGGGTTTTTATGAGAAACTGGTTGTTTCATGGTCACCATCACTGAACTGGCTTTCGATTCCCGACTTTACTTATTTTATTGAATTTAAATTCCCCAGATGCCAAGACGGCATTTGTACTCATGTCTCTAGATTAATCGTCCAGTAACATAACCACTATGCTACACTGCCCCTAGCTTGAACAAAATAAAGAAAATGATTTGCACAAGTCTTGCAAAAAGTCATCCAGCATTGATCCCAGCCAATAACCAAATGGTTAAGGGGCTGAGAAATTTTGTATTTGGTGGAACAGATGCTATGCACCCTTGTAGTGCCAAAGGAATAAGTGCAGCTAAATAGCATGATCTTTTTTAGCTTAACTATATTGCTCGCAATGTTTCAATGAATCCTCCAGTGAAATCTCAGTAAACATAGAGTATTTAACTTTCTGCGTTCGATTAGATGAAATGAACCTTCCACTCCTTTGAGAAGACACCTGCTCTCCACACATGCCTTTTCAGAGATAAAGCTGCAAGAAATTTTTAACATTTGCTGAATTATTCTGGCTTAACTTGCACCATCTAGCTCTTGAGATTTTGACTTTACAGTTTTCTCCTTTTTACATTCCATGCTGATCCCCTCCTTCCCATTTCCAGTACCAGAATAGAGAATCAACCTGCAATTCAATTTAATATCCGACTGCTTAATGTCATACATGACTTGAAGTGATTTCCTCAATACTTTCAGGGCAAAAAGGGAGGATTAAAAGTACCTGGTTTCCTTTGTCAGCAAGGCTGGGGC
This sequence comes from Carcharodon carcharias, assembly GCF_017639515.1. NCBI lineage: Eukaryota > Metazoa > Chordata > Chondrichthyes > Lamniformes > Lamnidae > Carcharodon > Carcharodon carcharias. Next base: position 24,886,403 of record NC_054471.1, read on the forward strand.
AAGTAACTCAGTGGCATCTAAGAGATAGGCGGTACATTCATGCACAAAAACTGCATCCCATCAACTCTGCTACAACCGGGTATTTCTGACAATTTTACAGCTACTCCTTCCTTGGTGACCTCTACATTGATTAACCAAAAATAAGGTATCTTATGCGTGCAGGTCCATGCAGGCCTCACGCTTCAGGCGTTACATTTGGTTATAGATGCAACAAAAAAAGGCTTAAATGCTATGTGTTTCTCAGCAGAAAACTGAAACTAGCAAACACATCCCAATTTGCAATCAAACAACTGAACTGATTGTCCTGGATAAAAGCAAAAATACTGCGGATGCTGGAATTCTGAAACAAAAACAAAAATCGCTGGAAAAACTCAGCAGGTCTGACAGCATCTGCGGAGAGGGATACAATTAACGTTTTGAGTCCGTATGACTCTTCATCAGAACCTGCTCTCCTGATTGTCCTGGAACTCTGTTTATTTAACTATCAGATGTTGTAGCCTAAGGGACACAGCTTCATATTGCAAGCAGAATTCACACTATCTTCCCTTACAAACGTATCATTCCACTTACCTCAAGTACCTTGGTGAGTGATTATTAGTAATGATATATTAAAATATTACGTCAAGACCCTTTTTACAAATGCAAACAATTATAAAATCAGATGATGCTGAGCAAATTGAAAGTGATTGGCATAACTCTGCAGGTCTGCCTGAACAAAACAGTTAAAACTTTGGAATAAAAATAAAAATGTTTGAAGTACTCAGCAGGTCAAGCAGTACCTGTGGATAGAGAAACAAAGTTAGCATTTCAGGTTAGAACTGGAAATGGACGGAACCGGTTTAAAGCAAACAAGGGCAGGGGAAGGCGTACAGGAAGGAAAGAACAAAAAGCAAAGAAAGTTTATAACAGATTGGAAGGCAGAAGAGGTTAAATAACAAAAGGGATGATGGTGCAAGGCAAAAAAGGTTGATCATGAGACAGAGAAACAAAATATGGGTTTAGAAGAGGTGCAAATGGCAATAGCAGAATAACCAACAGCTGCTGTCTGAAAAAAATGTTGATATGGATGGCTTCAAGTTTCCAGAGGTAGAATGTGAAAGGCCAGATTGGAATAGTTGGAAAGATCAAGTCTAGAGGTAACAAAGATATGAATGAGGGTTTCGGTGGCAGATGAGCTGAGGCAGGAGCAAAGTTGGGGGATGGCACAGAGGTGGAAATGGGCTGTTTTAGTGATGGCACAGAAATGGGGTCAGAAGCTCATCTCCACATCAAGCATGATACCAAGGCTTTGAACAGTCTGGTTTAATCTCAAACAGGGAGAGATAGTCGATAGCTGGGGAACAGAGTTTGGAGTAGGAACTGAAAACAATGGCTTCAGTCTTTCCAATGCTGAATTGGAGAAACTTTTTGCTTATCGAGTATTGGATGTCAGATAATTTAACAAAAGAGGAGCTGGTGAAGTGGAGCTGTTCAGAGTACATGTGCAGTTTATGCTGCATTTTGATTATGTCACTGAAGGGAAGTTTGTAGGTAAGAAATAGGAGGGGTCCAAGGATAAATTATTGGGGTGGGGGTTTGAAAAACCAAAGGTAAGAATGCAGGAGCAGGGAAAGAAACCATTACAAATGATACTTCACTGTCACTGGGTCAAAATCCTGGAACTGCCTTCCTAACAGCACCATGGGTGTACTGACATGGGCTGCAGTGGTTCAAGAAAGCAGTGCACCACTGCCTTGTCAAGGACAATTAGGCATGGGCAACAAATGCTGGCCTAGCCAGTGACGCCCACATCCCATGAAAGAATTTTTAAAAAACTAATCGTGTGACAGAAGAGCTTGATTTGACCGTGATGGCAAATTGTAAGACCATGTTGTGAGCAGAGATCATGGCAAAAAAGCTGTTGCAGGGAGTGAGTGCTTCAGCCTCCACTCTAACTTAGCAACAGAATAGAGAGTCAGCTCATAGGAACATGCGAATTAAGAGTAGGCCACAGCCTCTTGCGCCTGCTCCGCCATTTGATAAGTTCATGGCTGATCTAATTGCGACCTCTACTCCACTTCCTGTCTACCCCCACACTCTTTGATTCCTTTGTTCGTCAAGAATCTATCTACCTCAACCTTAAAAATATTCAGTGACCCTGCTTCCACTGCTCTCCAGAGAAAAGAATTACACAGATTCATGACCTTCAGAGAAAAAATTTCTTATCATCTCCGTCTTAAATGGGAGATCCCTTATTTTTAAACCCGTGTCCCCGAGTTCTGTCTCTCCCATAAGGGGGCATATTCTTTCAGCATCCATGCTTTCAAGACTCCACAGAATCTCATGTGTTTCCATAGGATCACCTCTCATTCTTCTAAAGTCCAACCTGTGCAGCCTTTCCTCATAAGATAACCTCTTCATTCCGAAATCAGTTGAGTGAACTTTCTCTGAACTCGTGGATGGCAAGTCTCCCTGCCACAAAGCCTTAAATGAAAACCTGGATTAAGCAGCTATTGATGAATCAATTTGGAATGCAACACTTTCTTTTATTCATTTATGGGATGTGGGCATTGCTGGCTAGGCCAGCATTTATTGCCCATCCCTAATAGCCCTTGAGAAGGTGGTGGTGAGCTGCCTTCTTGACCGTTGCAGTCCATGTGGTGTGGGTACACCCACAGTGCTGTTACTAAATTTGGATGCCTAGAACATTAAGGTGCTTCGTATATTAAGTCCTTCCACCATGAGAACATAAGAAATAGGAACAGGGATAGACCGTTCGATCCTCCCGTAGCCTGCTCGGCCATTCAATAATATCATGGCTGATCTTATTGTGTTTCGATTTCCACATTCCCATCTAACCCCCATAACCTTTGATTCCCTTGCCAAAAAGAATCTATCTATCTACTTCTGCCTTAAAAAGATTCAATGATCCCACCTCCACTACCTTCTGAGGCAGAGAATTCCAAAGTTGCACAACCCTCTGAGAAAAAAATTCTCCTCATCCTGTCCTAAAACGACCCCTAATTTTAAAACAGTGCCCCCTAGTTCTGGACTCACCCACAAGGGGAAAGACCCTTTCAACATCCGCCTTGTCAAAGTGGTTCAGGGTCTAGTATACTTCATTCAAATCACCCCTCACTCTTCTAAACTCCAGTGGAAACAAGCCCAGTCTGTCCAACCTTTCCTCATAAGACAACCCACTCATTCCAGTTATCAATCTGGTGAACTGCCTCCAATGCATTTACATCCTTCCTTAAATAAGGAGACCAAAAATACCATAGTATTCGAGGTGCGGTCTCACCAATGCCCTGTATAACTGAAGTATAACATCCTTACTCTTATGTTTAATCCCTCTTGTAATAAAGGATAGCATTCCTTAAGACCATGCTTAAGACAAATGTTAAGCACCGTTCAGTCATGCCAGCTACTGGAAGACAGCACAAGGAGAGTGTCCACTTTATATATCCAAGGGCCTACAATGAGTGACTGCAGGGTAGGAAGCACTCAATACTGAAATGTATGGTAGTCCCTTAAATCCATGGTCTGGAGGATGGTGGCAATTCATTCACAAATTTCACTGAGCTGTGTTGCTTACCATGCCACTCATGTATTTTTGGTTCCTGCCATCTGTCTGCTTGTATACAGTGCAGCTGCCAGCATTTCTGCTTCAGACAAAAGCTTCAGGGAATGAGGGGGAGAAATTTGTCATTTGGAGTGGGGAACAAGAGATTATACAAACGATTAAAAAAACCACAGCTACTACTTTATTTATGCCTGACAAAGATTCACCTGTATGAGTGCTGACTCACCCACAGGTAATTCAGCTTGGTTTTTGGGACAAGATTGTTTCTTTTGTAGATATCTTTGTGCTACGGAACAATCACCAAGTCCCCTGCTTCAGCTCACGGAACGGTTAGTTGGGAGGGTTAATGCACTGTGATTCTGCAAATTAAATTTGTTTGTTTGCATTTCCTTTGGTTACATAATTCAGCAAATTGAAACACCCAAAATAAGTAGTTAGCTACATTCCGAGCAGTATTCAAAACAACTAGTGACAAGACCTTCATTCTTTTTTAAGGGGGAGAGTGGGGAAAGAGAAAAAATTTGAGAGAATTAATTAAATTTAAATTAATTAAACATTTTTAAACTGTAGCAAAAAATAAACCAGACCTTTAGATTGGATCTTACAACCTTTGTAACAGGAGTCGGTTTGGTTACATGGACATCATGTTGTTGCCAATATTTTCATAAATGCCAATCATTTGATTTTTATCTGTAGAAGAAAATATTACAGCACAGAAATGAGGCCATTCATCTCATCATGCCTGTGCTGGCTCTTTGAAAGAGCTTTCTGATTAGCCCCACTTGCTCTTCCCAACAGCTCTGTAATTATTTTTTCTTTCTCAAGCACTTATCCAATTCCCTTTTAAAAGTTTTGATTGAATCAGCAGCCATCACTCTATCAGGCAGCGAATTCAGATCCTAACCATTTGCTGCGTAACAATTCTCATCTCCACTCTGGTCCTTTTGTTAATTGCCTTAAATCTGTGTCACTTGGTTACTGACCTACCCGCCAGTGGAAACCGTTTCTCCACACAGCTCAGCTTACTCCGGTACTACCTGAAAGATGCCAAGTCTAAATGGGATGAAACCCATAAAACTGGGAAAAATGGCATTGAACTTTGAGTATTTATTTTGGTTTAAGTACAAATTTTCATGAATGTGTTGTGCATAAATAGAATGCCTTTACAGATTTTAGCAACAGCATAAAACAATGAAATTAACTTTTTCAGGACTATGCAGCATTCACAAAACAAAAGTAACTAGAATTAAAATAGATGATGTTGTGTGGGGAAAAAGGGGAAAGGCATTATTATCTTTCTTACATCACTCTGCTGAATGGAGTATTTAATGTTTTCCTTTGTTGTCCAAAATTATTTCAAATTGAAATCCTTTTTGTCTTGTATGCCGGTGTTTCCCTCTTTCCCTGCTCCGAGAAAATGACTCATTGTCAAGTCACGATGGTTCAATGATGTAAATTGCCTTATATGTGCAATTAATTCTTTGTGGTGAATAGCAGTGGTAACAGTTCAAATCTTGTAAATGCAGTTGTTTAAATTTCCCAAATGGTCTTGTTTTGTTTACATAGTCAGTGCAGGTCATCACAATCAACCTGTCATCGGAGAGAAATCAATAGCCAGCAATGGCTTAGAGGAAAAGGCACCATTCTCCATGCCTTTGTTAACTCTAGACTTGACAATTCTAATGCATTGTTGGCTGGTCTTCCACATTCTACCCTCCGTAAACTTCAGGTCACCTACAATTATGGAGAAATGGATAGGGACTGGGCTTGGGACACCAGCAAAGTTTCTGACTTATAATGGAGATTAATTTGCCGATGACATATTCAGAGGTATGCATGAGAAACTAATATCATGGTCATGACTATAGAATCTGAACTTTTTTAGCAATGGTCTTGTGAAAGGAATCAGGTTATGATTGATGAAATGGTGGATAAAATTTTAGCTAGTCAGCCAGACTGTAAATTGACAAGCGCCCCGGCATGTGTGGTTCATACAAAGAATTCTCCTCAAATGGTTGAGATATATACTCATCAATTAGTCCATGCGTGAAATTAATTTAATTCCTGTTCTTTATGATAATTCTCCTGTTCTAGAAGATACTACAATTAGTTCCATTTTTTTCTGCACATTTGAATGTTTTGCATGCAGGAAGACAGGCTTTATCAAGGCTCAGATCTCAGCGAAAATTCTTAGAACGCTGAGGCATCGTATGAGACCATCTGAGACAGTTCACTTAAGGAGATGTGGTACACTATAAAATTGAAGGTCATGGGGAATGAAAAGCTGTGGTAAGATAGTGCTTAAAAGTGACATTTGAGGTTCATTTCTCACAATTAATCGCAAAAATTAGAAATGTTGGACCCTGAGCACTTGATAGAAGTAAATGAGATACTTCTGTACCTCAAGTGCTCAGACATTTTGTGATGAGGGTCCTGAGGAGCAGAATACTTAGTTCAAGGACTGGGTAATGATAATCATGGCATACTTAATAGAGCTATCACATCCACAGACCAACTGCCCAGAGTGGATTTTTGCAGAGTCATAGAGTCATTACAGCACCCAAAGAGGTCATTCAGCCCATCGAGTCAATACCAATTTTCTGTGGAGCAATCCAATCAGTCCCATTCAGGTGACATATATTCCAGAGAGGTTTAATGAGTGGAGGATGTGACAATTATAGACATGGAGGAAAAGTTACTGGTGAGTTTAAATATGGATCGAAGGTTCGGGATGATGATCAAGAAGCAAGATTCATGGACTTGCAGAATAGGGTGATAGAGTGGAAAGTAAGAAAGCACAGTGCAAGTACTGATAGTGTCTGGAATGACTCTTGTATCAGAAAATGACCATGAACTGGAGAATGAACCTCCAATAGTGCAAGAGAGAGATCTTGCAGTAGTAATCCCAGCAGATATAAAAATGGAAATAGAGGCTGTAGCATGAACAGATTATACAATGAAATAAAGGCCACAGAGTAATCTCAAAACAAAACTAGAAGCAGAAGCCCTCATAATCATAAAGTTTGGATCGGTGTCATTAAACTTCAGAATAAACTAATAAGCGAGGCAAAACGGAGGGAATTAGATAGTTGGAGTGAGTTTGAAATTTATTCCAACGTTCCAGATAACGGGTAACCAGTTTTGTCACTTATGTGGATTTGTACTTAAAATGTGCCTACTGATTGGACTTATAAGACTAAACAAAGTGAGGCTAGTTGCTCTGATTTTGAAGATACAAATGTGAGTGGGCTATCCCACAGCTGGAAAGTAATCTTAAGATTCTTTTAATTCTTTGACCTAAATTCCCGTGACTATGTGACCATCAACATAAAAGCTGCATTTTTGCAGTGTGACACCATTCAGAGGGAAGTGTTTCTGAAACTGTCCAAAGAGGCAGCAGATGCAAAAGGAAAGCTGTCAAAACTGAACAAGTGCATCTAAGGCCTGAATGCTGTGGTCTTTTTTGGCAGGATCTGAAAATATATTGTGTTCAACTGAAAGCAAATCCCACAATGTTTTATTGGTATCATAAAAAAGAACTTCCAGATATGTATGATGCATGTTGATGATTTCTTTTGTGATGCTCCTGCGTCATTTGAAAAATGTGTTATTGATAAGATTAACAGCGAATTTTAAATTGGGAAGCAGGTTTGTGGGGCTTTTAAATATATTGATTTTTAGCAAAGAAGGTCCCGAATCAACAATTCTATTTAAGAGTGTCGCTCCAATCTTGGTTAATCGTACCAGGTCATCACAGAAAGACGATTTAAGAGACAGAGCAATTGCAAAGTTTGATTGGTCAGTTGAACTGGTTGTGCAGTCAGACTAGATCAGATGCTAGTTTTGATTTGCTGGAGTTAAGTTCTACGATGAAGCACCCTAACTGGAGAATATTTTAAAGGCAAATAAAACATGAAGATTAAATCTGGATAAATGCATACTTAAGTTCCCATCCCTAGGTGACCAAGGACATGGAGCTAACCATTTTTGGCAATGTTTCACATTCTAATCTTCCTGATGGGATTGGTATTGTAGTACAGCATGGGTCAGAATAGGAAATGTTGTCCTTTAGTTTGGGAAGCTAAGAAAATGAAAGAGTTTCTAAAAGGACTGGTTCTTGTGGACGCAGTGGAGATGGGATTCTATTTGTCAGTTTTTTAAAAGTGAGATTTAAGTGACAATAAGTGTACTAAAGATAATATGCCCATTGAATGTTATGTTGATTGTTCATTGTGATTTAATATGCACTCTAAGAAAGGTGTGAGTGAGAAAAAGTTCTGGATTGATCTGGATTCAGCATCCGCAGTTTTTTGCTTTTATCTGGATTGATCTTGCTGGCTTGAAACAAATACTGGAGAGGAGGGAAGTCTCTGAAATTAAATGAGTGGATACAGGTTTTACAGAAAGAAGATGGGTGTCTTGCAGTCCAATTTTGTACCGAATATGGAAGTTTTTGATTTAATTTTTGAAAATTTATACATATAAACTTTAATTTTAATTTAAAGACTAAGAATGGAATCTGATAAATGTATTTATTTGTACTCAGGTTCTGGGCATTAACTGGGGATTCACTTGTGCTCCTATATATAGCCTGGCTGTGTGTTTTGAGGTGCATGTTTGTAACCTGTTCCTCTAAATAAAAGCTTACAAGTGTATAAAGATTAGGGGCAGTTGTATCCTTTACCGCCTGGCTATCTATAATAGAATTCTGTGCCATTTGTGGGTGCCATTTTTTATTGCAATGCGCTGCTACATTTACCTTATAGAATTGCCAATAAAGTCTGATGCTGGCAGAAGCTTTGCAGGGCAAATGCAGCCTAAGAATATCTCTAGTTAATATGCTCCCTTAGGCATGTCCCACATATGTCAAATCACATGCAGAATCAGCCGACACCAAAAAAGTCAGTTTCCTTTGCAGGAGCTAGCTCATTAAATCTAGCCTACAGGCAACCTCTATTCACAGTGTTCAGTTGTTCTGTTTTCTTTCTTTGTGACTTGATTTTTATTCTCCTGGGAGAGTAATTTGAAAAGAGTTGATCCTGTGTAAGTTTACAGTGAGACCCTGAATGCTTTGTTAAGATAATTTATGTCATAATTTATGGTTGCTGTGGATGCCCTTGGTCATTTTGTGCCCTAACTAAATGTTATAATTGGTCAGTCCCTGTTCTTAAGTATGTTAAAAGAAAGAGCTACATTTATGTAGCCCCTCCATGACGACAGAATGTCTCAAAGTAATTTACAGCTAATGAAGTACGTTTGAAGCGTTGGTACTTTCGCAATGTAGGAAATGCAGCAGCCAATTTGCACACAGCAAGCTCCCACAAACAGCAGTGGGAGCATGATCAGATAATCAGTTCTTGTGATGTTGGTTGAGGGATAACAATTGACCAGGGGATAACTCCCCTGTTCTTCTTTGAAATAGTGCTTTGGAGTTAACTGACAAGGCAGACAGTGCCTCAATTTAACATCTCATCTAAAAGATGGCACCATCGATGGAGTGTCAGCCTTCATTTTTCTGCTTAAGTCTGGGACTTGAACCCACAATCTTCTGATTCCGTTGCTAATTGAACCATGTCATATGTTGTAAGCTGACTTCATATTATACACATTTAACTTATGTCTAACAAAAAACCAGTTTACACGTGTATAAAAATGTTAATATTTGACTCCACTGGATGGCTGCATTTGAAATTTGACCTTGACAGACGACACTTGATTTGTTCAGTATGGACCGCTGCTGAGCACATTTTGGGACAGTGTAATGTGCGGCTGAGGTTTGTGGCTGAGATCACACAGTTTAAATGCTAGTGTTATTTGTGGCTGCCATTGAGTCACTAGGTTAGGTAATGTGTTAAAATTAAATTATCAGATATGGGACCATGGTTGCCAAGAACCTCTGACCTGGAAGGTCAAAGACCTTCAATGTCAGCCACTGTAATTCTGCTATTGTGAGGATCCTGATCCATGAAACTTATTCAGGTGGTTTGTGCTTTTCACACTTTCATAGGTTGGTGGGTGTCTGGAATTCACCACTAAGTTAGTGGTTGAGGCTGAAATGCTCAATTCATTTATAATGCTCATCTGTATCTGAAGAGCTGTAACCTACAAGGCTATGGACCAGGAGCTGGAAAGTGGGATTGAAATGAGCGGCTAGTTTCCTTTTTTTGTTTTTGGCTGGCACGGACACAATGGGCTGAATGGCCTCTTTCTGCACCATCTACTGTGCCTGTCCCAGTCTCTGCACATGAGTGCAAAAATTCCACGAAAACTCAGAATCAGCAATATCCCACAAAATATATTGTTGTGTTAAATTAAATGGCGGGTATGGAGTAGTGCAGTGGGCTGTTCGATCCCAGCTTCTCTGTGTTATAGCCTTGGCCAAAGTTGAGTCATAATGCACAAAAGAAAATTGAAGAAAAAAATAGACCATCTTCCACAACCTGTGGGCATCCCAAAATGCTTCACAGTTAATTCACTACGTTTGAACTATCGTCATTGTTGTTAAATAGGCAAATGTGAATTTGAGGTTCCACAATCAGCAATGAGATAAATGATGAGATAAAATTTTTGCGGAGGTTGGGGAATATATGTTGGCTGCCCTACTTTCCTTCAAATATGGGATCTTTTAAGACCACCTCAATAGGAACATAAGAAATAGGAGCAGGGGTAAGCCATTTAACCCGTCGAGCCTGCTCCGCCATTCAAACGGATCATTTTTGATCATCTACTCCTACGCCATTTTTTCCACTATCCCCAAATCCCTTGATGTCATTAGTACCCAGAAATCTATCGATTTCTGTCCTGAATTTGCTCATTGATTGAGCTTCCACAGCCCTCTGGGGTAGAGAAGTCCAAAAAAATCACCATCCTCCCAGTAAAGAAATACCTTCTCATCTCAGTCTTAAATGGCTTGCCCCTTTATACTGATACTGTGTCCCCTGGTTCTTGACTCACCATCAAGGGAAAACATCCTATCCACATCTATCCTTTCGTGTCCTGTAAAAATTTTGTAAATTCAATGAGATCACCCTTCATTCTTTGAAATTCTAGAGAATGCAGGCCCAGTTTCCTCAATCTCTTCACATAAGACATTCTTGCCATTCCAGGGTTAGTCTGGTGAACCTCCACTACATTCCCTCTATGGCAAGTACATCCTTCCTTAGAGAAGGAAACCAAAACTGTACACAGTACTCCAGGTGAGGTCTCACCAAGGTTCTATGCAACTGCAGCAAGACATCTTTACTCCTATACTCAAATCCCCATGTGACGAAAGCCAATATACCATTTGCCTTTCTAATTGCTTGCTGCACCTGCATGCTAACTTTTAGTGACACATGAACAAGGACACCCAGGTCCCTTTGGGCACCGTCACCTCCCAACCCCTCACTCTAAGAAATACTCTGCCTTTCTGTTTCTTCTACCAAAGAGGATAACTTCTCACTTAGATTATATTCCATCTGCCTTGTTATTGCCCTTTCACTTAGCCTGTCTGAATCCCCTTGAAGCTTCCTTGCATCCCCCTCACAACTCAAATTCCCACCTAGTTTGGTGCTATCAGCAAATTTGGAAATATTACATTTGGTCCCCACATCCCAAATCATTGATATAGATTGTGAACGGCTGTGGACCCAGCACTGATCCTTGCGGTACCCCACTGGTAACAGCCTACCTCCCTGAGAATGACCTGTTTATTCCTACTCTGCCGTTGCCCATCCCTAATTACCATTGTGAAAACGGTAGTGAGTCCCTTCTTGAACAGCTGAAATCCATGTGGTGTAGGTATACCCACAGTGCTGTTAAGAAGGGAGTTCCAGGATTTTAACCCAGCGATACTGAAGGAATGGCGATATGGCTCCACATTAGAATGGCGTGTGACTTGGAGGGGAACTTGCAGGTGGTGGTGTTCCCCATGTGTCTGCTGCCGTTGTTCTCCTAGATGGTAGTGAGTTTGGGAGGTGTCATTTCATCAAAAAGCCAGCATCTCCGACCGTGCAGCGTTTCCCTTGTACTGCATTGAAGTTTTAGCCATATTATGTAATCAGGCCCTGGAGTGGCACTTGGATCCATGACTACCTCAATTTAGACAAGAGTGCTATCACTAAGCCAAGGATGACACTTCAAATGAATGCACAAAAGTGCTCATAATAGTACTTTTGATAACTGCAAGACTTTCACTGAGCCGTGCAAATAAAGGAGGTCTCTTGGTTCTTTATTTGCTCTGCAATGAGCTAGTTGATTTCTCCTGGGTTGATAGTTAATATGGTGCAGTCATCTTCAACCACCCTGAGCTGCAGAGAGGAAAATTCAGCTCAAGTTTACAATGCTGGTGTGGCCTGTGCTGAAAACTGTATGGGGTGTGAGGTAAGATTTTATTTCTCTTAGATACTTCATCTTTATTACCAAAGTTGGGGTCCTTACCATTATGCTGAGCCTCCTACTTTAATAGTTGAACTTGTTTTCAAAATGGCTGTGTATAACTGTTTACCATGTGTTTTCAATGTGTGCAATATTACTATAAATGGCCATTCTGTGTGATTGTGTATATTGAAAATACAAGCTAGCCAAATGCCAAGAGGAATTTGTTTCCACGTCTTGTTGATTTAGTTGATGTGCAGCTTGTAGAAGTTAATAACAGTAAGTTTTTTTTCTTTATTCCTTCATGGGATGTGGGCCAGCATTTGTTGCTCATCCCTAATTGCCCTTGAAATGAGTGGCATGGTTCGCCATTTCAGAGGTTAGTTAGAGTCAACTACATTGTTGTGGGTCTGTAGTCGCATGTGGGCCAGACCAGGCATATCTCCTTCCTTAATGGACATTAGGGAACCAGATGGGTTTTTATGACAATTGATAGTTTCATGGTCATCATTATTGAGACTAGCTTTTAATTCCAGATTTATTAATTGAATTTAAATTCCACCAGCTGTCATAGTGGGATTTGAATCCATGTGCCCAGCGCAATAGCCTGGGCCTTGTTTACTAGTTTAGTGACATTACCACTATGCCACTGAATCCCCAGCAGCAAACATCAGGATACAGCTGCACTACTATTGTGTATAATAAGATAAGTTAGTGATTATCCTTGTTTTGAAAGAGTGATGAGAGCCCTGTTGCTCATTTTAAAAATTATTTTCAAATAATTAACTTAACTTTTCATGTAAGGATTAAGTCTGTAATTTTATCAGTTGTTTCCTATTTGAAACACGGTACCACATTGGCTTCTTTCCAGTTCATTAACTTTTTCAAGATGACTCTCAGTGCCTTCAAAATTTTGTCCCCAGTCTCACTTAATATCCATCTCTGAGGATTTTGAACCTTTTGGGTGTTAAGGTTGTTGAACCTCCTCTGATCGATGGCATGTTACTAATGTCTTCCAAGTAGTGCTACTAGTAAAAATTCAGTACATTAGCTTTTAGCTCAGCTTTGACTCCGCTGAAATCTTCATGTCCTCAATAATCTTGTTGTACTGGAAGATTGTTTTTAAACTTCATTTTGGCTTCTATAGTGTGCTCATTTCTAGCTATCCAGAACCCCTTTTTAAAGTAACATTTTTGGATCTTTGCCCTAGCTTGTTAAACTTGCAACATAATCTTGCACATACTTTGGATTTTACTATATCTTGAAGTTTGCTAAACAGAAAGTCAACCTGTAGAGAGTTCTTGAGTGGCTTGGTTTGGAGATTGTTACATTGAAATTTCTGCATGCATCAGACAGCCCACCAAATCTGGAAAAACAACTCAAAGCCTTCTATTGCCAAGCAAATTTGATATTGCTGCTGGTAAATAGCTCAAAACTTGATGACAATCATCAATTAAGTCAGGCTTCTTGCTTGGGCTGGCCCAGTTGCAAACAGTTTTCTTCCAGTGGATTTTTGAGCATTAACTAGATGCTTTTTCCCCAGCTGGTATCTTTTTCTGAGGCACTCAAAACTACACTCTAAACTCACTATTACTTCAACTGAAGAGCAAGCACGAGTTTCTTAAACTCAGTCCCCAGCAGTCTTGTAGTGTTTCTTATCAGAGAGCTTCCCTTTCTGACATACACACTCTGAACTTTTTTTGTCTTTCCCTATGTCTGTTTGTGTATCTTTGGACCCCTGTCACTAGGCAACAGCAGTTTTTTCTACTTTGTTTTTTCCCCCCCAAATCACTGAACTACTAACCCCTTTGTAACCCATCTTTTCACTTCAAGGGTTGTAAAACCTCATTAAAAATGCACGTATACAAACAAATCCAGAAAACCCAAACTTTTTGTTAGGGGACCCAGACTTCGCAGCACCAAACTCACAAAAAAACCTAAATAAAAATGAAACCGTATTCCATCTTTCTTAACACACAGATATAAATATAAATTAAACTTAGTTATTCATTGTTCCTAATGAAATGCTTCAACCTCGCACTCAACATTTAAAAAAAAAAGTTAACTGACAAAATCTGATCCCTTAACCTGAGAATGAATGGTTTATGCATTTTTTTCCCCAAAGAATAGAATCATATGCTTGCACAATTGGTTCTAGGGGCTTATCTCTGACTTTTTCAGTAGTGGTGCCAGACTTCTGTTTCTGCTCCTCGAGGTTTTGCTTTGGGTTGAGCTGGCCACCCAACAAAGAACAGAATTTGCTTGAGATGCTGACAAATGCGATGTAGAGTCTCATTGATTGTCCAAATCAGACCAATGTTGTTTTATGAATATATCTTCAAGCTAATGAACATTTCAGTGCAGAAAGAGGCCAGTTTGCTGTTCTACTATGTGACAGACCCATCTGCTGTATTATCAGTTTCTGGCTCTTTCCCTGTATCCCTCAATATTTGTTTTTGAGTGTTTTGCCTAATTCCCTCAAACGTTGTGAATGATTCAGCTTCAGTAGCTACGTGTGCAATGCATTATTTATTTGATTGACACTTAATGTGACAAAGTTCCTTCTAACTTGCCTTTTATGTCACTCTGCAATCTGGCATGAGCTGCTATACATTAGAGCTGTGCTTGTAAATTGCAACCTTTTCATGAGTAAAAGTTGAACTCATTACATAGAATTCACAGAATTTATAGATTTGTTACAGCACAGAAGGAAGCCATTTGGCCCATTGTATCTACGCCAGCTCTCCGAATGAGCAGTTCACTTAATGCTATTCTCCTGCCTTCTCCCCATAACCCTGAACATTCTTCCTTTTCAGAGAACCGTCTAATTCCCTTTTGGATGCCTCAATTGAACCTGCCTCCATCACACTCGCAGGCAGTGCATTCCAGACCATAACTATGCACTGCATGAAAAAGGTTTTTCTTATATTGTTTTTACTTCTTTTGCCAAATACTTTAAATCTGTGCCCTCTCATTCTCAATCCTTTCATGAGTGGGAACAGTATCTCCCTATCTACTCTGTCCAGCTCCCTCATGATTTTGGATACCTCTATCAAATCTCCTTATAGCCACCTTTTCTCTCAGGAAAACAGCCTAACTTTTCCAATCTGTCTTCATAACTGATGTTCCTCATGCGTAGAACCCATCCTCGTGAATCTTTTCTGCACTGTCTCCAATAACTTCACACCCTTCCTAAATTGCGGTGCTCAGAACTGGGCGCAATACTCTAGCTGAGCACAAACTAGTTAGTATACAAGTTCAGCATAACCTCATTGCTCTTGTACTCTTAAACTCTGCTGATAAAACCTACAGAACTATATGCATTAGTAACCACTCTCTCTACCTGCCCTGTCACCTTCAGTGACATAAGCACATGTACACCTAGGTCCCCCTGCCCCTGCACCTCCTTCAGAGTTGTACCCTTTATTTTATATTGTATCTTCATGTTTTTCCCTACCAAAATGAATCATTTCACATTTCTCTGCATTGAACTTAATCTGCCAACTGTCGCCCGTTCCACCAACTTGTCTCTGCCCCTTTTGGAAGTTCCACACCATCCTCACATTTCACAATACCTCCTAATTTCGTGTTCCGAAAATTTTGAAATTATGGCCTGTGCATCAAGGTTTAGGTCGTTATAAAGTGAGGGTCCCAGCACTGACCTCTGGGGAACTCCCTCCAAACCTTCCTCTAGTCCAAAAAGCATCCAATTAACCACCACATTGTTTCCTATCACTCAACCAATTTCATATCCATGTTGCTGCTACTGTCCCTTTTATCCCATGAGCTGTAACTTTTCCCACAAGTCTGTTACGTAGCACTGTATTGAATGCCTTTTGGAAATAATTGCAGCCATTACTTAAAAATGAAATCATTCTTTTTAAAGAAACGTTGCGCATGAGGATGAATTCAGTTGTTATTTTCAGTGATCTAAGCAAAAGCCTGTATTTGTAAGTAACATATTCCTGTGGAGCTCTGCTTAGTGTAGATCACTGGGTAAATTGGGATTATCTGTCAATCGCCCAACATACTTTACAATTTACGAACATTCGACATATGAAAATAGGAGCAGGAGTAGGCCACTAGGCCCCTTGGGCCTGCTCTGCCATTCAATAAGATCATGGCTTTTTCTTTTTAACTTTTCAGTAATTATAAGAGGTTTTATACTGTAGAGGGTAATGTGGTGTGGAAGAGAGAGTATGGAGGAGAAAACATGACTAGGACAGAGGGAAAGCTGAAGAGAGAAGAGCTGAATCTCATTATATCAAGCAGCACCTCGTTTAAAGAGCCGGCACAGTGGACTGAATGGCACTTGTGTTTATGTATGTGTACTATTTTGTCATCCAGCCTCCTTCAAGCTGCATTCAGGGCGTGAACACTAACACGTTTATTTCACTGTGCTCCTGTCTCGTGTACCACAGTTATCTGGAGGAGGGGGGGAAGAGTAATGCATGAATCTTTTGTACAATCAAATACTTTAAAATGAATTTCAGAGAGGTCTAAATTTGTTTGAAGGGCACGATATCACCTTCATTAATTTAAATGGAAGCATTGCCTTACCACATACAATTGCTGATTGCATACTGGAAGCAGCACAAAACTCCAACAGTGCCTGCTGTTTAGGCAGGTTTAGTTTCCTTTTGTTTGCTAATCATTCCTGCCCTTGCCTATGTAGCAGAATAGAATATTTTCAGTTTGTTGTAATTGGTCCAAGATACTTCAGTGAAATATACCTCAGTCATAGTTACTGTTAATTTTTCGAGTGTCCAATGCACAACATCATTTGCACAAATGTTTTTTCCATTAGTAATAGCTGAATCTGTGTGTGACTGTCATGCCATTGCACAAGGCTTGACATGAAGGCTTAACTTAATTCCACATTGGAAGTTTTCATGAGAGTCTGGTCAATGAATAATGGATGGTTATGTATTTGGAACTCTGCTGCCCCTTACTGTACACATCCAGTGTGTTATTTTCTTTGGTAAGTATCAATAAAAAATTCCCAAAGAACTTCTAAGTGATACAGATTTTAAGAAATATATAAGGTTCAAAATGAACTGAAGCCTTATTATTCTTCATTTCCCTTTCTCTCCCCTTTCACCCTTATTTGGCCTGCTTGTGTGACCTTGCATTCAGTTCAGCCTTTCTTCCCATTCATTCTGTTATCCATTGGGGAGTCATAGAATCATCTTGCCCTACATCACAGTTTACAGTAAATGTTCTGTGCCTGCTATGCCATTAACATGAGAAGATTCCTTGATTTTGTCACTAATAAAAAGATTCATTAATTAACGGTGTCGGCACAAATCAGTCCAACATTTTGGAAGGCAGTGCAAGCTGTGTAAAATCTTTAGAAGTGAAAAGTGCGAAGTCGAGGAAAAGCAAAGTACAGAACTACTTCAATTTTAGAAGAGTTAGTTCAAATAAAAAACTTCACTAGCTGTCTAATTAATTTTGAAACTATCTTTACATTTGAGTCATTCATATTTTAGATGTCGGTAGTTGTTTTTCTATACTGAGTAGAAAAAAATGCAAATTGCAAGGTAATTTTTGTTAACTGGCGTGGGGGAAGAAACGACTCATTTTGCCTTTGGAAGGATGTTGTTGCAGCTGTGCAGTCCTAGCTGTTCGGGTACCAGCAAATGTACTTTGAATTAAGTTGGAAGTCTCAAATAATGGAGCAGTCAGTTTTGCTACTGATTGTTCCTAATGATGAGACTGATGAAGATGTTGTGTTCTATGATGTAAAAAATGTATTTATCCTTCAGAAAAGATCAGTATTTTAGGAGAGCATATTGGCAAAGGCTGATGTAGTTTTATCTCTAATTTCTCTCCTTTGTTATTCTTTTATTTCTTTCTGTTTTTCTGTCTCTTTTACCCCACTCCCATTATCTTTGCATTCTAAGAAAGTTTGCCTTGTACTGATGGAGGACAAGTTTACTTGTACTCTTTGGTGAAAATGAAACTACTCTATAATCATGGGTTTATCCAAACTCGTTAGTGAGAGTAACATCTCTAGTTTATAAAGTGTTTGGTCTCACTGCGCGGTATGGATAAATATAATGCTCAATTAGTATAAAACACACTTCCAAGAAATCTTGTACAGGTGGCAGGGGGGAAACAGGTAATAGTATATTGCACCACTCTTAAGCCCTTGTACGATGTTGACCATGGAACATTGACTGAAAAGTATGTTGGCGTAATAAGACTTTGGGGCCTTGAAGCCCTAGTGTGGTTTTGTCTGCTGTTTTATTAACTGGCTCACTGTGATCACAAGTTTGTCTCTCATCTCTTTTTCCCACTCTCTCTATGATGGCCAACAATCATAGGAAGAACTTTGATGCTTGTAATACCATGAGCTGAAAATACAGAACATCGTTATTTTTAACTTGAAAATTACCTGAATTGATTATATTTTCAAACATTGAATGAGAAAAGCCCATTAAGTGTAACAAACCTGTTCTTTCTAGTTATTTAGTTTGCACTATCATAAAATCTACCCAACTTATTTAACTTTCTGCTGAACGATTCTGCAGTTTCTCTCTGTCTGTCAAAAGGTAAACAGACCAAACTTTCAAAATATCTCAACAGCTTTAAGTGCTGTTATTCTTCCATGAGCATGTGCTTTCCATGACCTGACATTTCTATGGACTATGCAGCTCAGGAGCCAAGAGGTTCCATGCAATATTTGCTTGTCTCAACCTGCATTTATCCTTCTAAACCTCAGTGTCATTTCGAATCAGATATGCACGCAGTTCCTTTTTCCCCAAGCCATAATTCACCACTTGAGCTCTGTGTCTGCTCAACATATTCCATACTACGTAGGACAAATACTTTCGTATATTATCGAATTGCAGCCATATTAGTGATATGAAGGAACCAGAGGATTTCCAGAGCAAGTTACTATTTGTGGGTGCAGGAAGTGGAAGTACGAAAACCAGCTCAATCAGTGCAGCGACTTGTGTTTCTCCATGTGCTTCCTGTTGTCTTAATCATAGGTTTCTCAGTACTTCCTGTGTGTGTGTCATAGAGGAAACTGCAAATTCATTCATTTGGGGACTGTGGCAAATGACACAACCTAAGGAAATCCTGTGGTATAGAAGAACTGTAATGCAATTGTGTTGGTTAATTCCAGCCATTTAAAAAAATGTAGCATGGCCAAGCAAAATTGTGCCCGAGATCCCTTGTGACCTCCTAAATCGTTTTAAATCACTTCATTGAACAAGTTAATATTTTGTTTAGTCATGCAACAAACTGTACACAGGCTCGCAATTAATTCCCACGGTTTGGATAGAGAGAACTTATCATAGTTTCTGAATAATTTGTCATTGAGTTGGAGATTTTAGGGTCATAAAGTTGCAGAAGTGCATTTGACAGTGGCTTAAATTTCTGCTTAATGAAAACTTAAAAGCTCACATTTCCCTGTTGAAAACGTTAATGAGAGATCAGTTTTGCACAGTTCTGTTTGAAGTACAGCAACACAACAGACATATTTAGGTAATAATTTGTTGCATTACTTTTATATTAGGAAATGTAATTCTGTTAGATCTCCAAAACTGTTTCCTTGCTTTATCCTCCTCTTAGTTGAATGGCAATATTAGACTATAGTGACATTGCAATGACAGCTGTTTTCAGCAGATTTCATTTTTTCCTTCGTTTAAACTGTTAATAGTTGCATTTCACTGAGGCTATAATATATGAAGAATGTGTATTGTTTTCTTAATGTAGCAGCAATATGTGATATTAGGGAGGTGATGGTGTAGTGGTATTGTCGCTGGACTAGTAATCCATGGTAATGCTCAGGGTTCGAATCCCGCCACGGCAGTTGGTTTGAATTCAATAAACATCTGGAATTTTTCATTCATGGGGTGTGGGCATCGCTAGCTAGGCCAACATTTATTGCCCACATTGCCTAATTGCCCTTGTTCAACCACATTGCTGTGGGCCTGGACTCACAAGTAGGCCAGACGGCAGATTAGTGAACCAGATGGGTTTTTACTACAATCGACATCATTAGACTTCTAATTCCAGGTTTTTATTGAATTCAAATTCTACCATCTGCTGTGGCAGGATTCGAACCTGGGTCCCCAGAGCATTACCTGGATTACTAGTCCAGTGACAATACCACTATGCAATCTAATGATGAGCATGAAACCATTAGATGGCGTAGTGGTATTGTCGCTGGACATAGCTGCTCGACTGGGTCTGCGGCAGGTGGTAAGGGAACCAACAAGAAGGAAAAACATACTTGACCTCATCCTCACCAACCTGCCTGCCACAGATGCATCTGTTCATGGCAGTATCAATAGGAATGACCACTGTATAGTCGTTGTGGAGATGAAGTCCTGCCTTCACATGAGGTTATCCTTCACTGTGTTGTGTGGCACTACCACTGTGCTAAATGGGATAGATTTCAAACTGATCTAGCAACTCAAGACTGGGCATCGATGAAGTGCTGTGGGCCATCAGCAGCAGCGAATTATACTTGAACACAATTTGTAGCCTCATGGCCCAGCATATCCCCCACTCTACTATTACTGTCAAGCCATGGGATCAACCCTGGTTCAATGAAGAGTGCAGGAGGGCCTGCCAGGAGCAGCACCAGGCATACCTAAAAAAGAGGTGTCAAATTGGTGAAGCTCTGAGACAGGACTACTTCTGCGCCAAACAGCATAAGCAGCAAGTGATAGAGCTAAGCGAACCCACAACCAATGGATCAAATCTAAGCTCTGTAGTCCTACCACATCCAGTTATGTATGGTGGTGGGCAATTAAACAACTCAGTAGAGGAGGAAGCTCCACAAATATCCCCATCCCCAATTATGGGGGAGCCCAGTACATCAATGCAAAAGAAGCATTTGCTACAGCCTTCAGCTAGAAGTGCTAAGTGGATGATCCACCTCGGCCTCCTCCGGAGGTGCCCAGCATCACATATGCCAATCTTCAGCCAATTTGATTCACTCCACGTGATATCAAGAAATGGCTGAAGGCACTGGATACTGCAAAGGTTATGAGTCCTGACAATATTCCAGCAATAGTACTGAAGACTTGTGCTCCAGAACTTGCCACACCCATATCCAAGTTGTTCCATGACAGCTATAACACAGGCATCTACCCGCCTATGTGGAAAATTGCCCAGGTATGTCCAGTACACGAAAAGCAGGACAAATCCAACCCAGCCAATTACCACCCCATCAGTCTACTCTCAATCATCAGTAAAGTAAGGGAAGGGTTCATCAACAGCGCTATCAAGCAGCACTTGCTTAGCAACAACCTGCTCACTGATGCTCAGTTTGGATTCTGCCAGGGCCACTCAGCTCCTGACCTCTTACAGCCTTGGTTCAAACATGGACAAAAGAGCTGAACTTACGAGGTGAGGTGAGCGTGATTACTCTCGACATCAAGGGCACATTTGACCGAGTGTGGCATCAAGGAGACAATGGGAGTCTGGGGGAAAACTCTCCACTGGTTGGAGTCATACCTAACACAAAGGAAAATGGTTGTGGTTGTATGAGGTCAATCATCTCAGTCCCAGGACATCACTGCAGGAGTTCCTCAGGGTTGAGTCCTAGGCACAGCCAGCTCCAGCTGCTCCATCAGTGACCCTCCTTCCATCTTAAGATCAGAAGTGGGGATGTTTGCTGATGATTGCACAATGTTCAGCACCATTCGCGACTCCTCAGACACTGAAGCAGTCCATGTCCAAATGCAGCAAGACCTGGACAATATCCAGGCTTGGGCTGACAAGTGGCAAGTAACATTTGCACCAAACAAGTGTCAGGCAATGACCACCTCCAACAAGAGCGAATCCAACCATAACCCCTTGATGTTCAATGGCATTACCATCACTGAATCCCCCACTATCAACATTCCGGGGGGGGGTGGTGGTTTAACCATTGACCAGAAACTGAACTGGACTAGCCATATAAATACTGTGTCTACAAGAGCAGGGCAGAGGCTGGGAATCCTACAGCAAGAAACTTACCTTCTAACTCCACAAAACCTACAAGGCATAAGTCAGAAGTGTGAATGAATGCTCTCCACTTGCCTGGCTGGATGCAGCTTCCACAACACTCAAGAAGCTTGACACTCTCCAGGACAAAGCAGCCCGCTTGATTGGCACCACATCCACAAACATTCACTCCCTCCACCACCGATGCACAGTGGCAGCAGTGTGTACCATCTACAAGATGCACTGCAGAAATTCACCAAGGCTCCTTAGACAGCAGCTTCCACAAGCCCATGACCACTACTACCTAGAAGGACAAGGGCAGCAGATAGATGGGAACACCACTACCTGGAAGTTCCCCTCCAAGTCACTCACCATCCTGACTTAGAAATATACCGCTGTCCCTTCACTGCCGCTGGGTCAAAATCCTGGAACTCCTTCCTAACAGCACTGTGGGTGTACCTACACCACATGGACTGCAGCAGTTTAATAAGGCAGCTCACCAGCACTTTCTCAAGGGCAACTAGGGATGGGCAATAGCTGCTGGCCCAGCCAGTGAAGCCCATATCCCGTGAATGAATTGAAAAAAGCAATTTGTGTGGTAAAGTAGTTTCAATTGCAGGAGCTTGTTGTCATTTATAGTTTGTTGTGATACTGCTAGTGCCAAAACAATATATCCTAGAAATCTGCCTGTAATAGTTTTTGTTAGTAACCACTTGTAGTGTATTGCATGCTTTCCAGGTTCTGTTGACTTCAGAAAAATATCTTGAACTTTGCTCTTGGTTTGTAATTTTATCCCCCGAGTTAATGGCTTGACTGCTGTAGTCTGAGTTAAGCCAATTAATTATTTTATATGTGGTGTTTATTGTGTTTAAAATTAAGTGAGAGGGTTGTAATTTAATGCAGCAAACAGGAAATTTTCCTCAGCCCCATTCAGTTATCCATTACTATTTGAACCCTAGTAATAATTTCAGCCATATTACTCCCAGCCATCCATAATTCTATTTATATTGCATTAATATGTAACAATTTAGTTTATCGTTGATCGATCTGTCCGCCCTACATATACCAACAAATCCCAAGAATACCATTCTAAATTTCTAAATCTAATTGGGGTCAGCCTTGACTCAATGGGAGGCCATGCGTTACAATAGCCCAAGCCTCGGCTAGCTATTGTCTACAAATACTAGGTTGTTTCTCCATTTGCTAACTTTCTCATACCCAACTTCTTACCTGTTAACACTTATTACACCTGTGATATAATATTGCATGCTTTATTAACTACTCCAAATTCCTCACTCAATTGCTTCACAAAACGCACCATTGTAAAGTATCTGCAACAGCTTCACTTTTTTTTAAGCAATTGGTAACAAATTATGCTTCCTTTTCCTTTTCTCATGTTACCCATAAGGGTATCTAAAGGTATTTTTGACATGTTCAGGGTGGAACAAAAGCACTAAATAACCACAAAAATCACAAGGTAAGGCGAGAGCATGTTACTGTAAACAGTGCAGACAAACAACTAGACTTCCTGCGCTAAGGTCAGGTCCACTTGGTGAAGTTCTTGTCAGCTCGGGTCACGGATTTCCCACGCAAAAGGTTGGTGAGGTTCGTGTTGGCTCAGGTCACAGATTTCCCACGCAAATGGTCGGTGAGGTTCGTGTTGACTTGTATTAGGGTACGTTTAAAAAAAAATGTTCTGTTTTCGGATGTATGGGCATAGGATATTTGACTGTCGTACTGAGGGAGTGCACATGTAAGGAGTGCCATTTTCTGGATGAGGCATTAAAACATAAATTCCTTGGCAGTACTTGAGCTGGGGGAGCTCTCCAGATGTCCTAGCCAATATTTATCACTCAACCACCATTGCTAAAACAGATTAATTGATCATTCTCTCATTGCTGTTTGGAGGAATTTGCTGTACACAAGTTGGCTGCCGGTCACTATGCTTCATAGGAACAGGAGGAGGCCATTTCACCTCGTTGCTAGTTCTGCCATTTAATGAGCACATAGCTAATTTGTGACTTAACTCCAGATACCTACCTTTTCCCTATATTCCTTCATAGCTTTGTCTAATGAAAATCTATGAATCTAAGATTTAAAATTAACAATTAACCTAGCATCAATTCCTATTGTCGGAAGAGAGTTTTAAACTTCCACCACACTTTGAATGAAGGAGTGCTTCCTAATTTCAATCTACCCTATCTGTTCTCCTGAATATCTTGAAAACCTCAATCAAATAATTTCTTAACTTTATAAATTTTGAGGAATACAACCCTAGTTTATATAATTTCTCTCCAAAGCTGAACCCTTAGAGTCCAGGTATCATTCAAGTAAATCTACACTGTACTCCTTCCAAGGCCAATAGAAGTTATGTCCTACCGATTAGGGTACCCTCCCATTATCTGTACTAGCTGTCCTGTTTCTCAGTCAGTTTCATAACCAGGTCAATAATTGCCCTCAAATCCATGGGCTGCAATTTGAGCTAACAGTCTTTTATGAAGGGCTTTATTGAATACTTTCTGGAAGTCCATATAAATAACATCCCTATCAAAGGTGTTTCATTGGCTGTGAAGTGAATTGGGAGATCCTGAGGTGATCTGGAAAATGCAAGTTTGTTTATTCTTTCAACCTTCTGAAATGGGGAACCTGTGTGCAACTAATAGTAGCCTTGCTGTTAATTAATATTGCCAAAATTATCCAGCTGGGTGCACAGTATATTGTCTACTATAAGCTGTTTTGATTCTGTAATTGCAGATTAGTGCTTGGTTGGGCAGTACCAAGGGAGGGATGTTATGTGTATCACCTAAATAATAACATGTCCCTTGACTAACCTACTTTTTGCATGACTAGTAGTAGTAGTTCATGGGAAATTTGATACATATATATATACACACACCAATCAACATCTGAAGGAGATAAGTTAAAATTCCTGGTAACCCTTCATCAGAAACAATAAATCATATGTGCACAATGATCTCTGAAATTTCTTTGTTATATATTGCATAACTATTTATTGCCAGGATTTTGTATTTGGAATCCATATCTCCAAGAACTGTAAGCCTTTTTTTTTAAAAAATGGAAGGACATTGAATTATTTGGACACACTCCTGAGTTTTTTTCACTTTGGCCTGTGAGCAGGCTGCTTTTTTCAAGAAGCCTCATGACTTCAGCTAAATGACCAGCAAGACATCTGTGGAGATGAGTTATTTTGTTTACTTGAGTTAAAATTTTTAAAAAACTGCTGTTGCCAGGCTGTTAGCTCCTACTGATTGGCTGAAAGGTGTTGGTGAGCTGCCTTCTTGAACCGCTGCAGTCAGTGTGGTGTAGGCACACCCACAGTGCTGTTAGGGAGGGAGTTCCAGGATTTTGACCCAGCGACAGTGAAAAAAACGGCAATATATTTCAAAGTTGGGATGGTGAGTAGCTTGGAGGGAAACTTCCAGGTGGTGGTGTTCCCCATGTATCTGCTGCCCTTGTCTTTCTAGATGGTCGTGGTCATGGGTTTGGAAGATGCTGTCTGAGGGAGCTTGGTGAGTTCCTGCATTGCATCTTGTAGATGGTACACACTGCTGCCACTGTGTGCTGGTGGTGGAGGGAGCTTTTAAAATTCATTCATGGGTTATGGGCTTTGCTGGCTGGGCCAGCATTTATTGTCCATCCCTAATTGCCCTTGAGAAGGTGGTGGTGAGCTGAGATGCTGAGGTAAGTTCTGATGATGAGAAAACTACGCCCAACCCAAAGCCCAGTAGGGAGATGTTAAGTTTGTGCAAGTCCTTGCAATGTTTGAGGAAAAGGTAGAAGCTTTCTTCATTTTGTTTGAGAAAGCAGCTAGGAATTGAAGTGGCTAAAAGAGAACTGGACTCTGCTCCTGCAAAGTTGGTTGGTGGGAAGAGGTTATGAGGGTTATGCATCACTTTTGATTATGACACAGTAAAAAAAGCATATATGAGTTGGCCTCTGAGTCATGCAGGCGGAAGTTTTGAAACATAGGGAAACAGCCTGGGCAGACCTACATTGAATTTGAAAGGGTAAATCAAAGCAATTTTGATGGTTGGTTGCGGACATTAAAGGCAGATGCCACGTATGAAGCTTTAATGGAAATAATTCTCCTGGAAGTGTTTAACAATTCACTTCTTTCATTAGAACTCATGTTGAAAACCAGAGGGTCCCTACATCTAGACAGGCAGTGGAAGTGGCTGATGATTATGAGCTGGTCCAAAATTCCAAACCTTTTTTCCGTCACCCCCACAAACCTGAGAAGGATACAAAGTGTGAGAGTGAAAGGAAGGCAGGTAGCCAGGGAAGAGAATGGAGAGCTGGGACTGTCCCGTGAGGCCCTCCTCAGACTGGAAAGAAAAATGCTGAGGGTGGAGATGGTATTCGAAGGCCAAAGTGTTTCTTTGTAACAAGGTGGGTCATCTTTGCTCAGACTGTTGGAAGTTGTGCGGGAAATCCATGGACTTATTAGGATACGTAAGGGCATTTCAAAGAAAAGAGCCTTGACTGAAAATATAACGGATCAAGCTTTAGTTTTAACTATAGCTGTGAGTCCGAATGTGAACAATGCTGAGAGTTCAGGGGAGGTGAATAAGGTACATGAGGGTTTTAAATAATTTTTGTCGAGAGGAGAAATAATCCCATATCCCTCAAATGAGACAGCTAAACATATAATATTAAAAGATACAGAAGCCACTTGAATACTTTGTTGTTGAAAGGCATAACTTTCCCAGCAGAGTGCGTGTTAAAAGCCAAGGTTTTAATAAATAGTATTGGCGGGGGGTATATACCCATATCTTTTTACCGGGCACACTTGGAGCATGACCTAATGTCTGGGACAATGACGGTAGGCACTGTCCAGAAGTTACCTGGGAAATGATTTAGACGGAGCGAAGGTAGTAGCTTCTCCCATAGTTATGGAAAACCCAAATGAGGTTAAAGAGATGGAGCAGTTACTGGAAAAGGTACCAGGGCTTTTTCCTTCGTGTGTGATGACCTGAGCAATGGCTAAGCAATGTTCTTTATCTGAAGTCAAAGTGATACTACAGACAGATGTTTGGTTAGTTGAAACTTTCTTTAAAGACTTGGATGATCCTAAAGAGATTGTTAGCAACTCTGCCCTAATCGAGACTCAACATGTTGATCCAGAGTTAAGTAAGGTAGCACAATCAGCCTAAACTGAAGCTGAGGAAGTTCTGGAATGTTATTATGTTAAAACGGAAATTCTAATGAGGAAATGGAAATCTCCTCACAGACCATCAGGTGGAGAGTAGACAGATTGTGGTACTTCCCAAATATGATGGAGAGATATTATGGATAGCACGTGAAATTCCTATAGCAGGACATGTAGGGAGGGATACAGAAAACTCAAGCGTGGATAAACCAGCAGTCTTACTGGCCAGGTCTTCACAAGGATGTGGTGCAGTTTAGTTAAACATGCTAGATAGTGGGGAAACTACAACCTACAATCAGACCAACACCCTTAATTCCTATACCAATTTTTGGGGAACCATTTAATAGGGTCTTAGTAGACTGTGTGGGGCGAAAGCAGGACACCAGTACATCCTCACTATTATGGATATGCCAACTCAATTTCCAGAGGCCATCCCTTTGAGAACAATTACAGTTAAAGTCGTGATAGGGAAGTTAACCTAATTTTTTACTCAATACGTTTTACTGATGGAGGTCCAGTCAGATCAAGCAGAGCGAGCTCTCCTAAATTGTTAGTGCCTAAATCTGATGGGTCAACCAGATTCTGCATAGATTACAGAAAGGTTAATGCAGTATCAAAAACAGACCTCAACCTAATCCCTTGTTTAGAAGATTATATTGTTTGGGTTGGCAGTGCCACATTCCTTACTAAGATAGATTTATTGAAAGGGTACTGGCAAGTACCTTTAACACTGCGAGCTAAGAAGATATAGGCTTTTGTAATGCCAAATGAGCTATACCAATGGCGGGTGATGCTATTCGGGCTAAAAAGCACTCCAGCCACTTTCCAATGACTAATGAATCAAGTTATAACCAGTGTTCCTTACTTGGACGATGTATTGATTTATACTTGGAAAGATCATTTAAAACAATTGGAAACCTTATTTGAACAATTATGATTGGCAGATCTCGTGATAAAGCTTGCGAAGAGTGAGTTTGTGAAAGCGCGAGTGACTTATCTGGAGCATATTGTAGGGCAAGGACAAGTGTTGCCAAGAACAGCTAAAGTACAGGCCTTGGTGGAATCTCCTGCCCCTAAAACTAAATGAGCAATCGAGACTTTTTGGGATGTGTGTCTTCTGTCGTAATTTTGTGCCAAATTTCACAATACACAATGTATTACTTAAATGGAGAAGGGCTGCATAATTCTGAGATGCAGAGGGAGCTAGGTGTTCTAGTACATGAGTCACAAAACGTTAGTATGCAGGTACAGCAAGTAAATAAGAACGCTATTGGAATGCTATCCTTTATTATGAGAGGGATTGAACATAAAAGTAAGGATGTTATGCTTCAGTTATACAGGGCATTTGGTGAGACCTCACCTCAAATACTGTGTGCAGTTTTGGTCTCATTAAAGGAAGGATGTAAATGCATTGCAGGTGGTTTAAAAGAGGTTTACTAGATTGATACCTGGAATGAATGGATTGTCTTATGAAGATAGGTTGGACAAACTGGGCTGTTTCCACTGGAGCTTAGAAGAGTGAGAAGTGACTTTATTGAAGTATGCAAGATCCTGAATGATCTTGACAAGCCGGATGTCTAAAGGATGTTTTCTTTTGTGCATGAGTCCAGAACTGGGGGTGGGGGCACTGTTTTAAAATTAGGGATCACCTTTTTAGGATAGAGATGAGAAATTTTTTCTCAGGGTTGTGCGACTTTGGAATTCTCTGCCTCAGAAGATGGTGGAGGTGGGGCCATTGAATATTTTTAAGGTAGAGCTAGGTAGATTTTTGTTAGGCGAGGGAATCAAAGGTTATGGGGGTTAGATGGGAATGTGGAAGGCAAACCACAAGAAGGTCAGCAATGATCTTATTGGATGGCAGAGCAGGGTCGAGAAGCCAAATGGTCCACTCCTGTTCCTATTCCGTATGTTCTAAGAGCTGTTCCACTAACAGATTTATTTCAAAAGAAGGTAAAGGTAATATGGACAAGGGATTACCAGACAGCTTTTGAGAAACTGAAGGCAATTTTAACTAATGAACCAGTGCTAGCTGCCCCTAACTTCACTAAACCCTTCAAGATGGCAATCGATGCTAATGACTTGTGTGTGGTCTTATTGCAAGAAGCTGAAATGGGCATAGAGAATCCAGTGGGGTACCTCTCTTTTAAAAAAAAGTTAAATGGGCATCAAAAGAGATACTCTATCGTAGAAAAGGTAATTATTTGAATAGAAACAATGTACAAGGGTATGGGGAAAAGGCAGGGCAATGGCACTAGGTCATAATGTTCATTTGGAGAGCTGGTGCAGACACGATGGGCCGAATGGCCTCCTTCTGTGCTGTTAAAATTCTTTCATTCTGTGATGCTTTTCCTGTACACTTCGTAATGAAAGGCATTTGGAAATGGGGTTTCATTGCTTAAGGGTGGAGGCATGTTAGGAATCCACATCTCCAAGAACTATATGCTTTTTTAAAAAATTGGATGGACATTGAATTATTTAGATACACTCCTAAGTTTTTTTAAAGGTTACAAGTCATTTTGGCCGGTGAGCAAGCTACCCTTTTCTGACCTCAGCTAAATGACCAGCAAGACACCTGGGGAGATAAGAGTTTTGTTTACTTGAATTAAAATTAAAAAAAAACTGCTGTTGCCAGGCTGGGCGCTCCTGCTGACCAGCTGAAAAACACCTGGCCTGGGAGAATTTCTGTCTGAACATGTCTTTTGAACTGTGTGTGTGTGTCTTGGGGGAGAAATCTGTGAAGGAAGATTGCTTCTCTCTTCCCCTCCTTTCTCTCCCCCTTTTCCTCCTTTTTCCTGCACTGCTTGCATTCCAGAGTGGGTATTTATCTTCAGTCATAAAATCCTCATCTCAGTATAATCGCCTATATTTGAAAGCCCATGAGGCTGCAACAAGCAAAAGTTAACAAAGACAGTGTTTCATGGAAGATCCTTTGGGAAGGACTCCCAGCCAACTACTGTGACCAGTGTTCCATGTTTGCATGCTGGAACACCAAATTGACAGCGCCAAAACCGTTTTGTACTTTATCCTTTTTCATAAAGTGCTCCCTTACACCAACCTCTGCAGAGACCTTATTTGTCTTGTACTTTTTTTTGTGTGTGTGCGCACGTACACAGGTACATACACTGGGATTTTAAAAGGGGTAAATTGTTACATTTCTAGATTGCAAATTTTATGTTAACCAGTTTTGCAACTTGTTTTCAAAAAAGAAGTTTTATTTCATAGTAAGTCAATCATTCTGCGTTTATTGAAGGAAACCTGGTTAAAGTCTCTTTTATCCTGGGTCTACAATTGGCCATTTTGGTGAATGAATTAAACAGTTACATTTTTATGGTGCAACCCTGTGGAGTAGTGGGGCTAGAGAAACAGTGCACTCCTGCCATCTCAGTTGTATCAAAAGCCATTAGCTATATTGATAATTTATAAACCTATTTGTTTAATAAAATGGACCTAAAAGCTAAGGTACTGACTGTCTTTCCAGGTGAATGGAAAAGACCCATTGGCACTGTTAGAAGCCATAATTAGCCCGTACCCAACACAGCTCATGTGGACTTTATCAAATATTCCGCCTGAAATGTTTAATCAGCCTTCTTGCTCTCTGCTGACTAACCCCTCCACTTGCAGCATTTTTGTTTATTTCTTTTATCTCTGGGCCAGTTTGATTCCTTTCCTCATTAAAGTCTCTGTGAAGCTTAAATCATTTTTGTTTTGAAATTACAAGTCGAGGACCTAACAGGAGAGCAAACTAACAAATAAACATAATTAATATACAATTACCAGAATTAGGAAGAAGGAAAAGACATATAACATGCTAAAAGGTACTTAATTTGATTGAAAGAACTATAAATTCAAGCAAAGCAAGGCCAAGAAAGTGATGAGGTGCAAAGAGGGAGGCATAATATAAAATATAAAGGTCAAATACATGCATTCAAATATATTGGGAGGAAGGGAAGGGAATAGAGGAAGGCTGACAGTAGGGAGATGGTGACTAAGAACCAAGAAGGGACTAAAAGCCAACAAGTACCCTGGAACTGACAGTATTCATCTTAGGTTTTCATCATGGCTGCAAGGATAGTGGATACATTGGGTTTGACCTTCCAGAATTCACTGGATCCTGGAACAGTTCAGGTGGATTGGAAGGCAGCAAATGTAACTCCACTGTTCAAGAAAGGAAGGAGTGAAAAACCAGGGACCTTATAGGCAATTAACCTGATAAAAATAGGGATAATGTGAGAATCTATTGTTTACCACATTATTAGTAACCACAGGGCACTTTGAAATGTACAATATGATTAGGCAGAGTCAGCACTGACTTATGAAAGGGAAATATTGCTTGACAAATGTGTAAGAATTTTTTGACTTTGGAACTAGAAAGGTAGATAAGGAGGAACCAGTGGATGTAGTGTATTTGGATATGGAAAAAAAGAATTCAATAAGGTGCCAAGCAAGAGCTAATTACACAAAATTAGAGCTCAAGATTGTGGAAAATATGTTAGCGTGGATTGAGGATTGGTTATTGAACAGAAAACAGAGTAGGAATATATGGGTCATTTTTGGGTTTGCAGGCTATAACTAGTGGGATATCAAAAGGATTGGGGCTGGGCTTCAGCTGTTACAAACTACATAAATGACTTAGATGAGGGGATCTTGTGTTATGTACCCACGTTTCCTGTCGATGTAAAGTTAGGTAGGAAGGTAAGCTGTGAGGAGGATACAGAGGCTGCAAAGAGATATAGACAGGTTAAGTGAGTGGACAAGGACATGGCAGATTAAATAAAATGTGGAGAAGTGTGAAGTTATAACTTTGATAGGGAGAATAGAGAAGCAGAATATTTTTTAAGCTGAGACACACTTGGAAATATTGATACTCAGAGGGGATCTGTATTGTCCTTGTACATGAGTAGCAAAATTAATATGCAGATGCTCTTAAGCAATTAAGAAAGCAAATTATATGTTAGCCTTTATAACAAAGGGCCTGGAATTTAAGACTGAAGAAGTCAAGTTGCAATTGTATAGAGCCTTAGTGAGACCACACGTGGTGTAGTGAATGCAGTTTTGGTCTCCTGATCTGTGACTTAATACCATGTATCTGTCTTTGCCCCATATTCCTTAATATCTTTGTTTAACAAAAATCTATCAATCTCAGCTTTTAAATTAACAATTAATCTAGAATCAATTGCCGTTTGTGAAATTTCTACCCCCCTTGTGTTTTTCTTAATTTCACTGCTGAAACGACTTGCTCTAATTTGTAGACAATGCCTGTATTACTCAACTCTCCAACTAGCAGAAGTAACTATCAGTTCCTTTCAATGTCTTGAAAACTTAAATCAAATCATCACTTAACATTCTAAATTCTGGGGATTACAACCCTAGTTTGCATAATCCGTCCCGGTTACCTGAGAGTTCTGATATCCTTCTGGTAAAGCTATGCTGCAAGGCCAATACGTATCCTTCCTAAGGTGTGGTGCCCAGAACTGCTCACAATACTGCAAATGTTGTTTAATCAAGGCTTGTAAAGCTGAAGCATGACGTGTATTCTATTCCTTGAAATATTAAGGCCAATGTTCTAATTACTCTTTTTAATGATTTTCTGTACCTGTTCATGATATTTTAATGATCTGCACATTTGGATTCAAGTTTCTTTGGACTTCTACAATTTCTAGCTTTTCACCATTTTAAAAAGTACCCTGTTCTCTCCTTTTTAGGTCCACAGTGGACAACTTCACAAAATACTTGTGAATGGAGTATTATGTGAGGGCATCATTGTGGTTGAACGTGATGGTCACAGCTGTTGATCCTACTGATGTTTAGGTCCATGTGTGAAGTATAATGAAATACCAGTGTCACATGGGGGACTGTTATTCCAGCAAGAGGAAGAGTGAAAATTAGAAAGAGGGCAAAAAAACTGTCCACAAATGTCAATGAAACCTCATCATTAATTTTTATAATTATTGACAGATCCTCACTCCCTAAATGTAGTAAAATTCCTACGGAGTTGCATCTGTTTTGTATACCTGGCGGATGGTGTGTTGCACAGATGGCAAACGTTTCTGTTCAAACCAGGAAAACTAGGACAGCGATGCAAATAGAAATGTAGGTTAGTGCTGTGCAAAGTCTAATTTGTTCAAACCTAAATGTAGGTTATGTTGCATTGTGCTTTTACAGGCTGTACAGGCTGGAGATTTTTATGAAACAAAAATGTGCTTAACAATTACCAATCTCTGTCTTTCAGCAGATTTGTGTTTTCATTTTGTCAGCCTCATATTTCTATTGAAGCAGAGTTTGTAAATTTTTTTAAATAAAATATTTAAAAGAGTATTAGTTGCTTGAAAATGAGAAATATTATAGTTTATGGGAAGCGTGTGGGACAGTGGTATTAGCCTACGTTACACGTGCAGAGAAAAGCATGGCAGCCTTGATCAATTAAATGGCCCATTCCTGTCCTGTAACATTCCAAGGGGCTGAAGTTTTGATGGATCTGCTCGGTTGGCACAAATATGGCACTCTAGTTGATGCTCACAGACCCAATGACAAGTCTTTGAGATGAAGACAGTAGTATGAATGGGCTGGTCTGCCAGTGCCCATGGGTGCATTTTAAATATACCTGCTCTGATCCACCTTTTTAAGGAGGAGTGACCTATGGTCATTTTGTTAGAAGTTCCCCAAGGACCTTTTCAGACTGAGGATGAAAATATTAAGGTAATGACCCCCCTTTGTTTTGGAATTCCCAGTTTACCAATGGCTGCTGACATTTTCTAACTGTTTGAACCTAACTAGGGCTTTCATTCTCAAATTCAGACTATCATCAAGATTGCTATATCTCACCTTTACGTCATTCCTCTGCTACTGATGTGTCAACTTTGCCTTTGTTATCTCGAATATGACATTTCCAAATATTTTCTTGGCTGGCCTTCTCACTTCATCTTAAAGTTTAGCTTATCAGGATCTCTGGTTCCAGCCATCCCCATGTGAAGACCCAGACATCTGTTGGCTGAATGTTGGCCAAGCTCCATGTCACAATGAAGATAGTCTTACCATACTACACAGTGTTTGGGAAATCAACTCTACATCAGATCAGATCTAAACTTTGCAGTCCTGCCACATCAAGTCATGCATGGTGTTGGCAATTAGACAACTAACAGGAGAAAGAGGCTCCACAAATATCGCCACAAAACGCAACACACCACAAAAGGCTAGGCTGAAGCATTTTCAACCAACTTCAAGTGCTGTGTGGATGATCCATCTCGGCCTCCTCTGGAGGCCCTCAGCATCACAGATACCAGTCTTCAGCCAATTCGATTCATTCCACGTGATATCAAGAAACAGTTGAAGGCACTGAATACTGCAAAGGAAATGAGCCCTGACAGCATTTCAGCAATAATATTGAAAACTTGTGCTCCAGAACTAATTGCACCCCTATTCAAGCTGTTCCAGTACAGCTACAATGCTGGCATCTATCTGGCAGTGTGGAAAATTGCCCAGGTATGTCCTGTCCACAAAAAGCAAGACAAATACAACCCAGCTAGCGCCTCATCAGTCTACTGTCGATAATTAAGGAAAATAATGGAAGCTGTCATCAACAGTGCTATCAAGTGGCACTTACTCTGCAATAAATTGCCCACTGATGCTTGGTTTGGGTTCCACCAGGGCTGCTCAGCTCCTGACTTAATTACAGCCTTGGTCCAAACATGGTTAAAAGAGCTGAACTCGAGAGGTGAGGTGGGGTGCCCTTGGCATCAAGGCAGCATTTGACTGAGTGTGGCATCAAGGAGCCCTAACAAAGCTAAAGTCAATGGGGATTGGGGAAAACTCTCTGCTGGTTAGAGTCATACATAGCATAAAGGAAGATGGTTGTGGTTGTTGGCGGTTAATACTCTCAGCCCTGGGAAAATTGCTGCAGGAGTTCCTCAGGGTTGTGTCCCAGACCCAACCATCTTCAGCTGTTTATCAATGACCTTCCTTCCATCATAAGGTCAGAACTGGGGATGATTGCACAATGTTCAGCACCATTCGCTACTCCTCAGATAGTGAAGCAGTCAGTGTCCATACGCAGCAAGACTAGTACAGTATTCAGGCTTGGGCTGATGAATGGCATGTAATATTTGAGCCACACGAGTGCCAGGCAATGACCATCTCCAACAAGAGAAAATCTAACCTCTCGCCTTGATATTCAATGGCATTACTGTTGCTGAATGCTGCAGTATCGACATCCTGGGGACTACCATTGACCAGAAACTGAACTAGACCAGCCATATAAATACTATGGCTACAACAGCAGGTTAGAGGCTGGAAATTCGCCACCTGATTTCCTGAAACCTGTCCACCACCTGCAAGGCGCAAGTTAGGAGTGTGATGGAATACTCTACACTTGCCTGGATGAGTGCAGCTCCAACAACATTCAAGAAACTCGAAACCATCCAGGTCAATGCAGCCCGCTTGATCACCCCATCTACCATCTTAAACATTCACTCCCTCCATCATTGATGCACAGTAGCAGCAGTGTGCCATCTACAAGATGCACTGCAGCAATTCACTAAGGCTCTTTCGACTGCACCTTCCAAACCCGTGCCTCTACCACCAAGAAGGACAAGGGCAGCAGATGCATAGAAACACCACCACCTGCAAGTTCTCCTCCAAGTCACTGTCAGGAAGATATAATAATTCTCATAATGTTATTGGAATTTATTGTAAAATAGAGTAATTGTGGGATGTGTCTGTGTGTATGTGAGTGAGAGAGAGACTTAATTGAATTAGAGGCAACTGGTCTGGATGCTTTGATATAAAAAGAGAAGTTAGGTTTGAAATGTTAATTAAGTAAACATGGAGGAAGTTTAGAATGTAAGATGAAAGAACGTTTTCATTTTAAATAAACTAGACTAGATTGTTTTCAAAGGAAGGGTGAAATGTGTCACTTAGCCTGGTAAAGTAAGTAAAGCGTGTTTATTTTTCCCAAAGGTTACTGGTAAAACTTAGTGCTATAACAGGTTTTTATAATCAGGAAGATAAAGTCCAAAGACATAGTGAAACAATGGGTATTTGCATTCAAAGGGGAAAATATGTATAAAGGAGCGAAGGCTGTGTATAAGAGTGGGCATTTTAAGATCTTACAAGTGTGAAAAGCCTTCAGCATCTATGCCTCAAGCTGCTGTTTTCAAAGGTCTAAAGTTAAGAAAATTCACTTTGAATTTGAACTGTTCAGGGTATCATGTTTGATGCTGCCAGACCTGCTGAGTTTTTCCAGGTAATTCTGTTTTTGCTTTTTATCATGTTTCTTTGTCTGGTGTATGTCTTACTGTTGCCTTAATGAAAGTGCAACTGGGAGTTAGATGAAGAAGGGGGTTTAACCAAGGGGCAAAGGGAGGAAATAAATAAAATAGCTATAACTAAAGAAATACTACTTGGGAAACTAATGGGGCTAAAGGCCAATAAATCCCCTGGATCTGATTTCCAAAAGGCGTTTGATAAGGTACCGCACATAAGACTATTTAATAGGATAAGAGCCCATGGTGTTAGGGGTAGCATATTAGCATGGATGGAGGATTGGCCAACTAATAGAAGACATAGAGATTAGATAAGGGGGCATTTTCAGGATGGCAACTTGTAACTTGTGGAGTGCCACAGGGATCAGTATTGGGGCCACACTTATTTACAATATATATTAATGACTTGGATGAGGGAAGTGAATGTATTATCGCCAAATTTGCGGATGACATAAAAATGGGTGGGAAGGGAAGTGGTGAGGATGACACAGAGTCTACAGAGGGATTAAGTGAGTGGGCAAAAACTTGGTGGATGGAACATAATGTGGGAAAATGTGAGGTTATGCATTTTGACAGGAAGAATAGATGAGCTGAATACTATTTAAATGGAGAAAGACTGCAGAAAACTGCTGCACAGATGGATTTGCAGGTCCTCGTGCATGAATCCCAAAAAACTAACATACAAGTTCAGCAGGTGATAAGGAAGGCAAATGGAATGTTGGCCTTCATTTCAAAGGGAATGGAGTATAAGAATAAGGAAGTCTTGCTAAAACTATACAAGGCAATAGTTAGACCATATCTAGAACACTGTGAACAGTTTTGGTCCCCTTATCTAAGGAAAGATATACTGGCATTGGAGGCAGTCCAGAGAAGGTTCACTAGGTTGATCCCGGGGATGGAGGGATTTTCTTATGAGGAGAGGTTGAGTAGGTTGGGCCTGTACCCATTGGAGTTTAGAAGAATGAGAGGCAACCTTATTGAAACATATAAGATTCTTAGGGGGCTTGACAGGGTAGATGCTGAGAGGTTGTTTCCCCTTGTGGGAGAGTCTAGGACCAGAGGGCATAATCTCAGAGTAAGAGGGCACCCTTTTAAGACAGAGATGAGGAGGAATTTCTTCTGAGGGTAGCGAATCTGTGGAATTCTTTACCGTAGAGATTGGGTTATTAAGTATACTCAAGGCTGAGATTGACAGATTTTTAATCATGAGGGAATCAAGGGTTATGGGGAAAAGGCAGGAAAGTGGAGTTGAGATCTCATTGAATGGTGGAGCAGATTCAATGGACCGAATGGCCAACTTCTGCTCCTACGTTTTATGGTCTTATTTAGAGGTTATCATAGTAATTTATAGGCCTATATATGTATTCAAAAATCATTTCTCTTATTAATAAATGTTTAGTCTAGTTTGGTAAAATCTATAAGACTTGGTGGCCTTATTACTGAATTCAAGGCACGCAACTCGAAATTTATACAAACTGCAAAACACGTTGTGGCAGTGGTTTCATGTTTCCCTTTGGGATTTGAACAACTCAACATTTATCATCAGCTGTGCCATAACAGTCACACACCATCCTGACTTGAAACTATATTGCTGTTCCTTCACTGTTGCTGGGTCAAAATCCAGGGAGTCCCTCCGTAACAGCCTATTGGGTGTTCCTACAACCTATGGACTGAAGCAGTTCAAGAAGTCCGCTCACCACCACCTTCTCAAGGGCAATTAGGAATGGACAATAAATGCTGGTCTAGCCGGGGACGCCCATCTCCCATGAATGAATAAAAAAAAATCCTAGCCTATCTGACAACCTTTCTGCCCTTTCCAAGTTGTATTTGCTTCTTACACAGTTAGATAATGTTATTTGAGATCATTGCACAGTGACTCAGGTCAGATTAGGCCATACAGTTGAGGAAGACCTTTGGTTTGAGCTGAGTTAGCTGGTCACAGCTGGGACATGGGTAGATGTGTTATAAATGGCTACAATGCCCCTAAGTTAGCATAGGATTGATTCTCCAGATCAATTTACAGTGACTACTGCTGGAACTGTACATGTGTGGACAGACTTGGCATTGATTGCTGTTACAATCAGATACCCTGTTAACACTCCTTACGGTTCATTCATGAATGATAGTATGTGGATGAAGTGCTGCTCTGTGACTAGAGTCCTTGTGTCCCAGTGAGGTAGTTAATGCCTTGAGGAAAGGAGAGCAGTTGGAGTGGGGATTTCAAGTGGAGTCTCTTATTTGAGCAGGAATTGAGTTGTACTGGCACAATTGAGTGATTTTAAAATTGTTTTTATCTGAGGGACGGGAGGAATTCATGTTCCTAAGGTCTTTTGATTGCAAGCATTTTTCTGGCACAATATATATTACTTAACTTGTTAGTGTTAGTAGTTAATTAAGCCATTCAATGCAAACAGAAATATTTTTTACAATAGAACTTTCAAGTCTCCAGTCACATTTTAAAAAATCAAGCCAGTCAATAATTTCTTGCAGGCCTAACTCTGAAAACTGCTCAAGAATTTCTGCTTAGTACATAAAACTTAAAGCTACATTTTTGATTTGGCTTAACATGGAATATGCTGCCTGACACATGGAATTGTGATGAGAGGGCCTTATCCCATGGTCTTTTTTTGAAAATGGTCTGACTGCTCAGAACAGTCTGTTTAATTTGTAAAATGTCCCTCCATAACATTCAGTTATGATGTCAAGATAGATGACTAGATTCAAGAAAATTTTTAAAAAAATCCTGTGTTCTATCTCCAGTGCAGCAGGGATATCTACGTAATAGTGTTGGTGACATGTCTACATCAAACTGATATTCTGTACAATGTTTTCCTCAGATTGGTCAAATTTTGTTTGATAATGCTCCTGTGAAGAGCCTTGGGACAGTTTTACAATTTTAAAGGTACCATATGAATGTTATTGCTGTCACTTCAGACCTGGAATATGGGCACCTTGCCTGAAATAAACTAATTCAATAAAGACTAGAATTTGAACCCAAAACTTACTGGCTTCTATTGTGGAAATCTAGACTGAGCAGCGAATTTCTAGATCAACTCAACTGCTTGATTTGATAAAAGCAAAATACTCCGGATGCTGGAAATCTGAAATAAAAACAGAAAATGCTGGAAAAACTCAGCAGGTCTAGCAGCAGTGGAGACAGAAACAGTGTTAAAGATTTGAGTCCATACGACCCTTCTTCAGAGCTGTAGAGAAGTGGAAATGTGATGAAATTTATACTGTTTAAGTAGGGTGGGGCAGGTGGAGCTGGATAGAAGGTCAGCGATAGGTGGGGACAAAGGAGGGGTTGACAAAGATGTCACGAACTAAAGTAGAAAGGGAGTATCTATCCTTGGCCTTCTGTAAAGTTCCAGTGAAGCCCAACGCAAACTGGAGGAACAGCACTTCATCCTCCAATTAGGCACTTACAGCCTTCTGGGCTTAACATTGAGTTCAACAGCTTCAGACTATTAACCCTCTGTTCCATCCTCACCCCTTTTTTTAATCCCCTTTTTTCTACATTCATTTTTATTTTTCAACCACTTTATTTTTAATTTTATCATTTATCCATGGTTTTATCCCTTTTTTTTATCCCCCCCTTCTATCCCATTTTCTATCCTCCCCCCTCCCCTCCCTTCCCCTCCCCTACAGGGCCATCTGTTACTTGTTCCATGTTGTTCTTTCACAAAGCTACCCTTGTTCTGCTATGATTACATCCTCCTTTCTTACCTTTCTGCCACTATCAGCACCTTTTTTTAAGCACTAACCACTACCATTAACATTCCCTCTGTCGTTTAGTTTATGACATCTTTGTCAATCCCTCCTTTGTCCCCAGCTATTGCTGGCCTTCTACCCAACTCCACCTGCCCGACCCCCCTAAAACAGTATAAATTTCAACACATTTCCACTTTTCTTCGGCTCTGAAGAAGGGTCATACAGACTCGAAACATCAACTCTGTTTATGTCTCCACAGATGCTGCTAGACCTGTTGAGTTTTTCCAGTATTTCCTGTTTTTGCTTGATTTGGTAGGTGCTTTGCATAGGTTTTAAACTAATGAGGGAACCATAATCATTGTTTTGTAACAGAAGTTGTATGTGGACTTGTTAATGAGGGGGTTGATTCTGGTGCTTATAAAATATTACATTGTTAAAGGAGTGGAAAAGCACTTTGAATAGACTGGGATATTTAACTTGTGCAAATGTACTGTAACAGTAAATGAAAGATTTGTATTTGTGCCACTAACTGTTCAATATGAATAAGCTTACCTGCAATAAGGATCTTCTACTTGGAGAAATTTTTCACATCTGCTCCATCTGGACAAGAAATGACTATTACATATAAGCTTCACATCAATAACACTTGCTTTTATATTTTCTTCTCCTCCTGCGGATGTAACAGAATGATGTTGAACTGAAATGAGACTCACCTGCCTTCTCCCTAGCCAGGAATTAAAATGAACTCACCTGTGACCTGTCTGCTACAGGCCATGACCGTTGGCACTTGCAGTACTTGGGTTTGTTCACACCTGAAAACTGTACTTGTTGTCAGCTTAAATGAGTGAACAAAACACGGAGTCTTAACTGGCCTTTATATGTTGTTTCGGAATTGTGAACAGACTTGATTGCTTTTTTAAAATTCCTCATAGCACCTTCAGTACTTGCACATGATAGGCATTGGGAGATTAAAGGCAGTGCATCAACAATAAAATTCCACTTGTGCCAGTTCCTTTTTAAAAAAAAAACATGCAGCTACTGTATTGAAGGAAAGAAAGTCCAAGCTTGGAGCAGTTTTAATATGAATCCAATTTCTCTGAGTTTGCTGTATTTGTTAATGTAAATTTTGAGGTGCACATGCCGTTTCTATTCCCATTTCTTTCTTCGTAATGTGATGACTGTTGCAAAAACGGAGACCAAAATAAACATGCCCGAAGAGCTCTTGTTCTGTTTTTCAATATCCAAGAACAGAATTCAAAAGGCCACTGTGTGGGATATCTTTCTGTTTGACGAATTTGGGATATGTTTACTGAAGTGTTCTGCACTGACACCGCTGCTTGCTCTCCATTCCTTGGAAGGCAAGAATTTGGAGTTGTTGTGCTCCACAAAAATGGCCACCATGTCCTGTCATAAAGAGAAAGAGCAATTTAAACCATCAGCCACTTGTTTCTGTGTAATGGCCTTTTGTGTTGAATTTAGAAACTAGTTAAATTAGAAATGGCACAGAGGAGGTTTACCAGGGTGTTACCAGGGATCAAGGACTTCAGTTAGCAAGAAAGGTTGGAAATGGTAGGAATAAAACCAGAAAATACACAACAGGCCAGGCAACATCTATGGAGAGAGAAATCGAGTTAATATTTCAGGCCAATGACCTTTCATCAGTTCTCCCTCCACAGATGCTGTCTAACGTGCTGCATATGTCCAGCATTTCTGTTTTTATTTCATTTTTCCAGCATCCATAGTATTTTGCTTTTAAAAATATTAGGACTGTTCTCCTTGGAACAGAGAAGGTTAAGAGGTTTTCAAGGTGATAGGTTTTGATAAGAATGAATACTCCTTCTGGCGAGTGTGTCAATAACTAGAGTTCATGGATTTCATATCATTAGAAAATGATCGAGAGGAGAGATGAGAATTTTTTTCTCAGAATTGTCAGAATCTGGGACATTCTCCCTGGAAAGGTTGTGGAAGCTAATTTTGAAAGGAATTTGAACAGGTACTCAAGGATGAGAAATTTACGGGGGTACAAACAAAAAGTGGGGATATGGGAAGCACGGTTGCTCCTTCAAAGAGCCAGCAGAGGCCCTGGGGTCTGAATGGTTATCTTTTGTGCTGTTAGTTTTGATGATTTCCTGCATCTGTAATTTCCTGCATTAAGCTTGAATTAGTATTAGGCTGTGAACCTTTCCTGGCTAAGAAACCAGGTGATCTTATTTTTCTGTTTTCTGTTTGGTGTTCGGCAGTAGCCTAAGGATGAGTCGGCGTATGATTTTAGTCTAGTTTGGGCATTTCTACTTGTTTCCTTTAGTTTATTGATCAGTTAATTTTTGTGCTCATTCCTCTGGATTAACTTTAATAAGCACTTCCTTTCCATATCCATTGTCAACATCTGACAATCCCTATTTGATTTAATTGCATTTTTAGGTTAGTAAAGTGTGAGTTCTCAACCCCAGAAGAATACCCTGAACGTACCAATCTCAGATTGCTGGTGTCTGCTGAGTAGTGGGTGGTTGAAGCTACACTAAGCAGAAATGGATTCAGACTGCTGCTCAGACTTGTTTCACTGAAGAGACTTCCATCATTACTCAGCTATTGATGCTAAGGACCAATATTGTAGCTAACCCATCTCTGCATCATCTGGAAGACTAAGTGCCTCGGTAACCAGACTGGGAAAATGTTTGAGGTGTGGCCTGGCAGATTGCAATACATTTTGAGCATTTCTTCCCCTAACTTGTACTCTACTGTTTTAACATTAAACATTAGAATTCTGTCTTTTTTAGATATATTGCTGCTCTGCAGTAATTGAACCTGTTGAGCAGAGTCCCCAAAAAACAAGAGAGTCAAGGGTTATGCTTAGCAGGCAGGAAAGTGGAGTTGAGACCACAATCAGATTAGCCATGATCTTATTGAATGGCTGAGGAGGCTCGAGGGACCGACTGGCCTACTCCAGCTCCTATTCCTTATGTCCTTATGCAGGCTCTCTGTAATCCAGTCAGTTCCGTTTCTGACTCTATCCTGTAACCCTGGGAATTTATTTCCTTCAAATGCCATCTTCACTTCCATCACCCTCGT
Organism: Carcharodon carcharias; assembly: GCF_017639515.1. Taxonomy (NCBI): domain Eukaryota; kingdom Metazoa; phylum Chordata; class Chondrichthyes; order Lamniformes; family Lamnidae; genus Carcharodon; species Carcharodon carcharias. The sequence continues at coordinate 24,929,478 of NC_054471.1, forward strand.
AGGCAATGCATTCCAGGTCATTACCATTTGCTGTGTGAAATTCTCCCTCCCCACCCAGATTGTATCCCTTGCCCAAAACCTTTCACCTGTGTCCCCTGGTCCATGACTGTTCAGATAATGGGACGAGCTTTACTTTTTCTACCTTATGTAAACTTTTCATAATCTTATTCGCTGTTTGCTCCAAGGATTACAGTCCCAGCTTCTCCAAACTAGCCTTGTAGCTAAAACCCCTCATCCTGGAACTATTCTGGTAAAACTCCTCTCTACCCTTTCAGAACCCTGATACCGTTCCTGAAATCTAGCGACTAGAAGTGGATGCAGTGCTCAAGTTGTGGCACACCCAACGTTTTGTAAAGCATAACTTCCCCTGTTTTTGTACTCAAAACCTCTATTTGTGAAGCCTGAGATCCCTTTGCCTTACTCTCTCAATGTGCCCTAGCACTTTCAACGATCTATGCACATTAACCTTTAGGCCCATCTGTCCCTGCACATACTTTAGAATTGTACAGATTGTGCCCTGTACATTCAAGTCGAGGTCTTTAACATATGTCAAGATAAGCAGCGGGCCTAGTACCAATTCATAGGGCACTGCACTCTATACCTTCCTCCAGTCTGAGAAACAACTGTTCACCACAACTCTGTTTCCTGTCTCTCAGCCAACTTTGTATCCACGATGCCACTCTCCCTATTATTCCATGGGCTTCAACTTTGCTGGCAGCCCTTTTACGTGTCACTGTATCAAATGCGTTGTGGAAGTCCATGTACGCCACATCAACTGCATTACCGTCATTAACCTGCTCCCCCAAAAACTGAATCAAATGAATTGTAATGGACATGTGACAGCAAGATCCTACAAACAGCATTGAAAGAAATGACCAAATAATCTGAATTTTGTAGTATTGGTTGAAGGGCAAATACTAGTCAGGATACATGGGTGGAGAAGAAGGGGTGTCAGTGAGGGGCACAGGGGAAAGCATTCTTCAAATGGTGCATGGGATCTTTTATACTCATCTGTACAGAGTTGAGCTTTGATTTTAATGCCTGACCCAAAACAATCTCACCTCTAACACTGTACTCTTTCAGTACTGCAGCAAAGTATTGGTCTAGACTATGTGCTTAAGTCCCAAGTGTATCTTGAACCCATAAACTTTTAATTCTGAAGTCACAATGCTACATCTGAGCCAAGCCTGACAACTGACTGGAACATGTGTTCATTGGAGATCACTATGGTGAACCCTCATTGGTGAGGCATATCTGAGTGTCAACATGCTTCATTGTTGGCCATCTGTCTGTAATTTACAATTACCATAGCCCTCCCACAAAATTTAATTTTAAACCTGAATAATAACAATCACAGGATGTAAGATGCATATTCCCTCCCACAGTAGTCTTTTTGCTGTTGACATAACTAATGGGTATATTTTTAAAAATTACACTGCACATTTACATTGTGTAAGAACCATGGTAGTGCTGCCACTTTGACCAAGTGCACTGTACTGCAGCTGACTAAAAGCCACATGTAAAACCAAAAGGACATGTTAAGGCTAGATGCTGCAGGGGCAGGGATGGAAAACCTCAGGATTTCTACAGTAAGGTACCTGTTAACCAGAAATAAATACCCACGTTACAGTTCATGTTGTACCTTTTAATACTGCAGCTGAACTGGATTTCTTCTATAGATTCAATCTATAAACACATACCCGGAATACTGCTGATTGGGTTTGAAAGAAGCTAAGTGGATCACGCAGCAGAAAATTGCTCTTAGACGGGGATATTTATAGGCAGGCATCATTTCTTTTTTTATAAAAAAATCCTTCACACCATTGCTTAGAGAACAGATGTAACATTGCAGGTTTGCAGTTCAAAGTTCTCCAGGGCCAATTGTTAGATCAGATACCAATTTGGCATTTGCAGCTGTCCTCATGATTCTATTAGTGAAAGATGGATAGGCGGTGGTGGGGTGGGGTTGGGGGGAGGTAGCAAGAACAGAAATGTGTTAACCAGCTTCCTTAAGGGATCAGCCAGCAGCTGCTTAGTCCTTGAACTCATCTATCTAATTTTGTAAACACTTACAGCGGTTCCCTCTGCCTGAAAGACAAATCCTGTAGCTCAAAGACGAAGGATGGCGATAGCAAGGGGTGTTGGCCATAATTTTTTGTTGGATATAAAATGAGTACCAATACTTAGAAATGGAGTGATGTTTTTAAAGAATTTGCTTTTAGTATTCTTTTGTTTATTGCAATGGATTGTGGCACATTTTTTCTGTTAAATGAACTTAACTAGTGTGAAGGAGGTGTTCCATAGATAAATTAGTTAAAACCCGTGTGCTTATTGTGAAGCTGGCTTTTCAGACCATATGGTCTACTCCTGCTCCTAAGCCTTGTGTTCTTGCGCTGCATTTGCTTAAAGCTCTGCCTCCCACAGTGGCATGGTAAACTAAATGAGACACTGCCACTGCCCCTGGAGGGTGCCTGACCTAATATAAGAAGTGATTGACAAATGTGCTTGGGAGGCAGTGAGCCTTTAATAGCAAATATAAAGATTGCTTAAGGAACTAGACAAATCTCCTGTATAGGACAGGAGTGTGATTTTATGCAGTTTCCTAATCTACTGATGAAGGTTGCAGTGACAGAACCGAAGCTTCGAACCGTGGCTTTAAGAGAACACTGTACATGAATATTGTGCAGCGTTGGTATTATAGAATTCTCATATTTAAACTCTGGTTCATTTTATTATTAAAATACAGCAGTATGAATTCTATCACCATATTCTGTGGTTTTATTATTAAACAGAAAATGTGGATGCTTGCTGATTTTCCCCTTTGATAATTTGATTCAAATGATTTGTTTTAGAAATGGGGAGTGATATCAGAATTGTTACTGATCTGCACATTGCAATTATCTGCAGTATGCTGCGAATGTGAGAAGAAACATTTAATCTTCCAATTAAACTTTTCTCATATTACTATTTACTTCAGATTTTAAATTTCACTTTTAATTTTGTTTCCAAATTGGCTTGAAGATATCACAAAACCATTTGTACTAGCTTCCTTGATTGCAATACTGAAAAAAATCAAAAGCTCCTTTTTCTAGACCAGATGTTTAAAGTTAAGTGGGTAAGAAAAAGGGCTGGGAAATGTTACCAGCATTTGCAGAGCTGTCTGGGAATTGTCAATATTTACTGAGTTCCCAACAAATGAAAGTTTGGAAACCACCTTCTTTAATTATTCCCTCGCAGCTCAACCCCTTCATACTTGAGGCAGGTCTCATCCTCTGTACCATTTTGAATATGTGTGAACAGTAAGTCCTCATTTTAAGTTGTGGTTCCGTTCCTGAAAATCACAACTTTAAGTGAAGCAACTTGGGTTCCCTTAGCAATCAATGTTAAAGCCGGAGTTAGGTTCCTTCAGATAGTTCTTGCCTGGAAAACCAATGTACACGTTGAAATACTGGACTGTACATGTGCAGCATTGTGCATTCCTGGCTGGAATAACTTGCAAAATAAAATAAAGTCACTGAACATAACACATACTGTATAGATTCAAATTAGAAAACTGATTCGAGTTGCACCCGGGGTTGGAAAGGAGGTAGAGAGAAGTGACAAATGCTTTTAATAAAGGCACATATCAATGTGAGCTTTGTGTGTATCAGAGGTACCACAGACTGAGAGAACATTTGCAAAAATATTTTTCCCCTTTAACTTCAGTTCGGAGCCAAGGACGTGGTTTTCCAGTCAGCCGCTTTAATTGTATTGGATGCCACTTATATAGAGAGCTCAATGTTTTGTTTTCTGAAACCTAAACCATTAAAATGGATCAGACCCAAACTGTACCTGAGAGTTGCTCTGTTAGCAGTTTTAATTCCAATTACATTGCCTTGGCAACTTTGAACAGATTATCTTAACCAGATCTCAGATCTTTTCCAGCCCAAGTTATAAAAAAATACGTTATGTAACTTTATTCTTTCACTTCTTCCATTTTAGATCTGTGAAGGAAGAAAACTGCATAACTGTCAAAGAATGACTATGTTTCATTGTGTATGTTATGTTATGTACTTGGAAGGGGAAAAGGCCTATACATAATTTACCCACTTTCTTACCGAACTCGTCCAATTTCACCGCCTTTTCTTTTCCACTTCAGAGATAAAAAAAAGTAGTAGAAAGCAATCAGGAATTCATTGTCAAAAATTAGCGTCAGACAAGCCTCAGGCCTACTGTTTATTACCACAATCTTACTTTCCTCTGTTGTAACCATAAAGTTTTCCAAAAACGCATCTCAAACCTTCTGAAGGACTGAAAGGATTCAATTCTATTAACTAACAACTGTGCAATTTTGTCCCATAGCTTGATGACCTCCAACAAGCTAACAGCTTGAATATTCTCAATGCCCTTTAATAATTTTAAAATATTAAATCAATTTCCCTGTAACTCTACTCCCCTCCAGTGAACCTAAACTCGAGGCATGAAGCTAGTCTCCATGGCTCAATACACAAAGGCTGCAGATCATCCTTGCCCTTCTCTTGAATAACGATGTCCTCCTTAGGATGGGTGGAACAAATAAAGGTGCTCAGTACTCCCGAAGAGGATGCACTAAAGCCTATATAATCCTATTATCATAACCCTGGCTTTATATGGAACAGCCCAGGAATTAGAATCCATGACCCAGTAACCTGGTCACAGCTGCCTTACTCTTGAGCATGAATATTTCAGGGGAGTTAGTGACCGTCTCCAAGTCCCTCTCCCTTCCTGTCTCTTTCTTATCTTGCACCTGCTCATGCAAGATGAATATACCTGAATTCTGTGCATAAATCTGGCTAACTGCACACTTAACTATATTGAAAGATATTTGTCAGTCTTGGGGTCTATCAAAAATCCAGTTGCACTGTATTTCTTAAAGTGCAAAGTTTTGTATAATCTCTAAATTTATTAGCTTGTTTGTCCAAGATGTTAATACATGCAGTAAATAGGAGATCCAGTGTGGCACTCTGGGGCATTAATGACCAGGTTCCTCTTTGCTTCCTCAGGCAATTGAGGATGAACATTAAATGCTGGAGATACTCATAACCCAAGAATGATTTTTTAAAAGATCCATTTCAAGCCAATTTGCAATCCATCTCTCTATTGCTCTTGGTGATATGGGACTTCATTTTAAGCACAAGGACCTCAAAAACCTTTTTGATAACCTAGGTGGGTGACGTTTCTGGATCTTCCTGATCTGCTATTCACTTCTTGAAGTCAACAGATCAGTTTTGTTAAATGATTTATTATCTTTCTCACAAGTGGGATAAAGATAATGAGTTGCTGCAAACCCTCCACTGTTAGATTTTGAGTTTAAACTCCTTTAGAGCATTCTGAAGAACTGAAAGTGACCAAATAGAAATTAAGGAAGTGTACTACACATTCCACATTTCTTCCTTCTGGTTCAGTAATTTTCAGTTCAACTTGCCCTGGTAACTAGTAACTGAAGAATAACATTAACCAACTTTAATGTACCTCCTTTATTGTTAAAAAAAATGGCCCAGCCATTTAATGGGCTATCAAATATGGAGCAGAAGTTAGAGAGTTAGGGGGATGTGACTGAAGGTTTGTATGGAAAGGTAGGTTTCAAGAGAATTTTCGACGGTGGGAGAGAGGTTGCAAATGAGAGTTTTTGGAGCTGAGTGGGGAAGGCCGAGGATTGTGATGGCTGAACACAGTGCTGACAATGGTAGGACGGGGTAGAAAGGGGGTATACAGAAGACCAGTGTCAGAAGTACAAGCTGAGCTACTCTGCTGCAGGAGGTTGTCGATGTGAGGGATGGACAGTGGAAAATGAAACCATGGAAAGATTTGTAAATGGGGCTGGACCAGGACTTAGAAACTTTTATTAAAAAAAAGTCAACGAGGACAATTATGACAAATTTAGTGGTTTGATTGAACTTACAAGACCAAAACTGTAAATGGTAAAATGATTGGAACCTCTTCTGTTGCTGGTAATCATTTTATAATTGAGATTTGGCAGTAGCAAGTAAACAATATATAGACCCTTCAATTGTAGAATATATTGACGACTTTGAGCATGTAAAGGCGTTTATTATGTTGCTGTACCCTTTTTTCATAACCTGATCTGTAATGCAATTTTACCGGAATAAGCTGATCACTTTATTGAAGACCAGCCATTGCTTGATTCTGTAAAGCTTCAGTTCAGTTTTCTCAATTGTTATTTTTAAAATGGTTTGATTAAACGGGATTAGGTTATCTTGAACTTCATCTATTTCATTAGTTTGATCCTGACAGTGTCACTTTATCCTGCAGTTTAGTTTTCAATGCTTATCTCTGAGGTAATCCCTTGCCTTAAATTCCAAAAGGAAAAACACTATATGGTACTGTGAAACTTAGGTTAAAATTGAGTGCTGCTCGTTTGAACCAGTCAAGCTTTATGAGGAAGTCCTTGTTGGCACAAGGAGAGCTAGAAAAAAATTGACAACAATCTTTACAAGTTGTGGTATCCCCCAATATTAATTGGACAAATTTTTTTTTTTGTTCATGTGATGTCGACATCATTGGCAAGGCCAGCATTTATTGCCCATTCCTAATTTCCCTTGAGAAGGTGGTGGTAAGCTGCCTTGTTGAACTGCTGCAGTCCATGAATTCGAAACACAAATAGATCAGCCATGTTCTTATTGAATGGTAGAGCAGGCTTGAGGGGCCGAATGGCCTACTACTCCTATTTCGTATGTTCGTATGAGGTGTAGACTGTTAGGAGGGGGTTATTAATTCAGTGGCAGTGAGGGAGTGGCGATATGTTTCCAAGTCAAGATGGTGTGTGACTTGGATAGGAACTAGCAGATGCCTGTTAATTCATGTCCTTCTAGATGGTGGATGTGGGTTTGGAAGGCGCTGTCAAAGGAGGTTTGGTGATTTGCTACAGTGCATATTGTAGAAAGTACACACTCCTGCCACAGTGCACTGATGATGTAAGGAGAGAATATTTAAAGGTGGTGAATGTGGTGCCAATCAAGCAGGCTGCTTTGCCCTGGATGGTGTCAAGCTTCTTGAGTGTTGTTAGGACTGCATTCATCCATGTAGGTGGAGAGTGCCCCATCACACTCCTGACTTCTGCCTCTGCAGCCCACCACCCCCAAGAGAGGAGCGAGAGAGATGGAGTGAACAGGCGGGGAGTGAGAGAGGTGGAACGAGCTGAAGAGATGGAGCGGATGGGGGAGAAGAGCGAGAGAGATAGAGTGAGTGGGGAAGGAAAGGAAGCAAAAGGTTGAGCTGAGTTTCAGGTGTGCTGTGCCTGAGATGCAAGCAGTGCTATTCAGGACTTGTTTGGGCACTTTAGTGTTTTTCTAATTTGAATCTATACAATATTTGTTATACTCAGTGATTTATTTTATTTTGCAAGTTATTCCAGCTAGGAATATACAGTGCTGCACATGTACAATCCCCTATTTCAACGTGTACATTGGTTTTTCTGGGCAACAATATCTGTAGGAACATAACTCTGGCTTTAACATTGATTCCTATGGGAACCCAAGTTCTTTCACTTAAAGTTGTGATTTTCAGGATTGCAGCCACAACTTATAGTGAGGACTTACTGTTCACACGTATTCAAAATGGTACAGAGGATGAGACCTGCCTCAAGTATGAAGGGGTTAAGCTGTGAGGGAATGATTTAAAGAAGAGAAAGGTGGTTTCCAAACTTTCATTTGTTGGGGACTCTCAGTAAATGTTGACAATTCCCAGAGAGCTCAGCAAATGCTAGTAACATTTCCCAGCCCTCCTTTTTCCTACCCCCTTAACTTCAAAAATTCAGCATTAGCAAAGGGAAATAGCACTATTATCAGCTTACATAGCCTTATTCACCTGTTAGTGCTCCCATACAGATTTATGAAGATCTATGGCACTCTGGTTGAAAAACCCATGGTTTGGAGCAATGATTTCCATGCCTTGTGTCTTCAGGAGATACATAGATACGTATCATGGGGCCTTCCTGGACCATGTATAAAGTTTATTCCCATTTAATTTTTATGTCTGAAGCTGCTAATTCTATCAAATATGATTGTTCAAGTTTAAGAACTGCCCGTTTGAACCTTTAGGATGTTAACATTCAACAGGACAAAGTATTGAGTAAGAATTATGAATAAATTACCTGGGTTTTGGCGCTGAAATCAGCTGCCCACACATAACCAACATTGGGCTCCCTCATGGATCAGCTCTCGCACCAGCTTTTAAGGCTTTTCACGTATGCCGACAACTTGGCCTTGGCTTTCCAGGCTAAAGTAATTCAGGACATCAATCTTCAAAGAGTGTTTTCTCTATGCCCTCTGGAACCCAACTTTGGCCAAATACTGCTGTTTCAGCCTTCCACCTGAAGAGCTTGAAGGCCAGGGGAGAACTTCATGTCCAGTTCTGTGACTGACTGCTCACTCAAGACCCATCGCCAAAATACGTTGGCATCACTCTTAACCATATGTTGACCTACCAGTAATTCCTCCAGAACACTGGAACCAAGGTCAAGATGAGAGTGAATCTCGTATGGAAACTAGCAGGTATCACCTGAGGCGGCAGCAGCCTACACAGTGCTTCAGTCGCCCTCGTCCACCCAACAACAGAGAACCACTGCTCAGCCTGGCTCAGAAGCCGCCACATAAATGTGGTAGATATTCACCCGGGAAGTCATGAAGATTATTTCTCGGACATTGAGACCAACACAGGTCGAGTGGCTTCCTGTGTTAGCACATATTGAACTTCCTGATCATCCTCCTCAGAGAACAGCACTGGCTAACACCTAATGAAGCACTCCCATTTGCATAGGATCTCAAACAAAAAACCCACACGCTCATATGAAATCCTGAAGCCCCTACCGAACACACTCCGCGCCTTACAAACTGATGACAGCCTCTGGTGCACTTCCTGGCCCAAGTGGTGAAGTCCCAGGTTTTAACTTTCACGGAAAACCTGGACAACTCTCAGCCGCTCGAGGACAGGCTGGGGAAGAGGCGGCCGCTTGCTCCACAAGTAGAACATGAGGAGCAGCTCAAATTGTGACTCTGGCCATCCAAATCAGACCTTCAACCACAAACTGAAATTCTGCCCTGAGGGATCCATTCCTGGTGGCATCACAGTCATTCACGTTGTGCCAGCTGAAGTTGTTGAATGGATTGTTAATCTTGATATTGAACTATAACTGTGTCCCCAGCCATAAAAGCAAAATCGGGATTTTGAGAGGAGGTTTGCATTTAATTCAGGAGCTATAGTGACATCCTTGCTTTAGAAAGTATGTGGTTCAGGAGGAACTCATAAAAACATTAAGGAGCATGGCTGAGGTAAAACCAGAATATTGCTTCAAAAGTAGACAAAGAAAAGAAGACAAGATAGAAAAAAGTGATGAACATTCAGAAATACGTACCTATATGTTAAGTAACCTGTCATCTAGATAAACATTGAGAATATGTAATACAACACTGGATGACCAAATGGTTTACTTCCCTGAATTTGCAAACATTCCTATCATCACAGCTGACAATTCATAGTAACCACATGAATGAGCTCCTCCTATTTGCTTTTAATAAATTTTTGATAAATTCACATCCAGCATCATTCTTGATTATTATTTACTAATTTTTTTTTCTTTTCAGTGATGGTTTCTTGACATATTGGGATTGAGTTTCTGGAAATCTGGGGCTTGTGTTTTCAATAGTTAGCTCCATCCTAGTACCTAAATGAAAAATGTTAAATTTATTAGAACAAAGTGCAAACAAGTATTTGCTAGTTTTATTGTACAGACTTACAAGCTCCTTCAGTCTTACCTTTAATTTTCATTTTGAAAGAATGACATCTTTTTCACCAGAACATCTTTTGAAGCAAAGTAGGAAAAGTTTGTCATTTTATTAAAGCTGAACTAAAAAGGGCACATATGTGAACTTCCACATATAGAGCTCCTTTTTGATATGTAAGCATGGTAAACTTGATTTTTAAATTTGTGTGCAGAAGCTTCTGCAGTCTGGATGTGGGACCCTGTTTGCAAACTTTCAGGGGCCTGTCACTTCTTTATGTAAACTAAACTAAATTAACTAAACTAAACTAAATCACGTGAACATATAAGTGACTTTAGCCTGTTCTTGATGTGAAATAAGCATGTAGGTCAGCTCAAAACCTTACTTCGGAATGAAGGTTTTTGACCTGAATTGTTAATTCTGTTTCTCTCTCCACAGATGCTGCCTGACTTGTTGCATACTTGCAACATTTTCTGTTTTTATTTCAGATTTCCAGCATCCGCAGTATTTTGCCCTTATGTAAGTTAATTCTGTGAACTAAAGTGGTCTAGTTTGTACAACTTCCGAGTTTCAGTTTCTCCACCTAATTCCCTTGACCCACCTGCTCCAACCCACCATTTCATATCACTATTGCAACATGTAGGGCCAGTCTTGTGTCCATATGCACCTGGACAACATTCAGGCTTGGGCTTATAAGTGGCAAGCAACATTTTCACCACGCAAGTGCCAGGCAATGACCATCACCAACAGGAGAGAATCTAACCATCGCCCCATGACATTCAGTGGCGTTAGCATTGCTAAATTCCCCATTATCAACATCCTGGGGGCTACCATAGACCAGAAACTGAACTGGACCAGCCATATAAATACTGTAGCTGCAAGAACAGGTCAGAGGCTGGGAATTCTGCAGCAAGTAACTCACCTCCTGACTCCCCAAAGCCTGTCTACCATCTACAAGGGACAAGGCAGGAATGTGATGGAATACTCTCCACTTGTCTGAATGAGTGCAGCTCCAAAGCTACTCAAGCTCGACACCAGGAGCCCACTTGATTGGCACCCCATCTTAAACAATCCATCCTTCACCATCAGCTCACAGTGGCAGTAGTCAGCACCATCTAGAAGATGCACTGCAGCAGGGCTCTTTCAACAACTCCTTCAAACCTGCAACCTCTGCCAACTAGAAGGACAAGGGCAGCAGACACATGGGAACGCTACCACCTGGAAGCTCCCCTCCAAGCCACACACCGGCCTGACTTTGAACTATATTGCCGTTCCTTCACTGCCGCTGGGTCAAAAACCTGGAACTCCTTTTGGTACAGCACTGTGGGTGCACCTACGCTACATGGACTGCAGCAGTTCAAAAAGGTAGCTCACCACCACCTTCTCAGAGCAGATAGGGATGGGCAATAAATGCTGGCCAACGAAGCCCACATCCCATGAATGAATAATTAAAAAACCTAGTCTGTAATTTATGAGTCAGCCATCACACAGGATGGGCGTACCTCAGAACCATTTGCACCCTGTTACAAAAATATTTATTAGTTTGTTTCCATGATTTCTTCTGTTCCCATGCTGGAGCTGGCTTATTATTTTTCACTGCAGCTGTCCTCATGGCCTCTTTGAATAATATTATCCTATTGATGCCAGTAAGTTTTGGCTTGAAATTTACTCATCAGTTTGAACCTCTGTTCTCTTATTCAGCTGCCATGTTTAATCCTGAAATAATGTGTTTTTTAAAATATATTTATTCATTCACGGGTTGTAGGGCCTTCTGGAAAGGGTAGCATTTATTGGCCATTCCTAATTGCCCTTCAGAAGGTGCTATAAATAGTTTGCACTATTTAACACCTTGGATGCTTTGGTAAGGTCTTTTAGCTGTTGCCTTCCTAGACTGAAGTCAGCAGTTTTTCCAATCTACCTATTCCAGGGTTTGAGCAAAAAACTCAAGGCTGTCCCTCCAGTCCAGTACTGAAGGAGTGCTGCATTGTCGGAGGCACCATCCTTCAGTTGAGATGTTAAACCAAGGCCCCATCTGCCTTCTCGGGTAGATGTAAAAGATCCTATGCCACTATTTCGAAGAACAGCAAGGGAGTTCTTCCTGATAGACTGACCAATGTTTATCCCCTCATTAATGTCACAAAAACAGATGATCTGATCGTTATCACATTGGTGTTTGTGGGAACTTGCTGTACACACATTGGCTACTGTGTTTCCTACAGTACAATAGTGACTTCAAAAGTACATAATTAGTTGTAAAGAGCCTTGAGACATCCAGTGGTTGTAAAAGGCACTGTATAAATAAAAGGCTTTCTTCTTTCTTTAGCCTCCTAGTTCAGCTGCTTAATTACAGAAATCTGCCTTGTTGTTCTTAACATCCACCAGAGAATAAATGTTTCTTTGCATCTTGCTGACAGAAATTGAGCACAGTACTCAGTGCAGTCACATTGTACAATTCAAGCACGACCTTCTCTGGTTTATGTTTAACTGATTGGTAGTATTACTAATTCAGCATTTTGTTTGCTTTGTTAACTGCTGCTTCAGTGCTTTGACATGGTAAATGCTGAGCCAACTAACACCCCCAGATCTTTTTCAGCTATTTTTACATCACAAAGAATGTATGTTGCCCATTTTTCCCATTGTACAGTACCTTACACTGCTAATACCAGTATTAAGTTTCGCATACTGTTCTGCCTAGTTACAGATAATATTAAACTCCTTTAGTAGACCCTGCTGAACTCCTCTCTTTTGTCCTCCAAAGGTTGATATTGGCAAGTTTGATAACTTTGCATTGAGTTTGAGTCCAAGTCATTGTTATCAATCAGAAATAGCAGGGGCCTCAATAGTGTCGTGTGATAGTTCATTCTGTACTCTCTTTGCCCTCTCATTGCTCTTCTAAAAACGTACCCACTATTTTCAACACCTCCTTACTTTTCCCCAAGCCTTTAGGCCAAGTTTCCTTCAAAATCCCCACCTGCTCTGGTCTTGAGCTCTCATTGTTCTTTATTTTTTTCTACTGTTTCCCCACATGTACTCTGGAGGTCCATCTTCGTCCATGAAACCCACCTCCTGCTCACTTGACTCTATGCTGTGAAACTGATGAAACTGATTGAGTATAAAAGCTGGGAAGTCATGCTGCTGCAGCTGTATAGAACCTTTGTTAGGCCACACTTGGAATATTGCTTGCAATTCTGGTCGCCACATTACCAGAAGGATATGGAGGCGTTGGAGAGGGTGCAGAGCAGGTTTACCAGGATTAAGTGCTTTTGAAGTGCGGTCACTGTTGTGACATAGGAAACATGAAGACAATTTCCACAGAACAAGCTCCCACAAAGAGCAATGTGATAATGACCAGATCATCTGTTTTAGGTGTTGACTGAGGGATAAATATTGGCTAGAAAATTGCTCTTCTTCAAAACAGAACTACAGGATCTTTCATATCCTCCTGCGAGAGTAGACTAGGCATTAGCTTACTATCTCATCCAAAAGATGGCATCTCTGACAATGCCGCACTCCTTCAGTATGCCACTGGAACTTTAGTCTAGATTTTGTGTCCAAGTCCCTTGAATGCAACTTGAACCCACACCTTTTGAGAGGCAAGACTGCTATTCCCTGAGCCACAAAAGACACTACAATAACATAGAAGACTGAGGGAAAGGCAAGAACCATTAAGGATGATAAGTGGGATAAAACAGAGGATAAACAGAACTGCTTCTTAGAGGTATTCATTAGAGAAGCTCTTAGCATGATACCTTCCACATAGGCACACACAATCCTAACTATCTACATAGACTTCAAATTAATGACAGGCTTGCAAAACTCAAAACAAACAAATTTATGGGTCTGATGTTATTTATCTTAGGGTATCAAGAGAGACAAGTGATTAGAGTTATAAAGTGCTGATTAGCATTGAGAGGATCATTGAACACGATAGAAGTTTGACTCAATCGAAAACAATTTAATGTGGTACCCTGTACTTAAATTCAAACAGATGACAGATCTAATATGAGAAACTACAAAGTCAATGAATGGACCCACAGAAATGACAATTAAAATAATGGAATCAATCAAGACTCCATGCACTCATCCTACAGTTTGGGAGGAAAAAGAAACCCTCACCCCCCCACATCAGGGAAGGCAACAATTGTAACTAAATCATACTGTAAAAACCCTCAAGGTATTTCCCTCTTCTCCATAGCAGGGAAAATCCTGTTACGCATTCTTCTGAATCACCTACTTTCTGTGGCTGAGGAAGTCCTCCCAGAAACTGGCTTTGGATTTTCCAGAGGAAGCTCTGACATGGCCTTTTTTCTTGGATTTGTCTAGAAACAACATTGAGGACAACACCAAGAACTCTTAAACAAAAACAGAATTACCTGGAAAAACTCAGCAGGTCTGGCAGCATCGGCGGAGAAGAAAAGAGTTGACGTTTCGAGTCCTCATGACCCTTCGACAGAACTTGAGTCCGAGTCCAAGAAAGAGTTGAAATATAAGCTGGTTTAAAGTGTGTGTGTGGGGGGCGGAGAGATAGAGAGACAGAGAGGTGGGGGGGGGTGTGTGTGGTTGTAGGGACAAACAAGCAGTGATAGAAGCAGATCATCAAAAGATGTCAACGACAATAGTACAATAGAACACATAGGTATTAAAGTTAAAGTTGGTGATATTATCTAAACGAATGTGCTAATTAAGAATGGATGGTAGGGCACTCAAGGTATAGCTCTAGTGGGGGTTTTTTTTAAATTTTTTTATAATGGAAATAGGTGGGAAAAGGAAAATCTTTATAATTTATTGGAAAAAAAAGGGAAGGGGGAAACAGAAAGGGGGTGGGGATGGGGGAGGGAGCTCACGACCTAAAGTTGTTGAATTCAATATTCAGTCCGGATGGCTGTAAAGTGCCTAGTCGGAAGATGAGGTGCTGTTCCTTCAGTTTGCGTTGGGCTTCACTGGAACAGTGCAGCAAGCCAAGGACAGACATGTGGGCAAGAGAGCAGGGTGGAGTGTTAAAATGGCAAGCGACAGGGAGGTTTGGGTCATTCTTGCGGACAGACCGCAGGTGTTCTGCAAAGCGGTCGCCCAGTTTACGTTTGGCCTCTCCAATGTAGAGGAGACCACATTGGGAGCAACGAATGCAGTAGACTAAGTTGGGGGAAATGCAAGTGAAATGCTGCTTCACTTGAAAGGAGTGTTTGGGTCCTTGGACGGTGAGGAGAGAGGAAGTGAAGGGGCAGGTGTTGCATCTTTTGCGTGGGCATGGGGTGGTGCCATAGGAGGGGGTTGAGGTGTAGGGGGTGATGGAGGAGTGGACCAGGGTGTCCCGGAGGGAGTGATCCCTACGGAATGCCGATAAGGGGGGGCGAAGGGAAGATGTGTTTGGTGGTGGCATCATGCTGGAGTTGGCGGAAATGGTGGAGGATGATCCTTTGAATGCGGAGGCTGGTGGGGTGATAAGTGAGGACAAGGGGGACCCTATCATGTTTCTGGGAGGGAGGAGAAGGCGTGAGGGCGGATGCGCGGGAGATGGGCCGGACACGGTTGAGGGCCCTGTCAACGACCGTGGGTGGAAAACCTCGGTTAAGGAAGAAGGAGGACATGTCGGAGGAACTGTTTTTGAATGTAGCATCATCGGAACAGATGCGACGGAGGCGAAGGAACTGAGAGAATGGGATGGAGTCCTTACAGGAAGCGGGGTGTGAGGAGCTGTAGTCGAGATAGCTGTGGGAGTCGGTGGGTTTGTAATGGATATTGGTGGACAGTCTATCACCAGAGATTGAGACAGAGAGGTCAAGGAAGGGAAGGGAAGTGTCAGAGATGGACCACGTGAAAATGATGGAGGGGTGGAGATTGGAAGCAAAGTTAATAAATTTTTCCAAGTCCTGACGAGAGCCTGAAGCGGCACCGAAGTAATCATCGATGTACCTGAGAAAGAGTTGTGGAAGGGGGCCAGAGTAGGACTGCAACAAGGAATGTTCCACATACCCCATAAAGAGACAGGCATAGCTGGGGCCCATGCGGGTACCCATAGCCACACCTTTTATTTGGAGGAAGTGAGAGGAGTTGAAGGAGAAATTGTTCAGCGTGAGAACAAGTTCAGCCAGACGGAGGAGAGTAGTGGTGGATGGGGATTGTTCGGGCCTCTGTTCGAGGAAGAAGCTAAGGGCCCTCAGACCATCCTGGTGAGGGATGGAGGTGTAGAGGGATTGGACGTCCATGGTGAAGAGGAAGCGGTTGGGGCCAGGGAACTGGAAATTGTTGATGTGACGTTAAGGTGTCAGAGGAATCACGGATGTAGGTGGGAAGGGACTGGACAAGGGGAGAGAGAAGGAAGTCAAGATAACGAGAAATGAGTTCTGTGGGGCAGGAGCAAGCTGAGACGATCGGTCTACCGGGGCAGTTCTGTTTGTGGATTTTGGGTAGGAGATAGAAGCGGGCCGTCCGAGGTTGGGCGACTATCAGGTTGGAAGCTGTGGGAGGGAGATCCCCAGAGGAGATGAGGTCAGTGACAGTCCTGGAAACAATGGCTTGATGTTCAGTGGTGGGGTCATGGTCCAGGGAGAGGTAGGAGGAAGTGTCTGCGAGTTGACGCTCAGCCTCCGCGAGGTAGAGGTCAGTGCGCCAGACAACAACAGCACCACCCTTGTCAGCGGGTTTGATGACAATGTCAGGGTTGGACCTGAGAGAATGGAGTGCAGTAAGTTCAGAGAGAGACAGGTTAGAATGGGTGAGAGGAGCAGAGAAATTGAGACGACTAATGTCGCGCCGACAGTTCTCAATGAAAAGATCGAGAGAAGGTAAGAATCCAGAGGGAGGGGTCCAGGTGGAGGGAGAATATTGGAGATAGGTAAAAGGATCCGTTGAACTGGGAGAGGACTCCTGCCCAAAGAAGTGAGCCCGGAGACGAAAACGGCGGAAGAAGAGTAACTGGGAGAGGACTCCTGCCCAAAGAAGTCAGCCCGGAGACGAAGACGGCGGAAGAAGAGTAACTGGGAGAGGACTCCTGCCCAAAGAAGTGAGCCCGGAGACGAAGACGGCGGAAGAAGAGTAACTGGGAGAGGACTCCTGCCCAAAGAAGTGAGCCCGGAGACGAAGACGGCGGAAGAAGAGTAACTGGGAGAGGACTCCTGCCCAAAGAAGTGAGCCCGGAGACGAAGACGGCGGAAGAAGAGTAACTGGGAGAGGACTCCTGCCCAAAGAAGTGAGCCCGGAGACGAAGACGGCGGAAGAAGAGTAACTGGGAGAGGACTCCTGCCCAAAGAAGTGAGCCCGGAGACGAAGACGAAGAACTCTTCATTGCCTTAATTGACCTGATCAAAGTACTTGACTCAGTTAATTGTGAGCCTCTGTGGGTTGTGCCCCAAAGATTTGGATATCCATGAAACTTCTTCACAGTCCTGCAATTGCTTCATGATAAAATAACTGGCCTTGACGTGAGATCTGAAACAGATATCTTTAAAATCCGGGGGTCAAGCAAGGCTGTGCGACAGCACACCCCCCCTCCTCACTTTTTAAAATTTCTTTCTTGGGTTGTGGGTGCCTCTGGCTAGGCCTGCATTTTTATTGCCCACCCTTAGTTGCCCTTAAGGTGCTGATGAGCTGCTTTCTTCAACTGCTGCAGTCCATGTGGTGTAGGTACACCCACAGTGCTGTTAGGGAGGGAGTTTCAGGATTTTGACCCAGCGACAGTGAAGGAACAGTGATATATTTCCAAGTCAGGATGGTATGTGGCTTGGAGCGGAAGGTGCAGGTAGTGGTGTTGCATGTGTCTGCTGATCTTGTCCTTCTCGGTATAGAGATCGTTAGTTTGGGAGGTGCTGTTGAAGGAGCCTTGGTAAGTCGCTGCAGTGCATCTTGTAGGTGTCACACACTGCTGTCACTGTCTGTCAGTTGTGGAGTGAGTGAAGGTTGAAGGTGATGGATGTGGTGCCTATCAAGCGGCTGCTTTGTCCTGGGTGGTGTTGAGCTTCCCGAGTGTTGTTGAAGCTACACTCATTCAGGCAAGTGGGGAGTATTCTATTATACTCCTGACTTGTGCCTTATAGATGGCAGACAGGTTTTGGGGAGTCAGGAGGTGAGTTACTCTCTGCAGAATTCCCAGTCTTTGACCTGCTGTTGTAACCACATTATTTATATGGCTAGTCCAGTTCAGTTTCTGGTCAATAGTAAGGATGCTGATAGTAGGTAGTTCAGTGATAATAATGCCATTGAATGTCAAGGGGCGATGGTTAGATTCTCTCTTGTTGAAGATGCTCATTGCCTGGCACTTGTGTTTTTCTTAATTCATCATGGGATGTGGGCGTCACTGGTTAGGTCAGCATTTATTGCCCATCCCTAATTGCCCTTGAGAAGGTGGTGATGAGCTGTCTCCTTGAATTGCTGTAGTCCATGTGGTGTAGGTACACCCACAGTGCTGTTAGAAAGGGAGTTCCAGGATTTTGACGCATTGTGAATGTTACTTGCAAGTTGTTAGTCCAAGCCTGAATGTTGTGTAGGTCTTGCTGCATAGGGACATGGACTGCTTCTGTAAGTGAGGAGTCGTGAATGGGCTGAACATTGTAAAATTATTAGTGAGCATCCCCACTTCTGACCTTATGATGGAGGGAAGGGCATTGATGAAGCAACTAAAGATGGTTGGACCAAGGACACTACCCTGAGGAACTCCAGTGATGTCCTGGGACTGAGATGATTGACCACCAACAACCACAACCATCTTCCTTTGTGCCAAGTGTGATTCCAATCAGTGGAGATTCCACCGTGCCCCCCACCCCACCTCCCGTTTCCACTTACTCCAGTTTTGCTAGGGCTCCTTGTTGCCACACTTGGCCAAATGCTGCCTTGATGGCAAGGGCAGTCACTCTCACCCCACCTCTTGAGTTCAGCTGTCTTGCCCATATTTGGACCAGTGCTGTGATGAGGTCTGGAGCTGAGTGGCCCTGTCAGAACCCAAACTGAGCGTCAGTGAGAAGGTCATTCCTAAAAGCACAGTTGATGAACCCTTCCAGCACTTTGCTGATGAATAAGAGAGGACTGATCGGGTGGTCGTTGGCTTGGTTGGATTACAGTCAGATCAGCCATGATCTTATTGAATGGCGGAACAGGCTCAAAGGGCTGAGTGGCCTACTCCTGCTCTTAGTTTGTATGTTCATATGCAGTAGTGGACAAGAAATATCTGGGCAATTCTCCACATTGCTGGGTAGATGCCAGTGTTGTAGCTGTACTGGACCAGTTTGGCTGAGGATGCAGTTAGTTCTGGAGCACAAGTCTTCAGTACTATTGCTGGAATGTTGTCAGGGTCCATAGCCTTTGCAGTATCCAGTGCCTTCAGCCGTTTCTTGATGTTATGTGGAGTGAATTGAATTGGTTGAAGACTGGCATCTGTGATGCTGGGGACCCCTGGCTGAAGATGGTTGTAGAAACGTCCACAATGCTGTTAGGAAGGGAGTTCTAGGATTTTGACCCTGTGACAGTGAAGGAACGGTGACATAGTTCCAAGTCAGGATGGTGTGTGACTTGGAGGGGAGCTTGCAGGTGGTGGTGTTCCCATGCATCTGCTGCCCTTCTCCTAGGTGGTAGAGGTCGTGGGTTTGAGAGAACATAGGAGCAAGTGTAGGCCATTTGGACACTTGAGCCTGCTCTGCCATTCAACTGGATCACGGCTGACCTTCGACCTCAATGCCATCTTCTTGCATTATTCCCGGATCTCTTGATGTCATTGGTATCTAGAAATCTGTCGGCCTCTAATTTGAACATACTCAGTGACTGAGCCTTCACAACCCTCTGGGTAGAGAATTCCAAAGATTCACCACCCTCTGACTGAAAAAAAATCCTCCACATCTCAATCCTAAATGGCTTACCTCTTATTCTGAGACTGTGTCCCCTGGTTCTAGACCCCTCAAACAGGGAAAACATCCTGCATCTACACTTACGAACCCTGTAAGAATTTTATGCATTTCATCGAGGTCACCTCTCATTCTACTAAACTTCAAAGAATACAGGCCTAGTCTGGCAAACCTGCCATCCCAGGTGAACCTTCATTGCACTCCCCGTATGGAAAGTATATCCTTCCTTAGGTAAGGAGGCCAGAACTGTGTACATAATTCCAGGTGTGGTCTCACCAAGGCTCTCTACTTCTGCAGCAAGACCTCATTGCTACTATCCTCAAATCTGCTTGCAATAAAGGCTAACATACCATTTGGCTTCCTAATTGCTTGTTGAACCTGCATGTTAGCTTTCAGTGACTTATGAACAAGAACTCCTAGGTTCCTTTGGACACCACATTCCCCTATCTCTCACCATTTAAGAAATATTCTCCATTTCTGTTTTTCCTACCAAAGTGAATAACTTCATATTTTTCCACATTATATTCCATCTGCCATGTTCTTAACCACTCACTTAGCCTGTCTAAAACTCCTCGAGGCCTCTTTACACCCTCCTCACAACTCACATTCCTACCAAGTTTTGTGTCATCAGCAAACTTGGAAATATTACATTTGGTCCCCAAGGGAGATCTCGAGGTTCAGTGAGTAGCATCCCTTCCTCCGTGTAGAAGCTCTTGGTTCGTTGGTTCAAGTCCCACCTCAGGACTTGATGGCCATGAACATAATTTTATAACGTGGCCAAACAGGTTAAGTATGAACCTGCAAGTACTTCCAACATGCTGTGGCAGTCAGTAAGAGCAGGAGAGATTCCTGGTCAGCCATGCACTGGAAAGAAAGCTGGAACCTCTACCATGGAGCTACTCATAGCTTTGGGCCACAACATGCATGTAAAAGTGCATGTTGTCACAGCAACTCGGACTCCCTGAGTGAACTATAACAGCACCACACGCACACATATTGAAAGAGAGACCCTGGAATATGTTGAGCATTTCCCATACCTGGGCAGCCACCTTATTCATATTGCCACCATTGACAAGGAAATCCAACAGTGGATCAGCTGCACCAGTTCAGCCTTCTACAAATTAGGGTAGCGAGTGTTTGATAACAAAGAACTTCTCAAGTCAACAAAAGTCCTAGTGTACAGAGCAGTTGTTGTCACCACTCCCCGTACTACAGAGTGTCCTGGACTGTGTATCAGTGACACATCCGAGCGCTAAAGAAGGTCCATCAGCAATGCCTCTGCCACATCCTCCGAATTCAATGGGAGGATAGTTGAACAAACACTTGTGTCCTCCTTGAAGCTAGATCCACAAACATTCAGGCAAAACACCTGCAAAGTCAACTTTGATGGACTGGACAAAGTGGCTGGGTGCCACGTCTTGTTTTCTCAACTCTAAAATAGCCTGCGTTCCAGGGGAGGACAAAGAAAACACTTCAAAGACATTCTGAAGCTCTCCTTGCAGTGCAGTGGCATTGATGTTAATGACTAGGAAGAGCTTGCTGCCAGTCATTGAAAACAACGACAACTCGTCCATCAAGCTGCATCATGCTTTGAGTCCAAATGCTTTAATGATAAGGCACAGTGGCAGCAGAGACGGGAAGAAAATTCTGCACTCCGGATCCTACAACCTCATGCGAGACACGTGTGCCCAAAGATCTGTGGGTCGAGAATTGGCCTGTTCAGTCACATGAACTCACGGCCCTGAGTAGACATCATCCTTGAATTGAGGGGCAACTGACGATAATAGGATACAAGTGTTTTCTTTTCTTTACAATACTGGTGCAATTTCTTGGTGTCCTGTTTAGCATCTGTAGCTGTTGTTTTTTCTACATTTAGTTTCCTCCTCTGTCCATACTTCAGGTGTTTTTTTCATTGATCCTGTCTTCTTAAAAGTGTGCTCTTATTCCTTTTCCTGATCAGTTTTGTGTTAGGTTCCTTATTTGACTTTGGATAGTCTGGCCTTGTTTATCAATTTTTGAAGTGTGCTTGCTTAACCTACGCTTGCTTGTCCTCGATATATTTATCTTTAAAGCTCTTGAGTATGCGTTTGAAGTTGTTCCATTTGTCCTCCACTGAGGTGTCTGCAAACAGCTTCCCTCAGTCAATCTGTTTCAACTCTTTTTTCATACCATTGAAATCCACTGGGAATTATATATATACTGCTTCCAATTTGTGCTGCTTACACCACTTACCTTCAGAATAGTTTTGGAAATGGTGGGGGGGGGAGTCAGTAAAATGGGTAGTGGTGGGTGTAGTTGGCATATTTCTGGCTGGGTTGTATTTGAACTTGGAGCTATAAGGTCATTTTTCAAATGCTATAATTTTAGGACTTTTCACCTCTAAAAGAAAATCAGATTCAGATTCGCATTTTACAACCATATCATATATTTTGAGTAGAAAAAAACCCATACTTGTATAAGAATAGTATTTGTCGAAACTTAAATGACAATATTGCCAAATGTTCCTTGACAGAGCCAACTTTTTAAAGGAATTGTGTTACAAAATTTGTTTACACATGTAGGAATTTTTATAGTTCGTTTTAATTTTTTTTTACATTCTTGGTTTGAATGGTTTGTGGTTTGGAAATTACGGATCCCTCCAGGAGTCACTGATGTATTTTTGGGAACTTTCTATATGGAACTGTCCCACAGGTTAAGGTTCAGCACTTGTGTAATAGTAAAAGTTGTACAGCAGTTAACTCTTTATTCTCTAAGTGATCAGTGTTAAGAAAATTACTTTTTTTCTTTTATTACTTTAAAAGTTTTGATCTCCCTGTAGACTTCTATTTATAAATATTGCTGCTTTGCGTAGAAAACACGTTAAATCACGGGTAAACACATTAAATTTAAACTCTCTTTCACCATGTTTCCTCTTGGTTTAATGACATGCCTTTTATTAATTTTTAAATCTGTTGTTACGAATATCTAGTTCATGGTTCATGTTAATATTTTGAGGTAATTTTAGTTCTTGGAAAATTAAAGTCTATCTGTAGAAAATGGGATAAATGCAACTAAAGCAGCTTGGACTCTATTACACCTATTAGGTTGGGGCTATGTTGACTTAAGGGGTTGCCAGCTAGAAAGGTAAGATTAAACAACAGGTAGGCTTACTTAGCTGGAGAGCTGGAGACCTGATGTCTACAATCCTTGCAAAGAAGTGCAGTCCAGAGAGATGTTTTGTTTTGGGAGTTAGAATTAAATTAGTTTGAAAGCATACAGTAAACCCTGAAAGGCTATGTCATCATGGAGATGGATAGAGCTTAAGAAGGTTCTCTGATTTCAATTTGTTTGTGTATTTGCTGGGAGAGGGGATTGATTACTGCTTCGACTTCGTGTGGTTTGCAGCTCACAGAGAAGCCCTGGGAACTGTCTGCAGACTCCAGGCAATTAGGGCTCAGAAGTCCTGGAAGGCTGAAATGGTGGCAGAAGGCACTGCATCAGTGTCAGGCAGTTAAGGCTCAGAGAAGCCTTGGGAGCCATTATAGCTCAGTGCAGAGCTCAGAGAAACTGTAGTTGGAGAAATCCATTTTTAATGCCATCTTAGAGAAGTCAATGGCCTGCGAAAGAGTTGGAAGTGTGCCAGTAATTAGAGATGCCAGTGCAGCTTTGTCAACCCCACGGAATGCAATCTTAGGAGGAGAGATTGAACCATTGGGAGGTGAGCAGTCATTGAGGCAGGTTTTGAGGGAATTCAGACACTAGATCTTCAAAAGTTGGGTTGAAATCCCTCATGAGGGAGACCGAGTTTTTGCGACTTTTTGAGTCTCTCAGTGAATACTGATATTTTGGTGGGTTGCTGAGAATCCGTGGGACCCGTCTTGGTTGCATCTGCTAATTAGTGTGCAGTGTGGTGTGTTTGACCACAGTTTGCCTGTTAATTCATATTTACCTTATGTTAATCCTGAATGTTAGAGTATAAAATAGATATTGTAGACTGTTTTACTTTTCTGACTTTGTATAGTGATGTTTATTTTGTTTGTAACTGTGGAATCTTGAGGCTTTTTTAAAATTCATTCCCGGGATGTGGGCTTCGTTGGCTTGGCCAGTATTTATTGCCTATCCCTAGTTGCCCTTGAAAGGTGGTGGTGAGCTGCCTTCTTGAACCGCTGTAGTGTCCATGTGGTGTAGGTACACCCACACTGCTTGTTAGGGAGGGTGTTGCAGGATTTTGACCTAGCGACAGTGAAGGAATGGCAATATATTTCCAAGTCAGGTTGGTGAAAAGCTTAGAGGGGAACTTCTAGGTGGTGGTGTTCCCATCTATCTGCTGCCCTTGCACTTCTAGGTGGTAGTGGTCATGGGTTTGGAAATTGCTGTCGAAGGAGCCTTGGTGAATTCCTGCAGTGCATCTTGTAGATGGTACACACTGCTGCTACTGTGCGTTGGTGGTGGAGGGAGTGAATGTTTGTGGATGTGGTGCCAATCAAGTGGGCTGCTTTGTCCTGGATGGTGTCAAGCTTCCTGAGTGCGCTCACCCAGGCAAGTGGAGAGTATTCCATCACACCCCTGACTTATGCCTTATAGATGGTGGACAGTATTTGAGAAATCAGGAGGTGAGTTACTTGTCGCAGGATTCCCAACCTCTGACTTGCTCTTGTAACCAGAGTATTTATATGGCAAATCCTGTTCAGTTTCCGGTCAATGGTAGCCCCCAGGATGTTGATATTGGGGAATTCAGTGCTGGTAATGCCATTGAACATCAAAGGGCATAGGTTGGATTTTTTCTTGTTGGAAATGTTCATTGCCTGACACTTGTGTGGTGTGAATGTTACTTGCCATTTGTCAGCCCAAGCCTGCTGCATTTGGACCTGGACTGCTTTGGTATCTGAGCAGTTGCGAATGGTGCTGAACATTGTGCACTCATCAGCGAACATCCCCACTTCTGACCTTATGATGGAAGAAAGGTCATTGATGAAGCAGCTGAAGATGGTTGGGCCGAGGACACTATCCTGAGGAACTCGTGCAATGACGTCCTGGAGCTGAGATGACTGACCTCCAACAACTACAACCATCTTCCTTTGTGCTAGGTACGACTCCAACCAGTGGAAGGATTTCCCCCTGATTGCCATTGACTCCAGTTTTACTAGAGCTCCATGATGCCACACTTTGTCAAATGCGGCCTTGATGTCAAGGGCAGTCACAATCACCTCACCTTTGGAGTTCAGCTCTTTTGTCTATGTTTGAACCAAGGCTGTATGAGGTCAGGAGCTGAGTGGTCCTGGTGAAACCCAAACTGGGCATCAGTGAGCAGGTTATTGCTAAGTAAATGTCGCTTGATAACACTGTTGATGACCACTTCCATTACTTTACTGATGATCGAGAGTAGACTGATGGGGCAGTAATTGGTCAGGTTGGATTTGTCTTCCTTTTTGTGTACAGGAAATACCTGGGCAATTTTCCACATAGCCGGGTAGATGCCAGTGTTGTAGTTGTACTGGAACAACTTGGTTAGGGGAGTTGCAAGTTCTGGAGCACAAGTCTTCAGCACTATTGCCGAAATATTGTTAGGGCCCGTAGCTTTTTCAGTGTCTAGAGCATTCAGCTGTTTCATGATATCACGTGGAGTGAATCGAATTAGCTGAAGACTGGCATCTGTAATGCTGGAGACCTTCAGAGGAGGCCAAGATGGATCACCCACTTGGCACTTCTGGCTGAAGGTTGTAGCAAGTGCTTCAGCCTTATCTTTTGCTCTGATATGCTGGGCTCCTCCATCATTGAGGAAGGAGATATTTGTGGAGCCGCCTCCTCCACTGAGTTGTTTAATTGTCCACCACCATTTACGACTGGATGTGGCAGGATTGCAGAGATTAGATGTTATCCATTGGTTGAGGGATCGCTTAGCTCTGTCTATCACTTGCTGCTTATGCTGTTTGGCACACAAGTAGTCCTGTGTGATAACTTCACCAGGCTGACACCTCATTTTTAGGTATGCCTGGTGCTGCTCCTGGCATGCCCTTCTGCACTCTTCATTGAACCAGGGTTGATCCCCTGGCTTGATGGTAATGATAGGGTGGGGGATATGTCGGGCCATGAGGTTACAGATTGTGTTCGAGTACAGTTCTACTGCAGCTGATGCCCAGTCTTGAGTTGATAGATCTGTTTGAAATCTATCCCATTTAGCACAGTGGTAGTGCCACACAACACGATGGAGGCTATCCTCAATGTGAAGGTGGGACTTTGTCCCCGCAATAACTGTCAACTTCTACCGATACTATTATGAACTGATGCATCTGCGATAGGCAGGTTGGTGAGGATGAGGTTAGGTATATTTTTCCCTGTTATTGGTTTCCTCATCACCTGCCGCAGACCCAGTCTAGCAGCTATGCCCTATAGGACTCAGCCGGCTTGGTTAGTAATGGTGCTACAGAGCCACTGTTGGTAATGGACATTGAAGTCCCCCAACCATCGTACATTCTGTACCCTTGCTACCCTCAGTGCTTCCTCTCAATCGTGTTCAACATGGAGGAGCACTGATCCTGCAGCTGAGGAAGGGCGGTATGTGGCATCAGCAGGAGGTTTTCTTGCCCATGTTTGGCCTGATGTCATGAGGCTTCATGGGGGCCAGAGTCGATGTTGAGGACTCCCAGCGCAACTTCCTCCTGACTGTATGCAACTGTGCCGCCACCTCTGCTGCGCCTGTTCTGCCGGTGGGATGAGACATACCCAGAGATGGTGGTGTCTGCGACATCATTTGTAAGATATGATTCCGTGAAATAGCTCTCCCAATTTTGGCACTGGCCCCCAGATGTTAGTAAGGAGGACTTTACAGGGTCGACAGGGCTGAGATTGCCTTTGTCGTTTCCGGTGCCTAGGTCAATGGTGGTCCGTCCAGTTCCATTCCTTTTTTTGTGACTTTGTAGCGGTTTGTTACAACTGAGTGACTTGCTAGGCCATTTCAGAGGGCATTTAAGAGTAAACCACGTTGCTGTGGGTCTGGAGTGACATGGAGGCCAGACCAGGTAAGGTCGACAGATTTCCTCCCCTGAAGGGCAGACATTAGTGAACGAGATGGGTTTTTACAACAATTGACAATGGTTCCATTGTCATCATTAGACTTATGATTCCAGATTTTTATTGAATTCAAATTCCACCATCTTCCGTGGTGGGATTCGATCCAGGGACCCCAGGGTATTTCACTGGGTCTCTGGATTACTAGTCCAGCGATAATACCACTACGCCATCGCCTCCCCAAATTATTATTCTTGTGGGTAACTGGGATTTCAAACTTTGTCTACTTTAACAAAAGGTTCCTCGTCCCTAACGGGATCATAACACGGTTAAGGTCAATTGGCTACCTGAAAGATCAGTGGTAGATTTAAACAGATGTTGCTGATTCTGTTTTTACCCTGTTTGTGTCGAGGAGATATCCAGCCAATATTGAATAGATAAGTGTATGTCTTATGGGATTTAACACTCTAATTCTTATGGTAGGACAGCTGATGTGGGGGGAGAGACAAATGACAACTTTAGACATTTTGCTTATTTATATAAAAAATAAATAGCACAAACTCAATTATCTCTTTTTGTAGGTTGTCTTGCCCACTATGACATGGCAATTAAAATGTGCTCTAACCCCTGTGTTAAAATGTATGGAAATGCTAATCAAAAGTTGAGTCTTTTTTATGGCTGACTATAAGCACATAATTTAAGATGTTTTGAAATAATAGTCTATGCTGTAAATATTTTAAGTGTATGTCTGGAACCTTGGAATATAATTCGAGCTTGGATAAATAGGAAAAGTGGCAACATTAGTTTTCTGAAGATTCAAAAACATTTTTTTAACTGAGCACAAGGTTAAGTGTATTCATTGATCACAGAGTGAATTTGACACCAGTTTACATTTAGATTAATGCACGCATTGTTCCTTCTTTTCTCATCTTGGCCTGGATTTTCCAGTCAGTGGTGAAGGAACAGCACCTGGTTGTTCATTACAAAGAGCTGCTCTCAAAGTTTTAGCAGGTCTGTAGTGTAGACTTCCTCTTTTCTGATGTCAGTTTGAATTTGATGCCTTCTACAGGGGATTTGTGGGGTATGTGAACAGGAAAAGCAACAGGCAGGTTGATCATCCAACCAGTTCGAAGGATCCATAAATACAGCAAAGTAGGAAGTCAGAAATTAAGAAAGAAAAATTACAATTCAATTATTACACAAAGCAAAATAAAGATTTGGATTGCACAAGAGGTTAAGGGAACAACTTTATTTTTCTTAAAAGAGACTGCAACAATTAATTTTCTTCTGAGGAAATGAGACTCCACACTTGTACAATTATTTTTTCAGGGCCTGAGAGGTTGTTCAGTAACAATGACTTACTAAGCCCTTAATCCTGAATGAACAAAGTTTTTCATGCCTTTAATGTGATAATAGTGTAATTATTTTAAATTCACTCCTTAACACCACTGTATGGTAATTCAGTGGGCGTAGTCTATAACAGCACAGCATGTGGAGAAGTGGGGTATCACTGACAGCAATTTCTGCATTTCCACGTTTACCTGTGCATGTGCAGATGCCAGTGGATTCTATGGCTTTACCCAGTAAGGATAGCAAGCACTGACAGCCTCACTAATATTATTACTCTGGGCCATTGTTTCTTGGCTGACACAGAGGAGGGACTTATTCCTATGCCTCACTGAACGCTGCTGTGAAATTGACCACTTGGCATGTGAAGACATTCTAAGATAAATTACTGCAATTCCTCCACTAGCAGGGAAGGTGCAGAAAGTTGAAGAACAGCACGCTTTATGTGTCCACATATGAGTGTGCATCCACATCCTGTTCTTTCTAATGAAATGTGATTTCACTCCCATTTTGTGGTCGCAACTTATTGCTTTGATGTGCTTTACTCTAGGTTCCAATTTGTGGGATATGAAAGTAATATTGATTAACTTGTCTCAAATTCTCCCCTTTATTTCTAGTGTAGCCTCTTGCTTCCATTTCTTATTTCTTCCAAGCTACACTCTTTCTCCTCCCCACATTCCTGCCATGCTGAAATCAAGACTACTACCAGGGAACATCCTGCTTTAAATTGTTTTCCTGTGAAATCTCTTATCTCCATAAATTTTTTCCTGCAATCTTCAGGCCTTTAAAACCAAACTTGGTGATACCTAATCACTACTAACATTTTTTTAAAAATTCATTCATGTGATATGAGCATTTCTTGCAGCCTAGCATTTATTACCTATCACTAATTGCCCTTGAGAAGGTGGTGGTGAACCACTGCCTTGAACAGCTGCAGTCTGTGTGGTGTAGGTACACCCACAGTGTTGTTAGGAAGCAGATTCCAGTGTTTTGATCCATTGACAGTGAAGGAATAGCGATATAATTCCACATCATAATTGGTGTGTGACTTGGAGGGGAGCTTGCAGATGGTGGTGTGTCTTGTCCTTGAAGGTGGTAAGGTTTGCAGGTTTGAAAGGTGCAGTTGAAGGAAATTTGGCAAGTTGCTGCAGTGCACAATGCTGCCAATGTGTGCTGGTGGTGGAAGGAATGAATGTTTAATGTATTGGGTGGGATACTGATCAAGCGGGCTGCTTTGTCCTAGATGGTGTGGAGCTTCTTGAGTGTTGTTGGAGCTGTATTCATCCAGGCAAGTAGAGAGTATTCCATAATGCTCCTGGCTTGTAGATGGTGGACAGGTTTTGGGATTCAGGAGGAGAGTTACTCGCTGCAGGATTCCTAGCCTCTGACCTGCCGTTTTAGCCACAGTATTTATATGGCTAGCCCAGTTCAGTTTCTGATCAATGGTAACCTTCAGGATGTTGTTGGTGGGGGAGTCAGTGATAGTAATACCATTGAACATCAAGGAGCAATGGTTAGATTCTCTCTTGTAGGAGATGGTCATTGCCTAGCACTTGTGTGGAGCAAACGTAACAAATCTCTCTCGCCTTGACTTTTAATCTTTTTAACCTTGGTGATGACCCGCATTATGAGATTTCTCAAAACCAGCATTTCATCGGAGGGTTAATCAAGTTGACATACTGGGTTGCAGGAAAAGTGGATCTAGATGCACACCTTTGGAATTAAATGTTTACCACTCTTGAAGGCAAAGAGGAGACATACTGTCTTGCTGCAAGAAACCCTTTGAAAACATGGTTAGAAGTAGATGAATGTTTGTGTAGGTTTTAAAAAGATAGTGCGCCCCAGTTGAAGACTGCATGCACAATTTAACTGGATTAAAACAATTCTTCTCTGTGTTAACACCTGGTGACAACCTTAGAATATTGAACCCCATGCAGTTTATTAAAGTATTCAGGAGGCAATATCCTTATGTGCAGGCATGTATGCGGAACAGTAGAGATCTCGCTTACCAAATGGTAGTTTGGAACCCTGGCATGGCTCCACACTCCATGAATGGTCCAGGCAAGTCAATTGCAACTTGCTAATTTCACCATTTAAGGATAGGGGATTGAAATGTTTGTACTGTCAGCACATGTTGGGCATCAGAAGACAATTGTGAAAAACAGCTTGTGCCAGCAGAAATTGTGCAGCCAGTCATGCAAAGAAGATCCTGAACATTCATGTAATTACAATGTGTAGGAATCTATACCAAGATGTATGTTCCTTCTTTAAACCTGAAATTGGATCTAGTAATGGATAAAAGTAGCAGGTAGTCTTTCACCTATTGGGATCTTGGGTATGGTTTTGCATTGATTGTACAATTGCTAGTTCTTGGCAACTCGTTAAGATTAACTTTGCTACACCGAAAATCCTGGAATCTGTACTGAAGATTATTTGGTTACAATATATATTGAAGAGATTGGAACAGTCAGTTTTGGCTTATCTCCACTGAGCACCTGTTTCATTTGCTAATAGTTCACCTTAGTGAATTAAAATGGTTTGGGGAGAGAGTGCATGAAGAAAGGCAGCCCATCATTGATGTCAGTTTACTGGTAATAACATTTCCTTCTCGAGAGATAGAATTGTTAAGGTGCAGAAGGAGGGCATTCGGCCCATCACGTCTGCACCAGCTCGCAAATGAACATTATAACTTAGTGCCATTCTCCTGCTTTTTCCATATACCGTATTCAAATAATCATCCAATGCCCACTTAAATGCCTCGATTGAACCTGCCTCTACCACACTTCCAGGCAGTGCATTCCAGAGCCGAACCACTTCTGTGAAAAAGTTTTTTTCTCATATTGCATTTGCTTCTTTTGCAAATCTCTTTAAGTATGTGCCCTCTTATTACAAAAGTGTCTGTTGTGTCTAGCCCCGTCATGATTTTGAACACTTCTATCAAATCTCCTCTTAACCTTCTCCTCTCCAAAAATAGTCCCAACTTCTCTAATCTAGCTTCATAACTGAAGTTTCTCATTCCTGGAACCACTCTTGTAAACCTCTTCTCCACTCTCTCCAATGTGTTCATGTCCTTCCTAAAATGTGGCACTCAGAACTGTACACAATACTCCAACTGACGTCTAACTGGTGTCTTATGCAAGTTCAGCATAACCTCCTTGCTCTTGTACTCTATGATACTATTAATAAAGCCCAGGATACTGTATGCTTTATCAACTGCTCTCCCTACCTGTCCTGCCACCTTTAATGACTTATGCACATATACACCCAGATCCCTCTGCTCCTGCACACCCTTTAGAGTTGTACTCTTTAACTTTTATTGCCTCTCCATATTCTTCCTACCAAAATGGATCACTTCACACTTTGCCGTGTTGTGCTTCATCTGCCACTTATCTGCACATTTCACCATCTTGCCTACGTCCTTTTGAAGTTCTACATAGTCTTCTCCACAGTTTTATGATGCTTCCAAGTTTTGTATCATCTGCAAACTTTGAAATTGTCTCCTGCACACCAAGATCTAGATCATTTATATATCAGGAAAAGCAAGGGTCCCAATTAATATCCCAGGAATTACCATGTGATATATAAAAGTAATGTCATTTATTTTCACTATTAATAAAGGGACTACTTCTGGGTATTCCATCTCATATTAATCCCTGGGGAACTCCACTACAAATCTTACTCCAGCCTGAAAAATATCCATTTATCATTAACTCACTGTTTCCTGTTATTCAGCCAATTCTGAATCCAAGTTGCTACTGTCCCTTTTATTCCATGAGCAATAACTTTTCTCACAAGTCTATTGTATGGCACTGTCTCACATGCCCTTTGGAAGTCCATGTACACAACATCAACAGCATTACCCTTATCAACCCTTTCTGTTACCTCTTTAAAAAAAAACATGATTTTCCCTTCAGAAACCCATGCTGACTCTTCCAAATCAATGCACAGTTTTCCATGTGACTATTAATCCTATCTCAAATAATTGTTTTATTTATTGCCCATCCCTAATTGCCCTTGAGAAGGTGGTGGTGAGCTGCCTTCTTGAATGGCTGCAGTCCATGTGGTGTAGGTACAACCACAATGCTGTTAGGAAGGGAATTCCAGGACTTTGACCCAGTGACAGTGAAGGAATTTAACACCTCAGCCATGCCCCTGCCTCCAAATCTCCTTTTTGGTGCCTCATTGGCCTTACTCCTCCTTTTACTACCCTTTTACTATTAATGTGCTTATGGGAGACTTTGAGATTTCCCTTTATGTTGGCTGCCAGTCTTTTCTCAAGTTCATTCTTTGCTTCTGTTATTTGCTTTTTCACCTACTTTCTGCTTGGTTCTCAATTGTATTTTCTACCTGACACCTGTCATATGCACACTTTTTCTTCTTTGTCTTAATTTCTAACTCCTTTTCCATCCAGGGAGCTCTGGATTTGTTTGCCCTACCTTTCCCTTTTGAGGGAATATGCCTTGACTGTGTCTGAACCATTTCTTCTTTGAAGGTAGCCCATTGTTCAGCTACAGTTTTTCCCACCAACCTTTGGCTCCAGTCTATCCAGCCCAGCTCCATTCTTGCCCCATTTATGTTCTCTCTCCCCTAATTAATTGCTCTTATTCTTGATTACCCATGGTCCTTTTCTACTGCCGTTCTAAACCTTATGATACAATGATTACTGTCTCCAAAATGTAGCCCCACGGACACTTGGTCTACTTGGCCCACCTCATTTCCAAGAACCAGGTTTAGCAGTGCCTTTTTCATGTTGGATTGGACACTTACTGCTGTAGAAAAATTTCCTGAACACAGTTCAGGAACTCTTGTCTCTCTCTACCCTTTACACTAACTCTATCTCATAGAAACATAGATAAAAAGAACCAGAGTAGGCCCTTCAAGCCTTCTCCACCATTCATTATGATCATGGCTGATCCTCTATCTCAACGTCATACGTGTGCTCTCCCCATACCCTTGACACCTTTAGAGTCAAAAATCAATCTACTTGACTTGGTCTCCACAGCTTTCTTTGGTAGAGAATTCCACAGGTTCATCATGTCTGAGTAAAGAAGCTTCTCCACATCTCAGTCCTAAATGGCCTACCCTGTATCCTGAGACTGTGACCCCTTGTTCTAGACGCCCCAGCCAGAGGAAACATCATCCCTGCATCCAGTCTGTCCCGCCCTGTCAGAATTTTATGCGTTTCAATGAGATCTGCTCTCGTTCTTTTAAACTCCAGTGAATACAGGCCTAGTCAGCCCAATCTTTTCTCATGTGATAATCCTGCCATCTCAGGAATCAGCTTGGCGAACCTTTGCTGCACTCCCCCAAGTATATCCTTTCTTAGGTAAGGAGACTAAAACTGCACACAGTGTGCCAGGTGTGGTCTCACCAAAGCCCTGTAAAGTTGCATTAAGACATCCTTGCTCCTGTACTTGAAGTTCTCTCGTAATGAAGACCAGCATACCATTTGCCTTATCTGCTTGCTTGCTTTCAGTGGTTGGTGTACAAGGACACCCAGATCCCTTTCTACATCAACATTTCTCAATCTATCACCATTGAAATAATATTCTGCCATTTTCCTACCAAAGTGGATAACTTCACACTTATCCACATTATACTGCATCTGCCATGTATTTGCCCACTCACTCAACCAGTATAAATTACCTTGAAGCCTCTTAACACCATTCTCGCTGCTTGGAGGCTAGGAATCGTGTGAGGAGTAACTCACCTCCTGACTCCCCAAACTCTGTCCACCATCTACAAGGCACAAGTCAGGGGTGTGATGGGATTTTCCCCACTTGCCTGGATGAGTGCAGCTCCCACAACACTCAGGAAGCTTGACACCGTCCAGGACAAAGCAGCCCACTTGATTGGCACCACATCCACAAATGTTCACCCCCTCCACCACCGATGCACAGTAGCAGCAGCGTGTACCATCTACAAGATGCACTGCAGGAGTTCACCAAGGGCCCTTCGACAGCACCTTCCAAATCCATGTCCACTACCATCTAGAAGGACAAGGGCAGCAGATAGATGGGAACACCACCACCTGGAAGTTCCCTTCCAAGTCACTCACCATCCTGACTTGGAAATATATCACTGTTCCTTCACTGTCGCTGGGTCAAAATTGTGGAACTTCCTTCCTAACAGTACTGTGGGTGTACCTACAGTGGTTCAAGAGGGTGGCTCACTACCACCTTCTCAAAGGTAACTAGGGATGCGCAGTAAATGCTGACCCAGCCGGCGAAGCCCACATCCCATGAATGAATTATAAAAAATTCCCACCAACCTTCGTGTCGTCAGCAAACTTGGAAATGTTACATTTGGTTCCGTCATCCAAATAATTGATATATATTGTGAAGAGCTCAGCCTATATTCAGACAATTGAAGTTCCCCATTATAACTAGTCTATAATGTTTGCATCTTTCTATAATTTCCCTGCAGATTTGTTCCTTTACACCCTTCCCACTAGTTGGTGGTCTATCGACTACACCAACAATATAATAGCACCTTTTTTGTGCCATAGCTCTAGCCAAATTGATTCTGTCCTTAAACCCTCTGGGACATATTCTTTCTCCAGCACTGCAATGCTCTCCTTAACCAATACTGCCACCCATAAGACATCGGAGCAGAAGTAGGCCATTTGGCCCACTGAGTCTGCTCCTCCATTCAATGAGATCATGGCTGACCTGATAACCCTCAACTCTACTTTCCTGCCATTTCCCCATAACCCTGATTCCCTTACTGATTAAAAATCTCTGTATTTTTAATACACACCACTATCGATCTTTTACTTAAGCTATAAGAAAAAGAGCCCCTCCTCCTTTCCTTCCTTTCCTATCACTTTTGAATACCTTGTACCCAAGAATATTTCACACCCAGACCTGTCCTTGAGCCAGGTCTCTGTGATCGCCACAACATCATAATTCCACATGGCAATCTGCGCCTTTAACTCAACAATCTTTTTTACTATACTCTGCATACACATATGTGCAGTATAACCTTGATTTAGACTTCATTATTTCTCCCTCACTCCATCTACACCTATTAACTCACTTTTCTCTACTTTAGCAGTATCTGTCTCTCCCATTATTTTGTGCACCCTGGTATTACTCTCTTGTATGCTCTCCTGGTTCCCACACCCCTGTCGAGTTAGTGTAAACCCCAACAGCACTAGCAAAACGCTACGCAAGGAACTCAGTCCCGGCTCTGTTCAGGTGCAACCCGTCCAGCTCGTACAGATGCCATCTTCCTCAGAGCCAGTCCCAGGAATCCAAAGCCCTCCCTCCTGTACTATCTTTCCAGCCACGCATTCATCTGCTTGATCCTCCTATTTCTGTACTTACTTGCACGTGACAATGTGCAATCCGGAATAATCCGAAAATTACTACCTTTGAGGTCCTGCTTGCTAATTTTCTACCTAGCTCTCAAAAGTCTGACTGCAGGACCACATCCTCCTTCCTACCTAAGTCATTGGTATCGACATGGACCACAGCCTCTGGCTGTTCACCCTCACCTAGAAGAATGTCCTGCAGCTGCTCTGACATCCATGACCCTGGCACCAGGGAGGCAACATACCATCCTGGAGGCACGTCTACGGCTGCAGAAACACTTTGACTGTTCCCCTAACTAACGAATACCCTCTTACTTTGCTCTTCCTTTCTTCTTCCTCCCCTCCTGTACAGCCGAGTTGCTCATGTGCCACAAACTTAGCTCTGACTGCACTCCTCTGAGGAACCAAAGCCCTCATCAGAATCCAAAACAGAAAACTGGTTTGCGAGTGGGATCCCAGGGGACTCCTGGAGTACCTGCTTGGTTCCCTTGGACTGCTTGACGGTCACCCATTCTCTTTCTCCCTCCATGCTCCTAAGCTGTGGTGTGGCCACCTCTCTGAACATGCTGTCCACACAGTTCTCCACCTTGCGGATGTTCCACAGTGACTCCAATCCCCTCTTGAGCTCCGAAAACTGGAGCTTAGGTTTCTGCAGATGGCAGCACTTCCTGCACATGTGGTCATCTAGTTCACCAGTACTGACCACGAATTCCCACATATTACAGATACAACGTTAGTATGGTGCGGTGCAGTGCAGCACTGGAATGCCAGTCTGTGTCTGATTGGTGTCTCACCACCAATCTCAGCTGTGGGTCTGTGAGGAAGCCCTGAGCAGCAGCTAGGCATAACTCCACCAGGGGGAAGTCATCATTCTCATTCTCTCCTTCACCCTCCAGCAGCCAAATTGGAACAACATTTGCAACATCTTGTACTTGTTCACCTTCAGGTTGCTATATGACCTCAAACAGTGTTGTCTAAAATGTTGGCTATTAGCCATATTTGGCTCATTGAGAATCCAGATGTGGCTAATTAAATTTGATTAGTAAATAAAGAATGAGTATCTGACACAGGTGTTGGACGTATGATCTCAATACTCAGTTGCACAGCATGTGTACATCTACTTTAACATCTTTGTATGTTTTTTGGTGAAATAGATGATACATCAGAGCTTGAGTGTTTTTTGATCTTTGTGACTACTTCACTTCCTTCGTTACTGAATGGTGGTAAACATTTACGTATTGTATGTAAAGCTTCTTATAAAGTTAATGCGTTTAAAACGGCTGTTGCCAAAGCTACAGCTGTGACGAGTGAGCAATTTCTATTGGACTACACTGTCTGAAAGAGACATCAAGAGAACCGGAAGATAATGGAGTAAAGGTTACCCTTGAATTTTGGGCAAATAGCAATTATGGTTTATTGTAAAACATTTCAGATAGCTTCTCTGATGGCCAGATCTCCCCAAAATTAACAATCTACTAACTATTATGATTCTGTCTCACATGTGGCTTAGGGAGATGTGATTTTTATTTATTTATTCATTGAACATAATTTAACTTCATTCCCCTTTAATTCTTTTGCCAATTATTATAAATCTAACCACTTGCCAGAGTTAAAAGCTTTTTCCAATTTGCTCTGTCAAAACACCTTATAATTCTGATTAACTCTATTAGATTTCCCCTCAACTTCCCTGCTCTAAGGAGAAAAATCCAAAATCTCTCCAAATAACTTGAAGTCCATTATCCCTGGTATCATCCAGATAAACTTCCTCTGTCCTCTTGCCAAGGTCTTGCTATCCACCCTAAAGTGCGGTGAGGAAAATCGTACATAATACTCCATCTGAGGACTAGCCAGTGATTTTTAAAAGTTTAGCATGACTCATGTTTTTTTCTGTATTCAAGGTACTTATTTTCAACAAGTACCCCATGCACTTCCTTAACCACTTTATCAACTTGTCCAACCACCTTCAAGGATTTCTGAATATGCACCCCTAGATCCTTCTACTCTTCCACCCCTTCAACATAGTTCTATGCTGGATCTCCATGCTGCTTCTTCCAACGTGCATCACTTCATTTGTATCCACATTAAATTGCATCTGCCTATTTCATCAGTCTATGGACCTCCTGAAATCTTGTACTGCTCAGTAGTTTGTATGTTGTCAAGTTTTGTATCATTCACAAACTTCAAAATTTTGCTCCCTATACTCAAGTGCAAATCATTTATATGCAGCAAGAAAAGCAGTTGTCCACCTTGATCCCTGGGGAACCCCCACTATATACATCTCCCAGTCAGAAAAGCATTCATTTACCACTAACCTGCCTCCTGTCTGTTGGCCAATTATGTGCAAAAGTTACTGCCATCTATTTTCCAAATAAGTATTATGAGGCCCTTTATCAGATGCCTTTTGAAAGTCCATACATACAACATCTACTCCGCTACCTTTATCAACCCTCTGTTAATTTATCAAAGAATCTTATTTTTCCTTTGTCAAGGAGAAACACCAAACTCTGTATCACTGAAGTGTGCAAACTCACACACAGCTGCTCCATGGTTTTGTTCTTTTCCATTTGAATGTGATTCAGAAAGTGGAGCATTATGTTATGCATACCATTGCTTTGGACTAAAAGATCAGTGTTCTGAAATTGTCTTGCAATTGTTGGTAAGCACCAAGATAAAATTATCTGATGGTTCCAGCCACATCCAGGCAAAGTCAACATGGATTTGTGAAAGGAAAATCATGTTTGACAAACCTACTGGAGATTTTTGAGGA
This sequence comes from Carcharodon carcharias, assembly GCF_017639515.1. NCBI lineage: Eukaryota > Metazoa > Chordata > Chondrichthyes > Lamniformes > Lamnidae > Carcharodon > Carcharodon carcharias. Next base: position 24,967,482 of record NC_054471.1, read on the forward strand.
TGTAACTAGCAGAATAGATAAAGGAGAACCAGTAGAGGTGGTGTATTTGGATTTTCAGAAAGTTTTTGATTAAGTCCCACATAAGAGGTTAGTGTGCAAAATTAAAGCACACGGAATTGGAGGTAATATATTGGCATGGATTGAGAATTGGGTGGCAGACAGGAAACAGAGTAGGAATAAATGGGTCTTTTTCGGAGTGGCTGGTGGTGACTAGTGGGGTACAGCAGGGATCACTGTTTGTGCCCCAGTTATTCACAATATATATCAATGATTTGGATGAGGGAACCAAATGTAATAATTCCAAGTTTGCTGATGACACAAAACTAGGTGGGAATGTGAGTGATGTGGAGGCTGTTAAGAGACTTCAAGGTGAGTTAGACAAGTTGAGTGAGTGGGCATATACATGGCAGATGCAGTATAACGTGGATAACTGTGAAGTTATCCGCTTTGGTAAGAAAAGCAGAATGGCAGAATATTATTTAAATGGTGATCGATTGGGAAATGTTGCTGTAGAAAGGGACCTGGGTGTCC